>NW_027272295.1:0-570000 GCF_040938485.1 Diadema antillarum | reverse complement strand
AACTATATCTTAACTATTAATTGTTGTGACTTTGTTGACGATGTTTGTTTGTTTGTTTGTTTGTTTGTTTGTTTGGTAAATAAATCTTATTTCATTGCATTTCATTTCATTTCCTTTCATTTTATTTCAGATTGTGTTCAACCCTATATACGTACTCAGACACTTGGCCTTTTTCATCATCATTCGTAACCTTTTTTTGTTTTCGTTATCATTTAGTACAAATTTAGACTTGACCTGTTTATAGAGTTGTAAGAATACTGTGGTGTAGCAACGTACTTCATCCCAGCACAAAGGTCATGGAGACGCAATGGGGAATAGGAAGTTAGGTAATTTCTGTCCATTGACAATTCGTTTCCAGACATCTGTGCCAAACGGAAACTAAGCACTGTAGTAAAATTATGGACTTCGACAATAATGTAAATCTAAGGTGATGATCAGTAAACAGTCCAAGGTCGTTGTGTTTTGTGATGTTGTTTCTATTCCATCTTGAGCTTCACAATTAGTTATCTACTCGGTAATCTTAACCTTTAGTTGAACGTTTTGTGGGGTGGTAGCTGTTAAGTAAAAAGAAGAAGTCTTTTCTCTATGACTCCTCCACGGTTCCCAATGCGTTTTATGTTGCTACCTCACAGTGGAAATGTCTTGACAATGTTAGCTCACCTGTAGTGCTGTCATATCACAGAGGCCAAACTTCTCGTGGACGTGAGCGAGCAAGTGACCTTTCCAGTCATTGGCGTCCATGACCATCCGGATGTACTTGGCCCACATGCCGCACTCCTCCGGGACGGACTTTCCCCTTGGCTCCTCAAACATCATACCAAAGGGACGTCGATTTGGTGGAAGCCTGGCCAGGAAATTGGTGACCTTGAACACTCGGTCGCTGTCTTCGGGCATGACGTCGGGTAAGTCGCGAAAGCTGAACATCACCTTTGCCTTCGGGCTGAGATTGTCGAAACAC
The DNA here is from genome assembly GCF_040938485.1 of Diadema antillarum. Lineage (NCBI taxonomy): Eukaryota > Metazoa > Echinodermata > Echinoidea > Diadematoida > Diadematidae > Diadema > Diadema antillarum. Next base: position 569,042 of record NW_027272295.1, on the reverse strand, counting down.
CAGTCGTTCCATTTGCTGAGCAACTGGCACATGTCATCTATGGAAAACTTGGTGAAATCGTAGACTGTATCACCAAGATCGACTTCAAAGATTACGCTGTAGAGGCCAGCTGGTTTTAGTTTCCTGATACCTACCGGTACATTCTCGAAGTCGGGTACCTTGCCCTTGGTACCTGTTAGGTAAGACACGACACCAAAGAGAGCTCTCTTTCAAATTGGAAACTTGTGCTAATATAATTTTCGAGAGTTAATACAAGCAATTACGTAGTAAATAATGTCTCTTTCTCAGAAATTGACCAGTTTATTATTTCGCAAACTTATTGAAAATAGAAATGTCTTCCTCTCCCCCTTAGTTTTCGAAAAATTTGGTCATAATAATCAATCGATTGACCCATGACAGCTGATTGCATGTAGTCCTAAAATTGATAAATGGTCGTTGTTATTGCTGGTGGCGTGAAACGATACATCAGCATCGTGTTAAGGCTCTCCAGTTATTACACCAATATTGATAACGGGTGATGGATCATTTTTGTTCACTGTCATTTTGATACCAAACGCACTTTCAGAAACAGCTTCCTCGCATTTGTTCTCTTTTTTCTTTCAAGGCATGTAGAAATTAGAATTGATCGGCTTGTATCTTTAACACTTCTGTATTGAGATGGATTTTTATTTAAACGATGTTGTGATGTTTGGAATTTAGGAAGCTACAGATTTTACGTACTTTCTGTGATTTCCGAGAAAGCCCAGAGGCCCTCGGGATCCTCCCCCTTTTCCTTCAGCTGCATGATGAAGACATCATCCACGCGGGTCATGTGGGAGAAGGAGGCCACGATGGTGTGCTTGAAGCCGCACTTCTTCACCTCGTTGTAAATCTTCCACTTGTTTTCCAGGGTGTGGCCCCTCAGTTGCCCTACGGTGCTCTCCCGGATCGAATTGTCCAGAACAAAGATGTCCAGGTCACGGAGAGTCTGGTACTTCTCCACTGCTCTTCGAGCATCGTTCTGGTAGCGCTCAACAAGTGCGTGCTCGCTTATATCACGTTTTCCCTTCCTTTCAGAAGCCATTTTGTTGGCAATTTGAGCTCAAAGAGAAGAAACGTATATCGATAGTCATAGATCCGACCTTTGCAAATTTTTATTCCTCTCTCCTATCCATAGCCCTTGGTTAGAAATGTAAATTTATTGTAAATCTTAGTACGTTTGAGTTTGTGCTTCCTTTGTGCTGCCTTAGCGGCATCACTAGCACCGATGTTTGAATGTTGCAATTCAGCAACACCAATAATGACTTGCATAGGGAAGAAAGGCATATTTCTTTTAATCATCATCCTAACAATTATTTTCATGACATTCGTTTCTCAAAAACTGGACGTTAAGAGGTGATGTATCATAACTTCAGTTGTGTAGTCTGTAACCACTATCAGTATCATTTTGTTTCAAACACCTAGACTCTAAAATTTGCTTTGGCAAGACCTCTGTCTCTGTCATTCTTTTGGTCTGATTATACTGTTTGCTGTGAAAGTAACCAAAAAGCACTGAATCTTTTGTATTCCATGTGGTTTACACCAATCAGAGCTACCATGCATTGGGCCTTAACGCGTTAATATCAATTCAAATTATTTTATGACAATCGGCCTGAACTTAAAGCACTCCTGCCTTCTATTCTCCTCTTTTATTTTCTTCTTGTCTCTTTTCCTCCTACCCTTAAGGAAAATAAACAAAAACAAAACTAGAACAAGAACACCAGATGGATTACCCGTTCCTCGTAAGTCCTTTCTTCATGCCAATCTTGAGAATGTTCTCATGTTTTAAGAGTAATCAACATTGATTAATGCTTGCACTTAAAAAATGATAATCCAACCTTTGATTTAGTTTACTTTGATAAACATAGCGAAGTCAACTTAACAAACATTAATTCATGTAATAAAATATCGCACAAAAATTGGGACGTATACAGTTTTCCAGTTTAACATGTTCCCAGAGCGGTGCTTACAATCCAAATCTAATGATATGCGAATTTGATGAGGTGATGATATTGTGTGCTCAAATCTAAAATGTCACATTCTCTTGTACGCAAATTTGAATAGAGTGTCTTGTTGAACATGAATCCCAAGTGGGAGAATCTGTACATCGGTACATCGCGCAGTTCTGTTTTAGGGGCTATTATAGAGTTATAACACTAACGACTTTTTATGAAGAGGTGGGGATTTAAGTTTGCTGAGTTATTGATTAACAGAAAGCTGTATATCTTTGTATACAAAGCAAAATGTGAGAGGTACGAGGCGATAACGTCATCACCACCTGGTCTAATTTACGAATTAAAACATCATTACACATAAAATCCAACCTAATTCTTCTTCTTGTCCGAGTTTGTGAAGACTTCGCCTTTCTCTTTTATTGAATTCATTCTTCCTTGAATCAACTTAAGATGAGATGGGATTTTCTTTCAGAACAAATGGTTGCGCAAACACCCACCCACGCATATTCCAAATTGCAATTGACCATTCAATGTCTGTAACTTCCCCAAATTCAGGACTGTGCGAGATAAAAAAGAAGAAGAAGAAAATAGGTTTGTTCAAATACCATTGTTCTCGTGAACAAAACTGCACATGATTCGCACATGGCCAGATAACAGCGGGGTTTCCCAAGGCCACTTCGTTTACATAGTGGGACAGATACAAAACTGTACATCGACCCACACATTCTGATACATTGTACTAACAAACAGGTTGTCTGTGTGAAAAGTCAGACACGTCAGACAATAATTAACAACGGGCCGGATGCATAAACGCTAGCAATTACTTGTGCTAGCCTTTTACTCGAATCCGTATGCATAAAAACAAACAATTGCTTGTGAGAAGAAGCTTTTGCTAGCAAGCACAAGCAATTGCTTGCTGTCCGCAAGCAATTGCTTAGAGACCAAGCATTTGCTTAAAAACGTATGCATAAAACATACCTTTTGCTAGTTCTTGCTAGCAATTGCTTACGATTTTCTAAGCTCTGTAAAATGAGTTTGAGCTTTTGCTTATCTGGGACGTTCCCTTTTAAGTATCATTTTCATATTCATGGAAGAAAGACCACACTTGTGAAGGAGTGGTATAAATCTACAAGAAATTACTCTTAAGTAGAGTAAAAAATTTTTCATTTCAACAACGGGAATGTCCAGTGGTTAGCACGCAAAATTTGATGAAAAACAGGTAGGATGTCTCACTTCGGTGGAGAGCAAGGAGACGTCTCTCCACGTGCGATCTGGCAGATGCGGGCTATTGTAAGCAGTGATGGGAATCAGCCAGTAATACGAGTGTGTGTATAGTTGTGTGTGTGTGCGTCTGTGTGTGCGTCTGTGTGTGCATTTATGAGTGTCATTTCATATAGACCAGGAGCTGGCTGCTGGTCAATTTACCCCATCAAGCCCAAAAGGTTTGACCCCTCAAAGTTACTGGGGCCACCCCCCTCATTACAAAACTGGGCGTCAGCCTGATACCTGAGGGCGGGTTGTCCCCAGGGACCCCCCCCCCCCCCCCCGAAATGGCCCCGGCGGGTGTAATTTACCCCTTGGAGCCCATGGACCAAACCTGGTCTAAAAGAATGGCCTAGGGGTGTACATAATAAAAATATAAAAACTGACAAAATATCTGGTCGGGAAAGGGGTTGCCAGACCGTCCCCCTGCCCCCCCCCCCCCCCGGCGGGTGTAATTTACGCCACGCAGCCCATGCACCAAACTTGGTCCAATGAAAGTACTATGGGTGTACATAATGAAAATATAAAAACTGACACGATATCTGGTTGGGAAAGGGGTTGCCAGATCCCCTCACCCCCCCCCCCCACCACCGCCCATTACGCCCCTTCGTGGGTTTAATTTAGCCAACAGCACCCATGGATCAAATTTGGCTGGGGGAAAGTAGGCCCCACTATGGGTGTGCAAAAAATAAATATAAAAGCTGACAAATTATCTCACTTACAAAGAATAATCAAACATATCCCCTACCTTTGCTACCCAATTCTGCAAGTATTCATTCACTGGAACATCTGCATCTTCAACACTTATGATCCATATAGCTATTAATAAGACTATTTCTAATCCTAAAGTCAAAGTTGTCTATTAGATAGAGAAATTGAAATGTAGTATAATTCTGCCTTTTTGACTCTAGCTATGAATGATAGGAAGTGCAGTGACTTTAACAAATTCAGGGTTTACGTGTTCTATGCAAATTTAAAGCAATGCACACCTTTGACAATTAAACCTATATAGGCTGAGAACATTGATGTTCTATTTATTGGTTTCTCAGTTATGACTCATGATACACTACATCTCGCTGATAATCCATCCCCTGTTCCAGTTCATTTGGTTTCGCCAAATAGTACTAGGTACTCTACAAGCTATAGCATGTATAGGAAATATAGGTCTAACGTTAGATATCTAGCCATATCATAGCATATTTGAGACTTAGATCTAGTCCAAGATCTAGACTCTTGACCTTTCTTTGTTTGCTCTGTTACTGACACCAATTGTCATCCAGTGATGAAATACATGTACTACTGTCATAGGGGCCTACCAGTATAGTACCTACAATAGGAAAGCCCAGTTCACTTACCAAGGTCAGGAAAACACCGCCTTTTTATTGTTTGCAGACTGATGATACACGTGTTGCCGATCTTCGAAATGTATAATTGCATGCAACAAGTAAAATGTATACAACATACAAATATATGCATGCAATTAACCACACTATGGCCTATGCACCCACTGCATGTACAATTTTGTATCACAGGTATACAGTTTCTTGTACTGTTGTACATGAGCTTGCTCCACATGCATGGTAACACAGTTGAACTGTAGGATGTTGGATACAGTTGTAATTATTTCTGCCACTTGAGGTTTTATTTTACTTATATATAGTATTGTCTGCATTATTGTTTGTATGCAAAACAACTTGAAAGGTTGAGAACACATTTGGATGAAACTTGTGTGAAAAGATGATAATAACACAATTACATTTTAAAAACAGATGATAAATATAAATTTTGGTAGTGATCCGGGAATCTTTATGAAATTTTTTTATCTTATGGCAGATGAGATCAATGGAATTGGGAGTTCAAGCTGCATGAAATTGAGGTTTGCATACATGCGCACTAAAGGTAAAGGCATGTGCTCAAGGTATAATGCACTACCACACAGCTGGAAGTTGATGGCATTTAAAAGCAAAAGGCTTTTATATGGGAAATTTGGCAGTTTTTAGCATGTGTGGATGGGTGGAAATGAGCTGCTTGGCAAAGGTCTGCACTGTCTGAGTATGTTTCTAGTGTAGATATCGATAACCATTCTTTTGGGGGAGGGAGTGGGATGGGGCATGTGGATATATGTACACACACAATGCTTCTGTTGTCATAAATTCATCTTAATTCAAGAAGTTCCATTTATTACTTTTTATGACACGCTCATTCATACCTCTCCAAACCGTATAGGCCCTTCACACTAAAAAATGGGGGGGGGGTAGCAAAGGTAGGGGATATGTTTGATTATTCTTTGTAAGTGAGATATTTTGTCAGCTTTTATCTTTATTTTTTGCACACCCATAGTGGGGCCTACTTTCCCCCAGCCAAATTTGATCCATGGGTGCTGTTGGCTAAATTAAACCCACGAAGGGGCGTAATGGGCGGTGGTGGGGGGGGGGGGGGGTGAGGGGATCTGGCAACCCCTTTCCCAAAAAGATATCGTGTCAGTTTTTATATTTTCATTATGTACACCCATAGTACTTTCATTGGACCAAGTTTGGTGCATGGGCTGCGTGGGGTAAATTACAACCGCCAGGCGGGGCCCAGGGGGGACGGTCTGGCAACCCCTTTCCCGACCAGATATTTTGTCAGTTTTTTATATTTTTATTATGTACACCCCTAGGCCATTCTTTTAGACCAGGTTTGGTCCATGGGCTCCATGGGGTAAATTACACCCGCCCGGGGCCATTTGGGGGGGGGGGGGGTCCCTGGGGGACGACCCCGCCCTCAGGTATCAGGCTGACGCCCAGTTTTGTAATGAGGGGGGTGGCCCCAGTAACTTTGAGGGGTCAAACCTTTTGGGCTTGATGGGGTAAATTGACCAGCAGCCAGCTCCTGGTCTAATAGCTCTTCTGCTATGTCAGGAAATGTTTCTGCACACACATGCCCTTTCAAATGCATGCTGCCACACTCGCCTTTGTTCTTGTGTTCGCACAGGCGTGACGTCCCTTTTGTTGAAAACGCAAGAAATTGCTTGTGCGGGACAAGCAAAAGGTATAAGCACTAGCAAAAGGTTATGCATATGGATTTAAGCAATTGCTTGAGCTAGACCTTTTGCAAGACAAGCTTGTGCTTTTGCTTGAAGTATTGCTTACAAGCAATTGCTTGTTTTATGCATTCGGCCCACTGAACGTGCCTTCTGTGGTATACTCTCTCTTGCCATCTCCTGACAGTGGGCCGAATGCATAAAACAAGCAATTGCTTGTAAGCAATTGCTTCAAGCAAAAGCACAAGCTCGTCTAGCAAAAGGTCTAGCTCAAGCAATTGCTTAACTCCATATGCATAACCTTTTGCTTGTACCCATACCTTTTGCTTGTCCCGCACAAGCAATTGCTTGCGTTTTCAACAAAAGGAACGTCACGCCTGCGCGAACACAAGAACAAAGGCGAGTGTGACAGCATGTATTTGGAAGGATGTGTGTGTGCGAAACATTTCCTGGCATAGCAATAGAGCTATGAAATGGCACTCATAAATGCACACACAGACGCACACACACATCTATACCTGTATACACACACACGTACTGGCTGATTCCCATCACTGCTTATATAGAGATAGCTCGGATCTGCCAGATCTCACGTGGAGAGAGGTCTCCGTGCTCTCCACCGAAGTCAGACATCTACCTGTTTTTCATCACATTTTGCGTGCTGACCACTGGACATCCCCGTTGTTGAAATGAAAAAGTTTCTAACACTGCTAAAGAGTAATTTCTTGTAGATTTATACCTCTCCTGCACAAGTGTGGTCTTTCTTGTATGAATGTGAAAATGGTTAAGCAAAAGCTCAAGTTCATTTTACAGAGCTTAGAAAATCGTAAGCAATTGCTAGCAAGAACAAGCAAAAGGTACGTTTTATGCATACGTTTTTAAGCAAATGCTTGGTCTCTAAGCAATTGCTTGCGGGCAGCAAGCAATTGCTTGTGCTTGCTAGCAAAAGCTTCTGCTTGCAAGCAATTGCTTGTTTTTATGCATACGGATTCGAGTAAAAGGCTAGCACAAACAATTGCTAGCGTTTATGCATCCGGCCCAATAAACGTGTCCCGGTATAATGTACAGTGTACTTCCCATGTCCCGTGAAAAAAAAAAACAAAACAAAACAAAAAAAAAAACCCTCGGGAAACTTGGACATGGGTAAAACAGTTTTAGTGCGTAATCCTTTCCCTGAGGATACCATCGAAGATTATTTTGTTGGTGTTGTTGTCTTTTCTTTTATTCCACATACTGGAAAGGTGACCTGAGCCCTTTTTACACTTGTGTTTCTTAACCCCGGACTTTCTCTGACCCAGGACTATCGTTAGTCCCGTACCAATTTTTTCAGCTTTTTACACTGGCCAATTAGTCCCGTACTATCTCTTGTCCGGGGCTAAGGAGAAAACTGACCTTTTTACACTTGTATTTCTTAGCCCCGGACTTTCCAAACCACATGAATATTCATGATTACGCTGTGCACTGTACACGTACACGCACGCACCGGCAGCACTTGATTACCTCGTTTCTGATTGGTCAGTGGGGTCGGACTTCGTCTCCGTCGCTTAGCCCAGGATTATTTTTTCGTTCTGTTTACACTCACTTGCTTGGTACCGCAATTAGGGTGCTAGCACCGCAATTGCGGTGCTAACCCTGCTATTTTGCAGGGCCAGATAGTACCGGACTATCGGTGGGGCTAGCCCACTTCGGCAAAAACGAGTGTAAACAGAAAGTGGGCTAAGGATAGTCCCGTACCAACGGTGGGGCTAAGGGGGGGGGGCCTTAGCCCCACCGTTGGTACGGGACTAAGCAAAAATTTACAAGTGTAAAAAGCCCTCTAATGTACTTAACTTCAAAGAGGTGTCTTTATGCCTCCGCCACGAAGTGTCGCCGGAGGCATTATGTTTTCGGGTTGTCCGTCCTTCTGTCCGTCCGTCCGTCCGTAATGAATTTTGTGGACAGCGTATAACTAAATAACCGTTCGAGGTATCCTAATAAAACTTGGCATATATATATATAGAGAGAGAGAGAGAGGTGGACGAAGTTGTGCCTGTCAACTTTTGGGTGCACATGCTCAAGGTCAAATGCTCAAAATTTCACTATTTCCCCCATATCTATTCTATGCCTGAAAGTATTTTCTTGAAATTTAGTGTACACATGTAATACCCGACAAAGATTTTTTTTTTTCAGAAAAAAAGTTTGGGGATGTGAGGTCAATGGTCAAAGGTCATGTGAAAGTGCTAAAATTTCACTTTTTTCTCCATATCTCAGAAATGGCCCAAAGTGTCCTCATGGAACTTAGAACATGTGCATGTACTGCCTGACAATGATTCTCTTGGGAATTTTTGGGTCATGGGGTTAAAAATCAAGGGTTAAAAGGTCAAGGTCAACTCCTTAAGATTCACTATTTCCCTCATACCTATATATGCAATGCCAGCAGAATTTTTCTTGAAACTCAGTGTATACATGTATTACCAAATAGAAATTCTCTGGGAAAATTTTTGGCCAAAAAGTCAAAGGTCAAAAGGTTAAAGATCAAGTGAAAAGGCTACATTTCACTTCTTCATCATGAAACTTCATACACATACTGTACTGCCTGTCGGAGATTCCCTGGGTAATATTAGGGTCATGGGGCCAAAGTTCAAGGGTCAAACCTACATGCACTTCAAGGAAAGTGAACAATCACCACATTTGTGGCAAATATGTCATTTTAATTTTTTTGCCAATTTTGTGAAACTGTCATCACACATTAGGGCGGTGAGTTGGCTCAGTCGGTAGCGCGTCTGCCTCACGATCACGCGGCCCGGGTTCGAACCCGAGTCTGGACTGAGCAATGTTGTGTGTAAACATACCGTCCCGTCTAGCAAGAGGCAAAACACACTGTCCCTCGGATAGGACATAAAATGGAGGTCCCGTGTGTGAGAGAGTCACAGCTCATGCACGTACAAGATCCCGCTTCATTCATTCATCGCAAAGAGCAGGGTGTCCAACCCGGTGAAGTGGTCCCACCCCACATCCAACTGGACCCCATGAAGACCAGCTTAGTGTAGCTGAATGTGGGCTATCCAGCCATCTTCACAGATGGAAAATGAACAACAACAACAACAACAGCACATTGTCAAGCCGTACTATAGACTTATTGGGAGCACTATGCATCATGGCGGAGGCATACCAGTTGTAATAGCGACATTTGCAGTTTAAAGAGCTGACTGATCACTAGTTTGAAGCTAATCAGTCAGGATTTTTTTTTTTACACTTTTATAGCAGAAAATTGAATTTTCGTCTGGTTCTATGCACTCACATAGAAATCGGTGATAAGCTGTACACAATTCGTTATGCGGATTTCGGAAAATATTTGAGCCGGGCCAGCTTCCTCCTCCACAGTATCCCAATGCGACCTGGTCTTTTGTAAAAGACAGCTGAGCTCAAATGTTCTTATATTCCACTTTTAATGAATGTCAGCACTTGACCAAAGCATAGTCTGGTCAGTCATATCCTCATATTTTAATGTCAGTCAAGAAAGGGGAAGTTCTGAAAGAATTCATGATGATATTTACCCTTATTCTAGTCCTTCATTGCAGGAGGTAGCATCTTTATTTTGGATTTTTTTTCTTTCTTACAAAGTCTTAAATTCTTTTAAAAAATTGGCATATTGTTCCATTGTCAATCGGGAGGAAGATCATGCAAATCAGTACATACATATACGTCATGCATCAACCATAAATATGTGATTGGCATGCGTGATTCATAACTTGCATTTTCACATACCCTTCCACCTACCCCAGACTTCTAAGTGGCATATATATTCTCTTTACATCTAATCCTATGAATGTGGTTCATTGCCCCCCCCCCCCCCAAGCACAGTGCAACTGTTGCGCTATATATGCCATGCACCAGTTGCTTGCAAAAATGTCCTGAGCATGATCGGCAATTTGATTCGTGGATGCTACTGATATGCCGCAGATCATCCCCCCCCCCCCCCCATGCAATAATAGGGAAGAGCACACTTCTATCCCCAACCCTAAACCGTAGCATGCTGCTTGCACCAGCGATTGAAAAAGCTTGTGTGGCTGCTATTTGTTGGGCTGCCACCAGTTTTGACATACCATTAAAGGGGAAATCCAGTCCAAATATAAGTTAGTCTGATAAGAAAGAGTTAATTATTACGGGTTCAATGGTAAAATTTTGATCGAAATCGGGTGCAAAAAATAAGGAAGTTATGACATTTTGAAGTTTTCAGGAAACAGTTCTTGAACGGTCAATATGAATCTGCAAATGGGAAAGTGAGCATAGGATACCCTCACAACTTGCCATATATTTCGTACATAAAATTTTGGAATTTCCAGTTTTTCATTCAAACACAATTATGCCCTAGGCTCAAATCATGATATATCTAACCGAACACTATTCTGAAGTTATCAACCAGGAATAACATCATGTTTTAGACTTGAATGACAGAAACATTGAATTTTCGTCATGTTTTTTTTTTTTTTTTTTTACACGAGCAATGGAAAAATTGTGAGGGTATGACATGGTCAGCTCACTAATTTGCATATTCATATCCACTGTACAAGAAGTGTTTTGCAGAAATAAGCAAAACTTCAAAATTTAATAACTTCCTTATTTTTCATCCGATTTCAGTCTAATTTTTACCGTTGAATTCGTAGGATTTTACTCTTTTATCAGACTATTATTTAGACTGGATTTCCCCTTTAAGGTCCTCTGTCACATCTCAGCTCGTCACATGGAGTCAAAAAGAATCGGGATGCCGGAGGGTAGTGGCCCAATATGTGTGAACCCTCCTCTCTTCTCCCACATTTTAATTTGATCATCATCACTGGCTGCTCTTGATTGGTGATAACACTTGTCATCGCATTTTACCATGTGGGCATAGTGTAAAAAAGCAGGGAGCAAAAGGCAAGGGACCCCTTTAAGATGTGAAAACACTGGGTGGAGCTTGATTCCAGCGTTGAAATAAAATAGAGGGGACATGAGCAAAGCAGAAAGGTGTTACACATCTTTCTTTTCAGTCAGGTTCTGTCATTTCTCTTCATTAGATATTATATTCTTCAGAGTACAATATTTTGCGATATAATTCGCCCCTTATTGCTGAAACTTCTGAAATTTGCCTGTTTGATTATCGTCTAGATGAGACTGTGAGACGTTGCTGTTAATACTTCTTCTCTATTTATTTATTGCTCTTTTTTCCGTGGGGAGGGGGTATTAGGTTGAGGAATTATGTGTACATCATAAATACTTCATTAGTATATTTCACCAGTTAGGACTTGTAGGACAATTTCGTGAGTGGTTGAATTCAGGATCAAGATCCACGTATTTCGACAAAAGTAGCAATTTCCATGGATATGCAATGCACTTGCATTACTGGAGGCAACACTTTTGCAAGGTGTTAATTTGATGAATATCAGTTGACTTTGATACAATTCACGAAATTGAAAACAAAGCAAAAATATTCTGCATGTGTATGAGATGTGTGCAGAAATGCTTTGGGTATAAGACCAGGTTGTACAGCCACCTGAGATGTAATAGTATGTAAGTGGTTTGAAATCTATATTTGATTTTAATTGATATAGGGTTAATTGAACCACAGCTTTTCAGTTAAATGGTGACACTATGAGTTGTATCATTGGGCTCCTGATATAATCTTTTAAACTGATGTATGTTGCAATTGGCTGATACAGTTTAGTTGCTTCGTTGTGAGCAGGACACTGGAAGCCCCTGTTCCACTTTATTGTTCTCGCCACGAATTGAAGATTTTCTCAGATCAGAAGGATCGGGTAAAACATGAGCCGATCTGGACACAGTAGTATGTTAGAATGCTCTAAGAACGCTGTATTTACGACTAACACGTGTTTTCTACGCTCTTACAACGATGAACAGGAATGAGACATTACCAATTCTGCCGCTGCAGTTACGCTTTAGAACGATGTAACTACGCTGTCAGTGCGATGTTCCCAATGTTATCAGATCTAACCTTACAAGCTGTATTTACGCTCTGAACGCTCTATACGATCTTATCACGCTGCTCCCCCGTCCAGAGAGCTGAAAAGTGCCCGATGTACCTGGATTCGGCTGCCGATCCTCAGTCAGTCAAGTTATTAGCATGCAGAACCAAAGAGATTCTGTGAACCTCGGAGAGGCTCCTTAACTCACAGTTCTTCTGCAGCAATTCATTATTAATCAAAGACGTGCTGATATTTCCAAGGCTTTTTCTTGATGTCTTTACTTTTATAGTCCGTCTTCTTCCTGTTGTAGATGATTTCATACTCTTCAATATTCTACCATGTCCTCATTTTCCTCCTCTGTTAGCATCACATGCAGTCTCTCTTTCTTCGTCTTGTGGTTATAGCGGCTCAGCTGCTTTCTTCTCTTCTTTGTCTTTATCTCTTCATCTCTTCTTCTTCTTCTTCTTCGAAAATTTGCGTTCCTTCTTTTTCGTATTCAACCTCGACAGGAGCAGCGATAATGTCCTCCTCCTCCTTAACAGTGTTGCCTCTCGATCGCTTTGATTTTCTTCTGGCAGATATTTTTTCAGCGAATTTTCCAGTGGCATCGGCTGCGTCCCTTTTAGAGGCCGTACGTAATTGAGTCTGCGAAAGCGTAGGAACAGCGTAGCAAAGCGGAAACAGCGTAACTATTAATGCCCCAGTCACACAGTGCTTTGCGATGGGTTACGTCCGCCGCGGACAGATACGGATGAGTGAACTCAGGGGGACGCAGCGTGGACGCAGGCATCCGCAGGGACGTATGTAGACGTATCTGTCCGTAACTCATCCGTAAAGAAACGCACAATGACGGCGCCAAGCCTGCGAAATTTTGAAATGTTCAAAATTTCGCAGAGGGATTCTACGGATGCAGACTTACGCAAGTAACCGTAACCAAACGTAATTATCCGTAACTGAACGTAACTATCCGTAGCCTGGACGCAGACCATCCGCACGAAATTTTACCTCCCGTCCGTTTGCGTTCGTTTACGTCCACCGTAAGTATCCGAAAGTAACCGCAAGTTAACGTATCTCAACACTTTCGTCCGCTTACGGATATTTGCGGACAGTTACGGATGCTGCGGACGATTACGTCCTTCGATGTTTTCCGTTTTCCATTCGCATGGGAACACAGAGACTCGTGGGAAGCCACACAACTCGTGTTGCCAAGCTGCAGCGCAGTTACCTGAGGGAATGCTACAACACAGTCGGGGCAGTGGAGAGGCAGAACCGCATGGTCAAATTATGATATTTCTCCCACAAAATGGTCATTTTAGGTGGCACCAATATACTCATGACATCGGTTGACCCTTGGTGCTAAATTTTTTTCTTGCACTCTTTGAATGTATATTGTTTTCGAAAAGGCAATATTTTGGGTAGGGGATGAGGTGACAGCATTTCATTCACTTTACTGGCCGGGAAAGATGTGTGACAGCGATAACTATATAAAATTCTCTATGTCAATGATATGTCAAAATTCTCTATGTCAATGATATGTCAAATTCTTCAAACATCCTCTCTTTCTTATTATTTGCGGATGATAATAATGTGTTTTATCTGATTCTGATCGATTGTTGATACTTTAAACCGCGAATTAACGAAGTTACTCCATTGGATATGAGCGAACAAACTGTCAATAAATTTGCAAAAAACTGCAAAAAAAAAAAAAGAAGAAGAAGAAGAATGCATGCTGTTCAGTAATTCGCCGGAAAATTTACCGAGAAATGTTTTCCTGGAAGACACGGTCATATAGAAGAAGTCTCTTCCATCAATTTTTTAGGTTTGATTCTGGATAATAAACTTACCTTGGGTTTGCATATTGATTCTGTGTGTCGTGTTATTTCAAGGAATATAGGTATTATTAACCAAGTTAAATTTTATCTTCCCAAGAATGTACTTTATATGTTATATTCTACTTTGATACTACCTTACTGAAACTATGGTATACTCCCATGGGGAAACACTTTTTCTACTTATACAGACAGAATATTATTATTACAGAAAAAAGCTCTTCGTATCATTTGTCACGAATCGTGGAGAAGTCATACTAATAATTTATTTCACGAAAATAATATTTTGAAAATGTTTGACCTTTATCGTTTGCAATTAGGACAATTCATGTATAAACTCACTAACCATTCTCTCCCCCTTGTGTTTGATTCCATGTATATGACGGGACTGCATTCTACAAGCCCTGCTTTGTAGCAGTCCCCTCCATTTCCAGCAATATTGTTCATGCATTCACAACAGTGACGTAAAAGTTATTTGCATCTTTGTTGATAATTTACCTGTATCTCTTTTACAATGTTATTCTGTTCATCACATTGTGGTACTGATTTCCTGACATTTGCGTAATCGAGTATTTCATTGTATTTCTAATTATTTTGTTTGTTGGAAGTGAAATAAATCAACTTGAAAACTGAGAACGAATTTAGTATTCGTCTATAGTCTTACCCACTTTATGTTCCATGGAATGTGTATTACATTTTTTTTTTTGTATATATATTGTACTTGGGTGTGGGAGGGGTGTTTGAAAGTCTTGATGTCTTTTTTTTTTCTCTGGAAATTTAGTAAGCACTGTTTTGTTATAAAGATTTCCTTAACATAACCAAATAAGTCATGAATATCGCTGCACAACGACAACGTAACCACAGTTTGTCTATTCCATGACCGTGAGTAATAATTTTCTTACTCTAATGTTTAACTTATCAATCTATATTGTATTATATTTGTGGTATAATTATGTTATGTATTCTTAACATCTATGAAGTTTATTCACATTTGAGTTGCACAAATAAGATTTAAACCTCAAGTTCAAGATTTCATAAATCTTTTATCACTGTAAAGCAAATTAAAGGATTACGAATTTTTTCACAACTTGTACGTAATTCAATTTCAGTTTTCCCCAGTCATACCAGTGTACAATGTAAAACAGTCCAATATGTAATAACCTTGCTGTCATGATACACTGACTTAGCAGGGATCGTCACAGAAAACAATACTGTCCATAATCATTTATAACAATCTGTAACTATCCGTAACTATCCGAAAATATCTGCAACTCTCCGCAAGTGTTCAGAACTATTATGTGCCAATTCGTAAGAATATCCGCAAGTGGACGCAAGTATTCGCATCTGGTCGTATTTGTCCATATCGCCCGCATTTTTCCCGGTATGTTTTGAATAAATTTTCTAGTGACGGCAAAGGATCCGCGGGAGTCCGCAGAAAAAATGACTTTTTTGGACGCAACGCCGGACGCAGAGCATTATGTGGGGCTTAAAAACGGGAATGAAGTGTACTGAGAGCGTCATACAATCAGGCCTGGACTCGATACGAGAGTAGAAAACGTAGTGAGAGCATCGTTAAAGCGGGAGATCGAGCTTTGATCAGGGAAGAGCGGCGCATGCAGCGGGACCACGTCGTCGGTGTCTAGATTACTTCCCGTTCTTGTGCCGATGTTACTACGCTCAAAACCATGTTACGCTCATCCCGCGATGTTTACACTGTCACTATGCTCTTGCCTTTATACCATTCAAAATAGGTCAATTTTGATCGGGGAGATCGGGAAGAAATTTTGAACAGGTTCAAAATTTCTTTCCGATCTGAAAAATTGCCTGCTCCAACCCAGTCCTCCAAACGCTGCTGATACGATGCTTCCGATCCCCGTACGCTTTTGCCACTCTCTCCCAATCTGCTAGATGGGTATAGATCGGAGTCCAGGTCGTGATAGTGGAACGGGGGCTTAGCGTTTGTGATTATGTGTTGATTTCAGAGTCGATTATACATATTTCATGCTATGTCAAGCACGGGAAGTAGTTGTTTGCAGCAGTTTCAAAATAAGCCGTGATTGAAAGGTTGTGTTTTGCCGGCAGCAAGACATTTTGGTATTGGTTGTGATACATGTCTGCTCCGTGGAAGAGTAGCTTCGCAGTATATTTCATGCTTCATCGTACACATAAGATACCAGTATCGCATGACAAGACTTTTCAGAATTCTGTTGTAACGCCCTTTGCTTGTCTTCGAGATTGTGAGATATTATCCATGGACATTAAACAGTAGGCACGAGATGTGGTTTTTCACTTTGTCGTACAGAATCTGAACCTGAGATGGATATCCACAGACACTCGATATACCTACTTATGAAAAAACTTTTGTCACTTTGTTTGACCGATGGAAATGAGAAAGGTGGCTTTTGAACTTTCCTGAGGAAGCGATGTCACAAACTGACATCTTGCTGTAAAGCAATAGGTCTTATCATTATTGTCAATTTAATTTACAGTCAGCCTGAAAATTATTGCAAAATTAGTGCAGACACTAGATTTTTCATTGGATATGAAATTGAAGTTGAATCAAACTTAAATTTCATGTCAAAAGACATTTAGCTTGGTGTTTATATTCTAATATGTTGAGAATATGGCAGGCCATGGGACCAAAAACAAAAAAGGTTTTCTACATTGCCTAACAATAACAGAGCCTAGAAATTTGCAATATGACATATCTCTTCACGTACAGTGAAAAGGCGGCTATGATTACATGCTTCCAGGACATTTTTCTGACTTTCAAATCACAAGAATTCACTTTCATTCCCAGAATAGGAATGAGAGAATTAACACCCCCCCCCCCCCAAAGCAAATTCTTCCAAACCCTGAATATGACCTATTATGCAGTTGAGTTCATTGCGCGACACATGTCGGCGCGATCTAGGCGCCCAGTCAGAAGGGTAGTGATATGTAAACATCAACTCGAAAATATATTTGCCCATCACACTCCATCAGGCAGGTGTTTGCTCCAGGGATGTTAAAAATCACATCTTTGTATCTCCGCTTGCTTCAATTTGTCCATATGTTAGGGAAAGAAAGATAGATATAGGAAGAGAGAGCCGGAGAGAGAGATAATCTATGTATGAATTGTACAAGTGCACATATAAGACTTGTCAACATAATGATATGTGCTGTTTGAGAGTATAGTACTCGCCTGATAATCTCAAACTTCATTATAGAGATAGCACCGCCTAAATGCAAAGACATTCAATGTCACATTAAAAAAAAAGGGGGGGCACTATAATTCTCATCTGACAATCAGACCTCAATAGCAAGACTACCGCCACTGTGCAAAGACATTTAGTGTAACCTATTTTTTTTCCATGTATGTTATTCCTATAGCTTTATCGGTGTATCAGGGCAATTACCCCCCCCCCCCCCCCCCCCCCGCCTAAATACTGGTTAGTGATAAGGTTGGAGTAAAGATTAGGGTTGGGTTTGGGTTTAACGTTTGGGTTAGGGTTAGAATTAGGTTTAGGGTCAGGGGAAGGGGCTGGGGTAATTGCCCAGGGGATAATTTCCTAGGGAGTAATTGCCCAAGACCCCTTTATCGGAACTGGCAACCTGCTTTTTGGGGGACATATTTTGACTGCATCATGTCCATTGTCTGTGATTAGTATCTGAAAATTATTACTAAATCCAGAGATATAATCACAAGAGCCTCATTTCATTAATGGAATGGTCATTTCTGACAAATCATAGATGGATTATGCAAATTGCAGAGCCTAAACATTTGCCGCTGGGCAATAGGACAGCACAATAGGACGGCACTATGCTAGCATTCATGGGATATTTGCATCAACCAGCCACCGTCGCGACGGAGCCCTGCTTAACCCGTTGAGGACGGGCTGATTATGCTATAACACGCATTTCCCATAGAAACCTGCCCGAGTATACTCGGGACTCGTCCTCAACGGGTCAATGGGAAAAAGTTAACTTGTATCCAAATCTTCTGAATGTACATGGGGCCACTGTGTAAAACCAGTGAGCAAATCGCTTTCCTTTACACCTTTTGATATTTTACCAGTTATGTGAAACTGTCATCACACATTGTCAAGACGTACTATAGACCTATTAGGAGAACCATGGATTAAGGCGGAGGCATACCAGTCGCCATAGCGATATTTCTAGTTGATTTTTTATTTTCCTCTTGGCATTCCGACATATTCGATTTTTCATCATCCATTTGGCTGGTTAGGAATATCAATCACGATCAATTAATTATATCTATATATTTTGACCCCTCCCCCCGAAAAAAAAAAAATATATATACAGAGCGTATCAAAAAAAAAAAAAAAAAAGGTAATCCAACTTTAGAGGGCTACCATTTCTTAATTACCATGCTATGGGGAGAGAAATGTTGGTTGTGAGGAAAAGGAAACTTTGAGTAACAAAAAAAAAAATGACGTTCATCACAAATTGGTAAAGAAAATTGAAAAATGCTTATTCACAATAACCTCATCTACCAGATCATAAACTTGCATGCATTATGTAACTTTATGTGTGTGTGTGCTTTTTTTTAATTTTATGGGAACATTTTACTCTTGTAAGTGATTTTATACTTATTTAAACATTCATTAGAACAACTCAAGAGTCCTATTGACTCCAAATATTTAGGACCCTATTGATCTGATGTCTTAAATCCTCTCCCTAAATGATCTAAAGCAATTCATATATATTTTTTCAACACTTATTAAATGAAAACTACAGGAAATAATGATAGATAATAGCTGTTGTTTTTTTTTTACTAAATAATCAAACCCATGAAATACATTATTGAAATACAGAGTGTTATTGACAACTACAACAAAATGCATATCTATTTTAATTCATTGTCCTTCTCAGCATAACCATATTGATTATGAAGATCCAGCCGAACCATTCCTGAATCCTCGTACCCCCCCCCCCCCGCCCACATCTTTGCCCCTTCTTTTGTAAGATAATCATAGAGAAATATTTTGTCATTTTGTCATGAAGAAAAGGCTTGCAACTTTCAATAAAAACATGATTTCTTTTGTAGAAAATCAAATTTTACAGAAATTTGTATTAGCATTTTTGTGTTTTCTTTTTTTCTTCATACCATATTCTTCTTGGAAAGGGTTGCAGACGCAAACTGAAATTAAGAAATGGAATTTGAAAATATAGAGAAGTCTTTACCAAAAAGTTTGCTTCCGTCTTGGTTTGTTCGGTCTTCCTGTATACCTTTATTGTATTGTTTATTTCCAATTGAACAAAGTTCAAGTTCAACTTCTTCATCGATGAAATGGATATTATGTTGTCACAACAACCACCACATAATTAATTCAACTTCGCGCACGGAAAAAACCGCGGTTCGACATACATAATACACTACATGTGCACTCACCTGTCATATCACCCTGTCCCGTTCTTATTCTTGTTTGACACAAACAATATAATGCATTCCAGTTTGTATAGAAAAGCTTTTCCTGATTTTATGAGGTATGAAAATGAATGACGTGTCAGATTGTTAGAATGAAAAAAGAATGAATAAAGAATGGGCGCCAGTAGACTTGCGCACTTCAAGTCACCTTCGATTTTTTTTTTTTTTTGAGGACCACTTTACTACAAAATAACTCTTCAAGCTGAAACCCCACCTATTTGTTTTCTTTAGTTCTTTTTAATGATAATGTGTCCCCAAACTCCTATGGGGGTTAGAGCATCATTACACTAAGAGGGTACTTCTAGTTACTTCTTAGTTATACACACTCCAAGATCTTTCACTATTATTTATATTATCATTGTTACTATTGTTAGGTCTGTCACTATCGTTTCATTATCATCATTTTTAACATCATCTTCTAATGTCGGCTAGCAGGACTTTCATTGAAGACAATTTTGAATTTATAGATATTATTTGTTCGATGGCAAAATCTCCAGACGCTTCCATTATTTCAACAGAGAAAAAGGAATGTGAATCATCCATCTCCCCTTCCTAGTTATGTAAGTAATTTACAATGCGAAGCTATTCATGCCTTTTTATTAATTTACGATTAGCGATGAAAAGGAAAGAAGAAAGTAGTCAAACAGAGAAGGCAATGCTTATTATCATCTTTCGTGAATGATAATGTTTCTACTTTTCTCCTAGCGCTTGAAAAGCGTTTTCCTAATCATTATGACACAACTTTGATTCGATTTCATCTCGCTGAAAGATCGATGCTTTTAAACAGGGAGAAAGGATTTAACATGATCATTTTTCTTTCTTTCTTTATTTGAGCATACTTCCATCAGCAACGAACTACTTCTTCTGCCTCTCTTTCTCTAATATTAGGTCTTGAATAGCAAAACAAACCGTCAGGAGATTGCAGCTAAAATGTCTCCATGACCATTCCATCAAAGCATTCAGACGCACGAAGTTTTTACAGTGTAATCAACTACAAAGGACAATTTCCTCATCAATTCAAGGCATTCCACCAGTATTTCTTCAAATCACGTTACCATTACGCTTCCCAGGATTTGAATGGGTTATAAGAAAAGTATAACAAGCCCTTGCCAAAAGATTTTATACAGATTTTTGTTGTTGTTGTTATTGTTGTTGATTCAAGCTGTTTTCCAGGTACCGTTAATACTTGATGATAGTGGTTCCATTGGAAAGACTCAAACTGGCCACATTAGTATTACCAGGGTAACCGCGGTCCATTCGTTTGTAGCCATCTGAGACATGTGATAATTGAATTATCACATGGTTCTTTCTTTGCCATGATTTCTAAGGCGTTACTCTTTCAAATTTTGTTGGTGAAAGACTAGCTCGTGATCATCAGCAGATGTCAATGTACTTTTGCTGAGAATGGGTAATGTTCTGCCTTGAGTGCAACCAGATGTCGTGTGTTTCTGATGAAAGGCTTTGCAAGAATGTTTCGGGTCCGTTTTGTGTCAGTGTCTATGTGTGTATGTGTGTATGTATGTGTGTGTGTGTGTGTGTGCTGTGTGTGTGTGTCATTCTTGTTCTTTTGATGTGGCAAGATTGGATATACGTTAACACTTTAATTTCTCTCACTTCGGAGCAACAAGAATATTGCTTGTTACTTCAGTGTAGAGATTTTGACTACTAGTGTAAAAAAAAAAAAGTTTTGTTGAAAGAAGGTTAGTTTCTTAATTGGCAAGTGCATGGCAAATGAAGTGGAAGCCGGTTTCTCATTTCACGCGTGGGTTACGTAAACCTACGCAAAATTAAATGAAACCAATCACGAGAGGTTGGGATAATCAGTACGAACGACCAGGTAATGACAAATTTAAATTTTACGCCGATACGAGTTACCAATCTGAACACGCCTATCAAATGTTCACGTCTCCGCGAAGAAGCCTTCGTCGAAGTCATCAGAAGAAGTGTCGACAAGCACAAAACAAAACAATAAAAAAGATAAGCAAAGCGCACACACAAACCACACGCAAGCACCAGTGGCGTATCTAGGGAAAATGGCGCCCGGGGCAAGCGCGAAAATTGCGCCCCTAATTTCTTAAAGGACAAGTTCACCTTCATAAACACAAGGATTGAGAGAATGTAGCAATATTAGTAGAACACATCATTGAAAGTTTGAGGAAAATCGGACAATCCGTTCAAAAGTTATGAATTTTTGAAGTTTTTGTGCAGTAACCGCTGGATGAGAAGACTACTGCAGTGTGTAATGTCACATGCGTACAACAATATAAGGACAATATAAAGAGAATTTCACAAAAATATCATCTTTTGAAAAAAGTACACATTCCCTTGACTCGTTACCGACATATGTTATGGGTAATATTATTCCCCCTGCCTTTAGAAAGCGGCAAGTCAAGTGCTCTTTTATTATGCGAAAAAAGTGAAAATATGTTGAATTTTCTTTACATTTTCTTTATACGGTTGTACGCATATGACATTGCAAGCTGTAGTAGTCTCCTCACCCAGCGGCTCCAACACAAAAATTTTTAAAAATTCATAACTTTTGCATCGATTGTCCAATTTTCCTCAAACTTTCACTGATGTGTTCTATTAATATTGCTGCATTCTCTCAATCCTTATGTTTATGAAGGTGAACTTGTCCTTTAAAAAGTGTTCAACCCCAACCCCATCTCGGTAGGGACTTTAAACAAAGTCCACATGATATGCTTTTTCAAGCACTTTAAAGGGGTCTTTTGAGGGTGATTCAAATGTAATGAATTTTGATAAATTTTGGCGAGCGAGCGCAGCGAGCGAGCCGAAAATTTTGGTATTTCAGCTTACAAAAGATGGAATTCTTGTCATTTTTTGCTAATCAAATCTTACAATTCCAATCAAGATATAGTGACGGCCTTATAGATAACGATTTATACCAACAAACTGCATGAGGAATTTCAAAAGTACTCTAAATTAGTACGCGCGAGTTAGCCGAAATTTGTAAATTTCCACGTCATCATCACGTTTTGTTCTTATCTCTTTGTTCTTTTTTGTTTTTTTTGTTAAATTTTTGGCGAGCGAGCGCAGCGAGCGAGCCGAAAATTTTTGTATATCAGCTTGGCAAAACATGGAATTCTTGTCATTTTTTTGCTTATTAAATCTTACAATTCTAATCAAGATATAGTGACGACCTCATAGATAACGATTTATACCAATAAACTGAGGACTTATAATACTAGTACTCTAAATTAGTACGAGCGAGTGAGCCGAAATTTGCATATTTCCGCGTCATCATTACGTTCTTATCTTTTTTGATTTGTTGGTTTTTTTTGCGCCCCCCCCCCCCCCCCCATAATTATGTTCGAAACTGTTGGCGTCCTCTCTTGATCCAATCGGCGATCGCTTCAGAACGAATGAAATTGCAGCCGCTGCTCCGTGTAACATTTTTTCCTGCTTAATATAAAATGACATATGTGAACACAATAGACATTATCATTTTGTGCGCGTCATCGTCACGTTTTGTTCTTATCTTCTTCTTTTCTTTTTTTTTTTTTGGATAAATTTTGGCGAGCGAGCGCAGCGAGCGAGCCGAAAATTTTTGTATTTCAGCTTACAAAACATTGAATTCTTGTCATTTTTTGCTTATTTAATCTTACAATCCTAATCAAGATAATAGTGACGGCCTTATAACGATTTATACCAACAAACTGTGGACTTGAAAAAAACACTCTAACTTGTACGAGCGAGTGAGCCGAAATTTGCATATTTCCTCGTCATCATTTTTGTTCTTATCTTGCTTGATTTCTTTGCGCCCCTCCCCCCCCCCCCCCGTATGTTCGAAACCGTTGGCGCATTCTTTTGATCCAATTGGCGATCGCTTCAGAACGAAAGAAATTGCAGCCGCTGCTCCGTGAAACATTTTGCTTGCTAAATATAAAATGACATGTGTGAACACAATAGACATTATCATTTTGTCCACGTCAGTATCACCTTTTGTTCTTACCTTCTTTATTTGTATAAATTTTGGCGAGCGAACGCAGCGAGCGAGCCGAAATTTTTGTATTTCAGCTGACAGAACATGGAATTCTTAATTGTGTGAACACAATAAACATTGTCATTTTGTCCGCGTCATCATCATGTTTTGTTTTTATCTTGTTTGATTTGGTTTTCTGCCCCCCCCCCCCTTTCCGGGCGTTTTTTTTTTCTTCTTCTTCTTCTTCTTCTTGTTCTTTTCTTTTTTTCTTTTTTCTTCTTCT
This sequence comes from Diadema antillarum, assembly GCF_040938485.1. NCBI lineage: Eukaryota > Metazoa > Echinodermata > Echinoidea > Diadematoida > Diadematidae > Diadema > Diadema antillarum. The sequence goes on along the minus strand of NW_027272295.1, from coordinate 545,356 downwards.
TCGTTTTTTTTTCTTTTTCTTCTTCTTTTTTTTTTCGTTTTTTTTTTTCGTTTTTTGCGCCCCCAAGGATGAGTATAGTTAAGCGCCATAAGTGACAATGTACTGGATGACATAACAAGCAAAATAACATATGATATTTAAAGTGATTGTCGAAACGATCCGTACTCTTCTTCCATCTTTCTTTTAGGTTTGAGGATTAGAGTCTATATATTCAATAGCCCGATGTTAATTGTTAGTGGTGGTAAATATTCGAAATTGGAAAGAAATCTGTATCGGGTCATTGTATTTGACAAACGAACATCTAAATAATTTGAATGTTGCCAAAATCATGTTTAGTCTAGTGTAGTACAATCAGTCATTCGTTTATGTCGGTTCATATAGATTAACATTCACAGGCAGTCCGTTGTCCTCATTCATTATTTGAATATGTTATGAAATGAAATGAAATTTGAAATGAAATGATATGAGCGTCGTCTTCATTTCATTTCATTTCATCTCATTCCCATACGTATGTAAATGTTCAATAATTTGACTAGAAAAAGCAGGGTGAAAGTATACGAGTGAATTTATCAGTTAATAATGTCTATGTGATACTGGCAACACCGCTTCTATAAGCAAAGTGGAATTAGATGAGGTAAAAATGTATTAAACAATTCGTAGTTAGCATAAAGACGATGCACCGCTTTCTCCTTAGCTCCAGTTTTCCACAGACATTCTAACTTCGATGAAGAATTACTGCAAACAATTGATAATTTTTATCCACCTTTAAGGATGAATTAAATCCTCGGAATATCAAGAACAGATCTGCAAGGAGGTCCTTAGTTATAGAGTTGGAATCACTTCATGCTTGAGCAGGTTTATTAACCAGAAATTATGATATGAAAATTGAATATCTTGTCTGCCAATTTTCACATCTTAGAATATGCATTTATGGACGTTTGAAAACTTTGCATTCTTGATACCGTAATTGGAGCACAGTCATGAGCGTCGTTGAAATGCAGAAGAGTATCAGGCGGAGACAAGAGCAGAAGGCCGTATTTCTCATTAAAGGGATGACGCAGTTTCAGTTGAGACGGGGATTACAGGTTTTCAACATTTTTTGATGGTTATTTTTTGAGATCTACAATGAAAAAACTTTCATGAAATATGGAAAAGCATATAATTCTTTAAGATGAATTCAAAGTTTATTTGATAAAAATTGGTTTCGAAATGGCTGAGATATCCTAAATACATTGTATAGCAATCCAAATAAAAGGTGGGACTCATCTTTTATCAGGATCGCTTCGTTTACTCCGTTTTGGGTTATCTTAGCCATTTCAAAATCAAATTTAATCAAATAAATTTTGAATCCTCTTAGAATTGTATGCTCTTTTACATTTCGTAAAGTGGTTTCGAAGTATCTTGCAAAAAAAAAATAGTTAAAAGCTGAATCCTCACCTCAGCCAATACTACGATCTCTCTAAGTTATACAATAGTTAACTGGGTATAGTCTTCTTCTTCTTCTTTTAATTGCAATTACACCTTACGACACCGGCCCGTTGAGGCCAAATCGTAAGGCAGGTTTTGCTGAATACCCACAATTCGCTTTCTTAAACAGAAGAACAAACGCAATTTCACCTTTGAAGAAGGGAAAGCAGAAGCCATACCTAACAACAGATTGTATAACTTTAGAAAATATTTTTCTTTTTTGTGAGGAGTTATGTAGTCACTATGAGAACATGTAAAGATAACAGTGTCTTTTGTCAGTAAACATAGCATACAATCATAATTTGTGATAAGCTGACGTGAATGCACTGTAATGGATTTGCCAAACGTGCAGTTCTGATATGGGTAAACTGTATTAATATTATTAGGCAGAATCTGTACAAGTGTTATTAGTTCTTGTCACATCATTATTACTAATGTTACGTAATAATGTAAATAATGATATTTACGCCATCCAGGGCAGTATATTTGGCGGACAATTGCTGACAGGAAACTTTATCTGTAATAAATGACTCTTTAGGCATCTGAAGACAGCAGAAGTGCCATCGCATCAACTGTATTGCAGACGTAATATGGTATAAAACCATTACCAATTCTTGGTGTATCTAGACCCGTTCTTCAAGAAGATAGTTATTTGGATCTTCGAGAAAGTGCACAGATCTTTCGATTTTGAAGTACAGTCACCTCAACTTTCCGGCGTCATCTAAAATTCAAGAATGTCGTGCACACTCTTTCAATATCCTGAATGTTTGATTCATGTTATTCATAATATCCAATCATATCGTTGTCACCCAGTTCCCTAAGCTCATTCTGGCAAGGCAGATTCATTTGCATTTTTACTTCTTTTCTTAACCTCACGCTGGCACGGCATACTCATTTGCATTCTCTCTTGTTCAGCCTAGTGCTGTAGTAGGTCTCCGCGCTTGGCTAATTTTATTAAAGTCTCAGTCAGGTGTTTTAGCTAGCTGTGCTGGGGCTGTGCACAGTTGATATAGGCATAGGAATGCGGTAATTAAAGTGTTTTTCAGTTGCTAGGTTACTTGGCAGGGTAGGAGATAATTGGTTAAGTTTTTTTGGGTGTGTGCAGTCCTGTGTTTCGGAGAGAGTTGTGTGAGGGAAAATCGGTGCACTCCATACTGAACCTTTGAGTTGAGAGGTTGAGCTCTTCATCCTCACAGTGGTGTGACTGGATGTGTGTGGATTCTGGGTGTGAGAAAGCCACGACTTGGATCCCCCCACTAGCAAGTAATTGTCAGACTTGCAATTTCGGGACTTCCTTTTGGCTGCCACAGCACACCAAATCACATCTCCAAACCCAAGACCACAGAGATTCCGTAAGTTGACATTTTATGTATTTGTTAAGCAGCTGTAATGATATAGAGTGTGTAATTTGATAGCATAAAAAGGAATAGTTTTAATGCTTAAAATTTTTTGTCACATTGCAGTAGATGTAACAGTTATAATTTCAAACTGGTATGAATTTAGGATAGCGCATTGAAAGCAAGTACAATAGTGTTGTTGATAAGTGCTACTACATTTTTTGTTAAAACGTTTGTTAGTCTTTTGTACAGAGCTCTGGAAATATGGCAGATGAAATTATCATGTTCATTTGGTGATAAGACAAAAGGACATTAATTGCTCCGTATAAGTATTATCGTATAGTGTTGCATTTGTTTATACGGTTGTACTCATAAGGTGTTTTTTTTGCATGTATCAATTGAATATAATCGGTGTAAACAATAGTTTTTATGTTATTTGACACTTTAAAATGTGTCCGCTTTCTGTGTGAATTGACACTTCAGATTGAGTCCACTTTTTACGCTCGTATTTGGCAAGTGGTTTTTCAAAAAAAAAAAAAAAAGAAAGAAAAACAATTGTTATACAGACACATTAGATGACCGTAAAGTGAAGTGTTTATAATTTTATATATTGATGGTTAATCGGTTTTCTTTTAAAGCAACAGTAATTGTATATGAGAATGTTACGAACACTTTCTAGAAAGCATTTTGGTATATTTTTATACAGTCATCCCGTTCCTCGTCTTACTACAAACTTAGCTGGGCTAAGTATAAAGCTCCATGTCTTCTTCGTAGACGCCGGCCATTGGCCAAGACTGTTAACTCCTCGAACTCCACGCTTTCGGCAAATTGGTCTCGAACGACCTCGATTATCTCCGACAACGACCTCGTCATTGATTTCGACTCGCCGACGAACTCTCTACCACCACGATTACTCACGCGTGATCTCCCCCATCGCGGAGCTGTATATTTCCGCCCCCATGTAAAGTCGGTATCATTTTATTGGTGCACCTTAGGGTTTTAGGTCAAGTTACCCAAAATATATTGTAAGATTTTTGAATACTGAAACTGTTGCAAAACCATAAAACCATCAAATTTATAATGAAAATACGGTCTATGTTGTAAACCAAAATAGTACATTTGACTGTGATTATTGTATTGATAGTATATGTTTTTGAATATTTGAGGGGAAAGATGTATCATATTAAAAATCAAGTTAATTGACTGTGTGAAACTTATCCAAAGTTTGACTGGCTTGATTCTTTGAAGTTGTGCCTTTTTTTGTACTTAAGTTCACAATTGACAGGTTGTTGTTTTTTTTTGCGATATTGAACAAACTTCACTAAATTGTTTAGTCGATATTCAATTGGCAACAATCAAGTGACAATCGTGGTATTGTAATTATCATGGCGTCAAACATTCATGTTCCTTGGAGAATATATATAAATAAATATACATATATATATATATATATATATATATATATACATTATTGAGTACTCAACCTAACGCAAGGCATCAATAGCAGTTTTGTATCAGTTACTATTATGAATGAAGATGCATTAGCTTTTCATCAAACTTTTCCCCTTACATGAAGCCTATGCATACATTCATTCGCAAGATACACCAAATCACGCGTATAATCGGAATGAACTAATTGCTGGGTACCTTTGAAAATTCTGTCGACAATGTTAGAAGCATATTTTGTATCAGCTTTCGGATCGTCAAGATTGCCAGTGAAAGATGTTCTTCGTATAATAAAAAACGCGATTTCCACTGCTAATATCATTTCAGCTGCATCATTTTATTGTATCTATTACTTTTGCAAGTATGTATCATGTGCAAAGGAATTTAAGATTCATAAATTTGACAATTATAATGGAAGCGCTGATGGTGATTGCATGAAGCGCGTTTGTGTTAATGTGTGCGAAAGAATGTGTGATGGTGTTTTAGTGTGTGTTGGGCAGTGTTGGGATTGTGTGATTGTGAGATTGTGTGTGCGTATGTTGTGTACATGTATGTGTGTGTGCGTGTGCGTGTGTTGTGTGAGTGTGTATGTGAGTGATTGTGTGTATGTATGTGTGTGCTTGTATGTTCTGGCGATGGCTGTTCATTTCTATTACAGGTGGTAAAGGCTTTTACCTCGGATGCCTCCTGGTTGGCGCCACAATCATGTCAAACGGACAAAATATTTAACAGCTATTAAAACCATCCGCGTTTTGGGGAGCTTGCAGTCAGTTCAGCAAGTGAATATGGAATTATGCAATAATATCTTCTTCTTATTAAATATCAAAAACGTTTTCAGTTGCTATGAATATAGAAAGAATAGTGTTAGGTGTTTGCGTGTCACCAGGGAGGTGTTTTGCACCTCCCTGGTTTCACGTTGGATATTCCGCATCGCATTAATACCGTGACATGTTTATTTCATTACTATTGTCATTCAAGGATACAGCGCACCTACACGACCGTAAAAGGGATTCGTCATGGGTGTATCAAACATTTACACTGCTATTTTCAAATGTACAAAATTGGATAACGATATACATTTATCCCAAAGAGATTTACCGCCCCCCCCCCCCCCCTTCAAAAAAAAAAGAAGACTTTTCATTCCATTGATGCACGGGCGATTTCATGCTCTAGGAAGCTCATATCTGTTTTCTCGACATTGGTCGTCTAAAGCGACAGTTCGAGTGGTTTCACATTTAGATTTTGTCTCAAGAACGGCTGAGCGTTATTTCTGCATCGGTCCTCTGCCCGTCTGTACCGAATAAAGCCCGACAACCATGCGATGCAGCTTGAAACTCGTTCAAGCGACCAGGGAATACGAGATACGTTTGTCAATGTGCCTAAAATGTTACTTGTATTGAAAATTTCAGGGTCTTCCCGATTATTCTGATTCCACATTCCATACGTTTTAAGCCTATCTGATTCGATTTGCTACTTTCGCGAATACTCTATGGAATGACCCGTCAGATATGAAAATGATCATTCTGCACGACATCCCGACAGGCGTTTCAATGACAGCGCATCATTATCAAATGAAAATAATCACCCCTTTTTTCACCTTGTCAAATTCCAGCATCCAATGTTGATTTTGATAAGCAATGAGTTTCAATCCTGTACTAGTAGTTATAGGCCTATCTGCTAAAATACTGGGAGACATTTCGAAGGGATCGACTTTTTGCCATAATTTATCAAAAGAACAGTGCTTAACGAGATTTTTGTAGGCGGCATGCCAGCTTGGCAATTTAAAAGGGGCTTTCCCACGGACACAACCTTCAGCGTTAAAACACACACGCACACACACACACACAATTGGTACCAACATTGAGTGTGAAAAATAATGAAAATATTTTCAGGCGCAAAATTGGTTTTACAGAGTTGTGCACGTTACATTCACTCTCATGTTTGTGTGTTAAATACTATTAGCATTTTTATGTGTGTATATGTTTCTGTACATATCGCCGTTATATAACAATCTTCTCACAGAACACAGTTACCATAGGGGTACATGCAATGCAACATGAGAACCATGAATAACGTATTTTCGTTCTCCTTTACCATAGCATTGCGAACATTTCACTTTTAAAAGATTTAATCTCTTCTCTCGCGTCCTCTATTTTCTCACTCATCTTTCAACGTGAACAATGCCATCAGCTTTCAGGCCATTATCCACCCAATACCCCATTTGATATCAAAGCAGTTCAATGAATGCATTCAATACAAAGACCTGTGTAGGGCGCGGCTGGTTTATTCATCATTACTGTCTACATCTCACAATCGCTACTACCATCAAGTCCCAGAGGACACATTTTTATGATTTGATGCCGTATTTTTTTTAATCATGTTATGAATAGTATTCCATAACGTAGAATAAACTCTTCTCTTTCATTATTTTGAAACCTATTTTGGTCAGAAACCATCGTTTACGTCAGTTAAAGATGAAGCCCTAAAATGTTAATTCTATGATTGGCCCTGACATTGACAATGCATTCTGGAAGAATAAACTTAATGTTATGTTTCGGTCTTATATTCACGAATTTTATATTTTTTCGGATGTAATGCAGATTTTATGCATTTAGGCAATGTCAATTAATCTTTATCTATTGTAGGATATGTGGTAAAAATTCATTACTGCCAATTTGACGAGATGATATTTTCTGAATCTATTGTCCCAGGCTGTGATGGTAAACCATGCACTGCTCTCTCCCATTATAGTTACCCATGGATACTGACACTCGCCTTAGCTAAAAAACAAAGTCAGCGTTGATGCAACCTCCCTATATACGGTGCCCCTTAAGGGTACGTCATTAACTGCTGGTCAAGTGCATCTACATTAACGGGCCTCACAAACAATTACAATGTATTATTCTTTACATGCAATGACCTACACGCAATACAGTTTATCATTTTCTTTTGCCTTATCTTGAGAAAATCAATGTTGATATAGCTGTTAATCACTTTAAAAAGTATGTGAAAAAACAGAAAGAAAGCTAGATTTGTGCAGTAACACGGGGCATGTATGAAAGTGACTGTGTAAAGCGAGAAACAGTGAGGTAAATATACAATCATGTAAGTGATATTTGGAACCAAAATGAAGAAATTAGTGTCAAAGGTCTGGCAAAAGTAGCCACCATATTGAGGAAGAAATTAAGTCTTGGCCTTTGATCCCAAGTTTGGCGTATTGATGGCAGCTGATGAGATGTGAAATGAAGTGGAGAGGCAGTAGAGGCAGAACTGGCCGAGTGGTGGACGCGCAAAGATGATGCACGTATTTGTAGCCTCATAGCCATCACGTGAATGGATCTCTGACGTTCGATGTACGTCTCATGTGTCGTCCATTTGTCCCTCGTGCGTTTTGTCCTGTGGGCATGCAGCTCATATTCGTTTTTCATGCGTTTGCGCACGTTCCACTGTCCTGTACTCAATCGCCCCAGGTACGTTGTATCTTCATTTTGTTTGGCCCCTAGACACTGGCGTAGCCAGGGGGGGCGATGGGGGCGATCGCCCCCCCCCCCCCCCCTAAGATTTGGACCGGGGATTTGGGAGGCGGAAAAAAAAATGCATGTATACTGTATATGCATGCACATGAAGCGGGTCTCCTTTGCAACCTTTCATCAAATAAGATATTTTTTGAATATTTCACTCAAAGTGTGCACCAGATCGTTGAATTTCAATTCAAAATATGCAAAATCTCTCGTGCTTGGGAGGGGGATACCCCCTCCCAAACCCTTCCCCTCTGTGCCTCTTTCCCTAGCTTAGTACACTTTTTAGATTTACAAAAAAATATGAATAATTCTCAGTGCACAAGACTTATAGTCCGGGAGCCAGCGGGGGTCAGCCTAGCTGAAAAGGTTACCAATTTTTATGTATATAGCAATTTAGTACATATGCCCCTAAGTATGGAAATGCACGTCTGGCTGGTCATCGGTGGTGGGTGTGGCCAGGAGGGCCAAAAAAAGGACCCCTCAAAATTAGGCTAGCCTAGCTGGAAAAGTAACCCCATGAAAACAGTTGGAACTTGTTCGTTACACTTACAGGATAAATGAATGACCATTGCCAGACGTTTTAAGTGGTGGGGGGTAGCCGCCAGACGCTCTTAAAGGCCCAACTCCAGCTAGGCTAGCCTAGCTGAAAAAGTAACCTCATGAGAACCACCGGAACTTGTTCGTTACACTTACAGGATAAATGAATGACCATTGCCAGACGTTTTAAGTGGTGGGGGGTAGCCGCCAGACGCCCTTAAAGACCCAAATTTTTCCAGCTAGGCTAGCCTAGCTGAAAAAGTAACCTCATGAAACCCACTGGAACTTGTTCGTTACACTTACAGGATAAATGAATGACCATTGCCAGACGTTTTAAGTGGTGGGGGGTAGCCGCCAGACGCTCTTAAAGGCCCAACTCCAGCTAGGCTAGCCTAGCTGAAAAAGTAACCTCATGAGAACCACCGGAACTTGTTCGTTACACTTACAGGATAAATGAATGACCATTGCCAGACGTTTTAAGTGGTGGGGGGTAGCCGCCAGACGCCCTTAAAGACCCAAATTTTTCCAGCTAGGCTAGCCTAGCTGAAAAAGTAACCTCATGAAACCCACTGGAACTTGTTCGTTACACTTACAGGATAAATGAATGACCATTGCCAGACGTTTTAAGTGGTGGGGGGTAGCCGCCAGACGCCCTTAAAGACCCAAATTTTTCCAGCTAGGCTAGCCTAGCTGAAAAAGTAACCTAATGAAACCCACTGGAACTTGTTCGTTACACTTACAGGATAAATGCATGGCCATTGCCAGACGTTTTAAGTGGTGGGGGTAGCCGCCAGACGCCCTTAAAGACCCAACTTTTTCCAGCTAGGCTAGCCTAGCTGAAAATATAACCTAATGAAACCCACTGGAACTTGTTATTTACACGTACAGGATATATGCATGGCCGTTGCCAGACGTTTTAAGAAGTGGGGGGGGGGGGGGTAGCCGGCAGATGCCCTCAAAGACCCAATTTTACCAGCTAGACTATAGCCCTGGCTGGAAAAGTAACCTCCTGAAACCCACTGGAACTTGTTCTATGTTGGTATATCACCTGATAAACACTGTCTACATAGTATTCTGCATGGTGTTCTTTCAATAATTTTCCACACTTTTGAGCTATATGACCACCAAATTCACTCCTCAGATCATCTAATGATTGCTGTCAAGTGTTAATATTGGTGAAGTCCGACTACGTCAACAGTCAAAAAGTCAATGAACTAGGCCTTTACCATTTGAAAATCTCTGTAATCACAAAGTCGATACGTGGACGAGACATCACTTCGCTTTTGCCTTGTTAGATGGTGAATATTTGTAAGCTTCCGTTTCTAATTCATACAGCACCAGCATACAGTCATGTCTGAGAATAGCGGTAAAGAAGATTAGAGTCTTTGGCAACAAGTGCAAAATTAAATTCTGTGCCTTATTTGCTAAACAAACGTGGTAGGAGGACAACGACCTGTTAGGCAATATGGCGGACCAATAGCTCTATACTATTTGTGTTATAGAATAAATGACAATGATGTAGTTCTGAAGCATACTTTTCATTAGATGCTTTTGCAGTGACTCAATGTATACTTTTAATCGAACTAAGTATATATCCATGACTTGCTCATGAATTACGGCAGAACGATTCGGTGAGGAAAGTTTTCTGTCATGTCATTACGGAAGTAGTGAACGTGTCAATATTTTGCTATTTGTTCCATAATTATTTCTGAAGTGGTTAAAGGTATTTTCCTAAAACATTTTTTCTTTTATATAATACCTACGTTGCATCCAAATGCCTATTCGTTAAAAAAATGCGGGCCGTGTATTCAAAGGTCAAAGATCATAGGTTAATGGAAGTAGGGCATACATTGTACAATATTTCACTAAGTTGTTGGTTTTTGTTTTTGTTTTGTTTTGTGTGTGTTTTTTTTTTTTTTGGGGGGGGGGCATGATTCAAAGTGTCCTGAAACCTTGTATAATACATGTATTTAGTTTTGTAGTCACGACTCTTGCTATGTATGATGCCAAGCTCTTCCCGCTCATACAAGTGCAGCCGTTTCAGGGAAATAAATATGATAATGATTGGTAATGCTGAAGTGGTTCATAACATTCCATTGATACTATGTATAGAACAGAAAGTGAATTTGACAATGGTATATGATATCCGCAATTTACTCTTTGACAGGTTCTATCATCCGATTAATAATGCATAAATTGAATATACAGTATAGTCCCCTATTCAGTAACTACAGGTTAAGTTCGATAAGCTGCATTCATTTTGCACGCGACCATGGCGTTATAGCCAAAGATGATTGAATTCTGTAAATCTCTGTGTGCCTGCACAGGATTGGAAAACGAAACAACTTTCTGTGTATAGAACAACGAAACAGAAACTGGTGCATGCATTATTCTCAGTCACTTTGTTATGCATAATGATGGTTTGCTCATCGCAGTTCCGGAATCTCAGCTCGAGGGACTCGAAATCCCAAATCAGTCGGCATGCGTATATCACCCAAAACAATATCTGAACACAATTATAACTGCAGTCCTCCATAGTCTGTATTGGTTGCCGATAAGGGCTGGTATCAAGTTTGATTTTCATATTATTTACAGTACCTTGTATTTTAATGTTTTCATCGAAATGCCCGTATACGATATGCGTATCTCAGTTAACTCTTTAAACCATAGTTGTAATCTACGTGCCAAGAATTTCATGTTTTCAATAAGCGTGAACTCCAAGACATGTCGAGATAAGGACTTTAAGACAAAAACGGTTTGGCATCGTCATTATAAAACGAATTCCCCTTTTACAAGACACGTTTTAGATTTTAGATAGAAATATGGATTCGTTTGAATGCATACAAACAGCTTCTTAAATCCTCTTACATTTTGTTTTTAAGATATGGTGTATACTTTAGAAGTGTAAGAAGCATTCTCTTGTTTTAGAGGCTTTGAGTACTGGTAAGAAGCATATGTTATTCTTATAGATTATGTGAATAAGTACGCATTCAAGAACGTTTTGAATAAAACGTATCCAGACAACTGCATTATCATATTTTCACCTCTTCCTTCATGCAGATGTATACTCTTGCCGAGAAGGTTAACTGTTTGATAGATATGATAGTGCTCACCTTATTGAAAAGGTAATTGGGTAAATTTTGGGTTTCAGTATATTATTCAAACACAACTAAGTTAACTTTTACATTAACATTTTCACAACTCACAAATTCCACACGCACACACATTTCATGATTTACAAGATTCAAGTTACACTAATCCTATTTACTTTGCAGAGTGCAACAACAACATAAGTTATATACTGAGCAAATAGGCTTACATCAGTTCGCACTATTCAAGGTTTAGAGTAGTTAAGGAACTAAATCGTACCCGATTATGTGATGCTAAGTTGCACCTTGAGATGATGGACAATATTGCCCCTATAAAGGAGCAGGCAGTGACACTGACTTGCTCCTTTAAAGGAGCAATTTTGCAGCAGTTATGGAGCAAATAAGCACCACATAGGTGCAACATCATACCAATAAAACACAAGATTGCACCCTCACGAGAGGGTACATTCTTGCATCCTTCGGGCATAAAGTTGCACCTAAAGGTACGAGGTTGCGCCTTTTTCAAGGGGGCAAAGTTGCTCCCGAGGGTGTAACTTTCACCCTTTCTTGCGGGTACAAAGTAGCACCCAAAGTTCCAAGATTGCACCCTCAAAACAAGGCACAATCTTGGAACTTTGGGTGTTTCTTTGCACCCTCACGAAAGGATGTTTAAGTTGCACCAAGATGTAAAGGCTACACGGGGTGCAAAGGTGCGCCGAAAGGTAAAGGGTGCAAGATCGCGCCCTCAAGAAAGGTGCAACTTAGCACCACTCAGTGTGGGTGGAAAGATGCACCCTCAAGAAGAGGCGCAATCTAGCACCACTTAGTGTGGGTGGAAAGATTATACCAAGGGAACATTTTCGCACCCTCAATAAAGGGTTCAACTTTGCACCCTCTCTGCAGTATTATTTTATACACACGTGAATTCCTTGTTCCTGTGAGCTACGTTTAATATGAGCGTGACCCAGTATTAGACACGTGTCAAGCCTTTGCAGACACAGAATTTTTTTCTTCATATTGTTTAAAGGTCATTTAAAACAAATTTAAATATATATTCATTTCTTTTAAGTTAAGAGGAGCAAATGTGGAGATCATGACCTGTGATACATGTTACGGGAAGTCTATTTTTTTATGTGTACTCTTTTTTTTTTCAACTACAAGGAATTACCTATGAGCTAATTGGATAAAGAAGCTGAGCATTCCTTTTTTTTTTCATCAGTTAATGTCAGTGCTGGTGTATTATTCTTGAAAAGTTGGCATCTAAATGTCCTCCAAACCAAGTACTTACTGTATAAAATTATGTTCCTGTGAGTTACGTTTCTTATGAGCATGACAGATTTGTAGACACGTGGTTACAAACACTAAGTTTCCTTTGCTTTCATCGTTATCAAGAAGCGATTTTGAACAATTTCAGATGTTCTGGTTTTTTCAATTTCGTTACGAGAAGGCAATAATGATTTCATGTAAATCATGTTAAGGAAAGTTGATAGTTTGGTTATTTTATCATTACTCATCTTCGTCTTCTCAACAAGAAGATGATACACATGAGCTCATTTGCTAAAGAAGTTGAAGGATGTTTAATTGCTGGTAACCACGTAGGGGCTTTTGTCATAACATTTTGCATCTTAATCCCTCGAAACTAAGTACATGCAGTATTAGTTTATAGATAACATAATATTTTTGTTGTTGCTGTGAGCTTATTCATATGAATTTTAGACATGTTTCTCGAAAGGTTTCTGTCATATGCTTTACTGAAGAACAGCAAATGTTGAGTTTATTGGCAAGAGAGGTTGATCATTACTTTACATTTAAGTTCATTGAAGTGCCGGAGCATAAACTTGTCTGAAATATTAGCATCCAAAACCCTCCAAACCAAAAACGTGCAATATTAGACACGACAGGAATTCCTTGTTGTTGTGAGTTATGTTTCTTAAAAACACTGATTTTTTTTCTGCTTTTGCAATGTACTATGTTCAAAAACACTCTTGAACAATTTTCAGATTTCGTTTCTTTCTTAAGAGAAGAAAACGGTGAGGTCATGTGAAGCATGTTCCTATAAATTTGATTTCGTTAATAATTTTTCTTTACCCATCTCCTCAACCATAAGGTGATACGGTACCTAAAAAGTCATAGGCCAAAGGTGTTGAGCTTTACTTCCCCTTTTTAAAGCAAATTTAAGAGCTGGAGCATTATTTTTAAAAAGTTGGCATTTTAAGCTATGTACACCGAGGACGAGTCTTACTGAATGGATTTCTTGTTGCAGTAGAATTGTATTTTTTATGAGCTTGATGGAGTATTAGACAATTGTATAAAGTGTTTGCAAAAACTGTTAATGTATTCCCTTTTGCTAATGTCCAAAGAGTTCATTTGCCAAGTTTTGATTGTGTTTTGTTTTAATCATCGGGGGTTTGTTTTATCATGGTCATAGAGGAAAGAAACTTGATTATAAAAAAAGCCTTCATATAAGAAGAGATACTGTAGGACACAATTTCATAAAGAGTTGTGATTTTCAAAATTTCCAAAATGCAATTGATGAATATTTCTCCCCAGGGCACAGAAAGAAAGTAATTTTTGGTCTTGTTTTTTTTTACGTCAGTATGTTATAATACCCGCGGGTTTACGCCCATCCCACCAATTTCCATCCGGATACTGTACCCGGCCCTGTTTTTTTTTTTTTTTTTTTTTTGTTTTTCATTTTTGTTTTACACTGCAAAGAAAATGAGAACACTGATGTTTGAGAAAAATCCCGACATGTTTGATTGGGCAATTCTTTTTTATGTCTATTATTCTTTCCAAATAAGTTTTTTGGTTATCACTGAGGACAAATACAGATACCCTATTTCTTCTGCCAAAACCACAGCACTGTATATTCTCATATTTCTACAGTATTTCGTCTCAACACTTGCATGCCCTATTGATATTTCAAAGCATGTTTCCCTGTGCGCTCAAGAAACTCCCCCATTAAAGGGCACCTCCGGGTGATTCTCAGATTTTTACATTTGTACAACTATGAATCAGTTATACTGAGGACAGAGTTTCAGAATTTGTGATAATTGGGATGAAGAATAAGAATATTTTCAAAAAATAGAACAAATTGCAATGAACAAGGATGATGACATGGGAGAGTCACCATAAGAATGCATGAGTTGGGGCTCAAGGAAGCAGAACAAAAGAATAAGGCAATGCATAAATTATAGACAGGTGAACTCGCAAGCCAGCGGTATTGTTATGGAATTACATTGCTATCATTTCTGAAATATGTGAACCTTATAGCTGGTAAAATTGGGTCTTTGAGAGCGTCTGGGGGCTACGCCCCACCACTTTTAAAAAGCGTCTGGCAACGGTCATGCATTTATTCTGTAAGTGTAAGAACAAGTTCCAGTGGGTTTCATGGGCTTACTTTCCTAATTTTCAGCCAGGCTAGCCTAGCTGGTAAGAGTTTGGTCTTTGTGGCGTCTGGCGGCTATTGTCTGGCAACAGTCATTCAATTATCCTTTGAGTGTATCACAAGAACAAGTTCCAGTGGGTTTCAGGAGGTTATTTTTCCAGGTATATATAGGCTAGTCTAGCTGGTAAAATTGGGTCTTTGAGGGCGTCTGGCGGCTGCCCCCCCCCCCCCCCCCCCCCCCACCACCATTTAAAACGTCTGGCAACGGTCATGCATATATCCTCTAAGTGTAAAGAACAAGTTCCAGTGGGTTTCACAAGGTTACTTGTTCAGCTAGGCAAGCCTAGCTGGAAAAAGTTTGGCCTTTAAGGGCGTCTGGCGGCTACCCCCCACCACTTAAAACGTCTGGCAATGGCCATTCATTTATCCTGTAAGTGTAACGAACAAGTTCCAGTGGGTTACATTAGGTTACTTTTTTTCAGCTAGGCTAGCCTAGCTGGAAAAATTTGGGTCTTTAAGGGCGTCTGGCGACTACCCCCCACCACTTAAAACGTCTGGCAATGGTCATTCATTTATCCTGTAAGTGTAACGAACAAGTTCCAGTTGTTTTCATGGGGTTACTTTTCCAGCTAGGGTAGCCTAATTTTGGGGGGTCCTTTTTGTGGCCCTCCAAGTTCCAGTGGGTTTCACAAGGTTACTTGTTCAGCTAGGCAAGCCTAGCTGGAAAAAGTTTGGCCTTTAAGGGCGTCTGGCGGCTACCCCCCACCACTTAAAACGTCTGGCAATGGCCATTCATTTATCCTGTAAGTGTAACGAACAAGTTCCAGTGGGTTACATTAGGTTACTTTTTCAGCTAGGCTAGCCTAGCTGGAAAAATTTGGGTCTTTAAGGGCGTCTGGCGACTACCCCCCACCACTTAAAACGTCTGGCAATGGTCATTCATTTATCCTGTAAGTGTAACGAACAAGTTCCAGTGGGTTTCATGAGGTTACTTTTTCAGCTAGGCTAGCCTAGCTGGAAAAATTTGGGTCTTTAAGGGCGTCTGGCGGCTACCCCCCACCACTTAAAACGTCTGGCAATGGTCATTCATTTATCCTGTAAGTGTAACGAACAAGTTCCAGTAGTTTTCATGAGGTTACTTTTTCAGCTAGGCTAGCCTAGCTGGAGTTGGGCCTTTAAGAGCGTCTGGCGGCTACCCCCCACCACTTAAAACGTCTGGCAATGGTCATTCATTTATCCTGTAAGTGTAACGAACAAGTTCCAGTTGTTTTCATGGGGTTACTTTTCCAGCTAGGCTAGCCTAATTTTGGGGGGTCCTTTTTGTGGCCCTCCTGGCCACACCCACCACCGATGACCAGCCAGACGTGCATTTCCATACTTAGGGGCATATGTACTAAATTGTTATATACATAAAAATTGGTAACCTTTTCAGCTAGGCTGACCCCCGCTGGCTCCCGGACTATTATCACTTACATTCCGAAAACTCAAGGTTCCCTCATGTATGAGGGGAATTTCCCCTTTTAATCGACCCTTTCCTCCCTCAGCCCCCCCCCCCTCCCCCATCAGTTTTGTGTGTGTGTGTGTGTGTGTGTGTGTGTGTGATTTCCCAAACGTTGATTCCATCAAAAATGCGTAGATGAGATATCTCAATTTCAACCTTAAAAAGGCAAAAGCTCGATCGGAAGGGAAGGGTGGGGATAACACTCACCCACGCCTTCTCCCTGCTCCCCCGCCCCTCCCCCCCCCCCCCTTCCACCATGCATAGAAGCATAGACTGTGCTATACCCAGATCGATTTATTTCAATTCTAAAAACGCAAAAGCTCCGCGAGCGGGAGGAGGAATCCCCCTTCCTCTATACACCTCACTAGACTTTATACATACACACAGATGGTGCACATTCGGAATAAGAGCTAAATTCCGTGATTTTATCACTTCGATGAAAAAGTATTGCACCAAAAATTTGCAACAGATCGCTGAATTTCAGGTCTGAAAACGCAAAATCACCTTCGTGTGGAAGGGGATATGCCCCTATCTACACCCTCGTGTGCATGCTTTTTCTGTTTGGCTGCTGAACAGACAATGTTCATGATATCCAGTGTAAGAATTAATACAAGAAGATTATTTAAATGATACCATTTTATAGGCAAATTGTTCAATAATAATCTACACTAAATTATACTGCAACTTAAAACAAGTGGGACTGTTTCATCTCGTTAAAACACGCAAAAACATGCATCAAATTGCACCATTTGCAACATCAAAATGCAAAAAGTTCTCACCGTGGGAGGGGGTACACCCCCTCCCACACCCTCCCCTCCCCCCTCGCTCTCTCCGCTCTCTCGGGTTCAGTCGCGTTCATGATATTCAGTGAAAAAAGTAATACAAGAAGCGTATTTAAATGATAGCATTTTATAGGCAAATTGTTCAGTGATAATCTACATCAAAATATACTGCAACCTTAAACAAGTGGGACTGTTTCACGTCGATAAAACGCGCAAAAACATGCATCAAATTGCACCATTTGCAACATCAAAATGCAAAAAGTTCTCACGTGGGAGGGGGGACACCCCCTCCACTCCCCCTCGCTCGCTCTGCTCGCTCGGGTTCAGTCGCGTTCATGATATTCAGTGAAAAAAGTAATACAAGAAGCGTATTTAAATGATAGCATTTTATAGGCAAATTGTTCAGTGATAATCTACATCAAAATATACTGCAACCTTAAACAAGTGGGACTGTTTCACGTCGATAAAACGCGCAAAAACATGCATCAAATTGCACCATTTGCAACATCAAAATGCAAAAAGTTCTCACCGTGGGACGGGAGACACCCCCTCCCCTCCCCCTCGCTCGCTCTGCTCGCTCGGGTTCAGTCGCGTTCATGATATTCAGTGAAAAGAATTAATACAAGTAGTGTATTCAAATTATACCATTATATAGGCAAATTGTTCAATGATAATCTACATCAAAATATACTGCAACCTTAAACAAGTGGGACTGTTTCAACTCGTTAAAACACGCAAAAACATGCATCAAATTGCACCATTTGCAACATCAAAATGCAAAAAGTTCTCACCGTGGGAGGGGGGACACCCCCTCCCCTCCCCTCGCTCGCTCTGCTCGCTCGGGTTCAGTCGCGTTCATGATATTTAGTGAAAAGACTTAATACATGAAGTGTATTTAAATTATACCATTATATAGGCAAATTGTTCAATGATAATCTACATCAAAATATACTGCAACCTTAAACAAGTGGGACTGTTTCAACTCGTTAAAACACGCAAAAACATGCATCAAATTGCACCATTTGCAACATCAAAATGCAAAAAGTTCTCACCGTGGGAGGGGGGACACCCCCTCCCCTCCCCTCGCTCGCTCTGCTCGCTCGGGTTCAGTCGCGTTCATGATATTCAGTGAAAAGACTTAATACATGAAGTGTATTTAAATTATACCATTATATAGGCAAATTGTTCAATGATAATCTATATCAAAATATACTGCAACCTTAAACAAGTGGGACTGTTTCAACTCGTTAAAACACGCAAAAACATGCATCAAATTGCACCATTTGCAACCTCAAAATGCAAAAAGTTCTCACGTGGGAGGGGGGACACCCTCCTCCCACACCCTCCCCTCCCCCTTCACTCGCTCCACTCGCTCGGGTTCAGTCGCGTTCATGATATTCAGTGAAAAGAATTAATACAAGAAGTGTATTTAACGTATACCATGTTATAGGCAAATTGTTCAATGATAATCTACACTTGACTGCTACCTTAAACAAGTGTGACTGTTTCACGTCGATAAAACGCGCAAAAACATGCATCTAATTGCACCATTTGCAACACCAAAATGCAAAAAGTTCTTACCGTGGGAGGGGGACACCCCCCTCCCACACCCTCCCCTCCCCCTTCACTCGCTCCGCTCTCTCGGGTTCAGTCGCGTTCATGATATTCAGTGAAAAGAATTAATACAAGAAGTGTATTTTACTTATAGCATTTTATAGGCAAATTGTTCAATAATAATCTACATCAAAATAAACTGCTACCTTAAACAAGTGGGACTGTTTCACGTCGATATAACGCGCAAAAACATGCATCAAATTGCACCATTTACAACATCAAAATGCAAAAAGTTCTTACCGTGGGAGGGGGGACACCCCCCTCCCACACCCTCCCCCCACACCCTCCCCCCTCGCTCGCTCCGCTCGCTCGGCCTCGGTCGCTTCGCTCCCTCGCAGACTAACCGCCCCCCCTAAGATGAAATCCTGGCTACGCCGTTGCCCCTAGACCGTGCATGTACGCTCCTCTAAAACAAAAAAAAAAAACAAAACAAAACTTTACACTTTGTCCACCGGACTGACGATTTGAGCAACGAATGAGCAAAATATCATCCGCTTCTTCTACGATGGGCCTATCCGGCACAGTGTGACAGGGGCTTAAGCAATTGCCTGCGAGCAGCAAGCAATTGCTTGTTTTTATGCATACGGATTCAAGTAAAAGGCTAGCACAAGCAATTGCTAGCTTCTATGCATCCGGCCCATTCTTTAACGTTATTACCAAATACAATGGAATAAAAGAAATCAGCAATACACTTTTTTTCTGGTTATAAAGAGAGAAAGTACAACAAATGATATATATATATATATATATATATATATATATATATATATATATAATATATATATATATATTTTTTTATTTTGATGGGAGATCTTGATTGATTTCTCGAAGATCACAGGGGAGTTTTTCAAATAATCTAGTGATTTTTCATTAGTCTTCTTGATCTCTCAGCGAACACTCTGCTGTCTTTAAAGTCCCATATAGAGTCCTGAGAAATTTGTTGGAATGGTACTTTTTGGTCTATCAATGATCTCCCAATGGCGTTTAAAAGCCATTCCAAATAGACAGTATTATGGTCTTGGAGACTGCTGACGGATCTTGTCAATTTGGGGTCTCACACCTACAGTGGTCGCTCAAGGGTCTCTTAATGTGGAATGTGGGTCTAAGATACGTGCATAAATAAAAAAAACATTTAAAAGAATCTTGACTGAAAAATCATTAAAGACACCAACTAGAAATGTCGCTATGGCGACTGGTATGCCTCCGCCATAATGCATGATTCTCCTACTAGGTCTAAATAGTACATGTGGACAATGTGTGATTACATTTTCACAAAATTGACAAAATATTAGAATGACAAGTTTGTCACAAATGTGCTGAATGCTCACCTTCCTTGACCTAGGTTTAATTGGATGAATAGGAGAGCATGTATTTGGGATTTACGGACTTTAACTTGACTTTGACCCATTCATACCTTTATGCATTGAGTAATTTTCAAGGTATGGAGAAAAGTGCAATTTCTGTATTGAATAGTAAATTGTTACCATTTTCATATCACCTTTGACTTTAAAATTCATAAGATAATCACTGTCAGGCAGAAGATGCATAAATATGTGGTACGTTTCAGGATAACCGAGATATGGAGGAAAAATTTAGTTTAGCACTTTTACTTGATCTTTGACCTTTTGACCTTTGAGGCAAAAACAAAAGAAAAAAATTTCCAGATAGTCTCTATTAGGTTAAACATGCATACACCTAGTGTAAACAAAAAAAATCCTGCTGGCATTGCATAAACATGAGGGAAAAAGTAAATTTTGAAGTGTTGCCCTTGACCTCTGACCCCTAACCTTTGACCCCATGAACCCTAAATTCTCTAGATAATCACTGGCAGTCAGTACATGTATATACACTATGTTCCATGAAGAGACCTTAAACAGTTTCCAAAGTACAGAGAAAAAAGGTGAAGTTTTAATATTTTTACTTGACCTTTGACCTTTGACCTCATGACCAAAACTTTTACCAGAGAATCTTAATTGGGTAATAAATGTATACACTCAGTTTCAAGACAACATCTTCAGGCATTGCATAGATATGATGGAAAAAGTGAAATTTTATGTATTTTACCTTGACCTTTGACCTTTGACCTTGAGCATGTGCACCCAAAACTTTATAGGCACAACTTCACCCCCAATACACATACATGCCAAGTTTCATGACCTCATGACCAAAACTTTCACCAGAGAATCTTAATTGGGTAATAAATGTATACACTCAGTTTCAAGACATCTTCAGGCATTGCATAGATGTGATGGAAAAAGTGAAATTTTATGTATTTTACCTTGACCTTTTGACCTTTGACCTTGAGCATGTGCACCCAAAACTTGATAGGCACAACTTCACCCCCTAATACACATACATGCCAAGTTTCATTAGGATACCTCAAAAGGTTTTGATAGTTACCTTGTCCATAAAATTCATTACGGACGGACGGAAGGACGGACGGACGGACGGACAACCCGAAAACATAATGCCTCCGGCACCACTTCGTGGCGGAGGCATGAAAAGCCCTTGTATTAAAGCATTCCAAAGTTGGAAAAAATACATTAATACGAAAACTGTATTTGCATACATCTATACTAAACTCATATACAGACGCACACACACCATCATCATCATCACATCATCTGAATTCAGTTGATTGGCACCTTTTGCATTATCGGATAATGTCGTACAATACATCATTTTGTAGTTTTCCAAATCAACAATACATTTCAATTTTTCCTTACGTAAGTGTCATTTCTCCATTTTTGTGTTTTTTTTTTCTTTTTTGCAATCCAGAAATGTTCTTTAAATCACGAAAAGACAGTAAAGCCCCTTTGACCTCAGAAAAAAAAAATCAACGTTCGTTTAGTCATTTAATACAAAATACCTGGCATCCAATAACACATGTTTCAATATTAAGTTTTCACAAAGAACGCATATTATCTTTAAAAAAAAAAACCAAAATTCAAACAAAGTTATGTTCTTTTGTGTAAATCACCCATGGAAGGAGTATGAACTAAAATCAGAGTTAGAACTAGTCTTTCAAACCAGAAATAAACTGGAAACCATGATGGTCAACCCCGTATCTCTGAATGGTATGACTCTTAAAGACTGATTGCAAAATGTTCCTATCTCCTCTTGAAATATGTTGCAAAACCTATTAACAAAATAATATCCCGTATCATTATTCTCATCCAGATATCTTCATTGGTCACTGAAGTGCACTTAACACCAACGACCAATTGTGTATCTACCACTTTATCATATGAATGCTCTTTTTGTTTGTTATACATGTGATAATACGCATGAACTTTACTTTTGTATAATAACCCGCCACTGGATACTTATATACTAGTTCTAACTGTAGTTTAAGACTTTTTAGTAGTATTTCAACTTTCTGTAGTTTCCAGGTTTAAGCCTGATATTATACTCGTATTACCTCGTATATTGTGCTTACTTACTGTATACATCAATCCTACTATAGTTTTTCATGTGTATGATTACATACATGTACACATCATGACTTAGTTTTCTCTTTGTTTAGAATTAAAACTATTGTATATGAAAGTATTAATGTTAAGTCACACTGTCAGTCCTTTTTAGGTATAATGTACATTTACCTATTCTTTATCATTTCTTTTTTTTGCAACCACTTGTTCAGTGTTTGATGTCATGTCAACTCTCATGTAGTACGTACATGATGTGGTCGAAAATATATCCATATATCATGATAACTTGTTTGTCTTAGCCCCCCCCCCCCCCCATTTTAATATAGATATTGCCTTAAATGAGTTACTACATGAGGAGTATTGTTAAAATTTTTACTCTGGCTTAGTTTACTTTGGTATGTTAAGGACATATTGAGCGATGGCTCCCAAAATCTATAGCAATACAAAAAAATGTATGATAAGATGGAAAAACAAGGAAATACAAAGAAAAATAACCTTGGCTTGTATATTTCTTTTTGATAAATGCCAGCTCATATTAAAGAGAGTGATAGTTAATTGTGGTTACAAATATGATAAAAATTCTAAATTTTCCATATGTATAATACATGTACGTCCATCACGGACAAATTGTACGTCCAACCGTGTACGTCCGTCACGATAATAAAACGTAGAATATCTCCGTATGAATGAATAAACAAAGCTTGATTTTGGTATACCTTACTATCATTTGACATCTCCTTTCTACAGTCATACCTGAGTTTGAAGAAAAAATCTGAATAAATCACAGAAATTTTTATTTGAAATCAAGAGATTGGAAAACAGCGTCCATTTTTGTACGTCCAACCAGAGGGTGTTTTTCCACTTTTTGAAGGTCACAGGAAGGGTGTTGCCCCAAAATTTTATGTGAATGTTTTCTTTTCATAGAGGTACATCTTTTGGTAGGAAAAAATTGTCTTAATAATACTTGTTTTTTGTCAAATGTCATTAAAGGCTGTGAAATGTACGTCCGTATTCACGGAATTGCCCTTAACGAAATTATCATTTCGTGGACGAAATGTTCATTTAGTTACAGACGAAATATTCCATGCGACACTTGGCGCTCCATGGTTTTTGTCCATGGTTTAAACCATGGTTTCATTTGTACCACCTTCGTGAATTCGGGCCTATTGTGTAACGCTGGACAGAAATGAACATTCATAATTTGACCTTCATGTTAGTAGGCCTTATAGGGCCTACTAACATTGAGGTCAAATTATGAATGTTCATTTAAACCTTTTTTTTTCAATTGAATGGTCTGATTTTGATAAAAGAAGATATTAACAGCTCTGAAATTCGACTGAACATTGTGTTTTATACCACTTCTACATTTAGTGTCGAACATATATAACATGACAGACCAACTTGTCGCATTCTGGTCTGTCCATCATGCTAAATGTGTATTACATACATGTAGATCAGTACACCTATAAGAGGCCTAATGAGGCACCTATCATCTTTTATCTTTGTGTCATTATGTATAACATTTATATTCACAAATCTGTTATGCTTTTATTCCATGTTTGCTTGTATTTTCATACATCGAGAGGGAGGTTGAAGGATTGAAAAAAGACAAAAAGCAAAATAAAATTATGGTACAAATTCTACTACAATAAGCTTAGGTTACGCAAATTCTTGGCCCCTAATCCCTGTATTGCCCTTTTAACAAAAAATGAATAAAATAATAATGATATACACAACAAAAGAGCCCGATGAGATATTAAAAAAACAACGAAAAACACCCCCCCCCCCAAAAAAAAAAAAAAAAAAAACCAATCACACAAACAAACCACGAAATCAGTATTTTACCTGCAACATGTTGTGGATCTACAGTAGAACTTAGAAGTACTAACTTTAGTACAGCTGTACTAGTAGAACCTAGTATTATAATTGTACCTGATACTACTAGTACTACATTACTATAGTAAACTCCAAAAGACTCCAATCGGTACACAATGCACGCGATCAGTCAATGCCCAATGGCGAGATGACCATTCAGCCGGCTACGGAGTCTTTGATTAGAATATGTTCTTTTCTTTACAGTACTTAGGCCTATAATTATTATAACTACTATAACTAGTATGGGGACCGAAAATGCACACGTAGGTAGCTTCTAAGGTTGGTGACTGAAAGTACAAAGTCCATACATTTCGACGCACTTCACGTTATTTGACGGCTCATCATATAAATACAGATTAGTGCTATACTGCTTACAGGCAGATACAGGCAGTATGTCTAAACATACTGTGCATTTCACTTTAAAACAGCGCATCTCATTCACACGTTTGAAAGTTTCAAAACGAGGAGGTTGTTCACATACGTTTCAGGCTTGTCCTACATCACCCTGCTGATAGGTTGAGTGGTAAATCTAAGAAGTTAGGCCTTTTATTTTACACATGTTAGTTTCACTTCCTCAGTACAGTACACCAGTGAGGGTTTTTTTTTTTTTTTTTTTTTTTTTTTTTCCAACGGATAACGCATATGCTCTACCCTTAGACTCACGGTATGTACGCACAGCTGACCGCGGGTTCTGGTCGCAGTGGGTTTTCCCCAGTTGCCCAAAGAGCTTTTCCCGAGTAATAAGTGCGGAGTTTAAAGAGTCCGCACTCTAGCAGTCACTGGGAAAAATTTATTTGGTATAGGGCTCAAACGGGTAGATAATTCCCCATATATAGAGGCGTGTGTTAAAATTCAAAATATAGTGTACAAAAAATTCTGTAAAATAGCTTCGAGAAATGAGGTGTTTCATCTTCACTATCCTGGATAAGTGAGATATACCTTTTCATCCATCAAATTTCCAAGGCGGGTTCTTCGGCTCAAACTCTGTCCAAGGGTTCGCAAAGCCAGACTAGGAGTTCTTTTCACTAAAAAAAAAAAAAAAAAAAAAAAAAAAAAATCACCTATTTTCTGTACATGCACCCAATGAAATATATTAAAGTCCCCTCAAATTTAATGAGAAAAGCTTTTATCTTCCAACCAAAATGCAGTTAAAACTTTCATACTCAATATCTACAGCTATTCAGTTTTTTGTTTTTTGTTTTTTTTTGGGGGGGGCAAACTGCATTATCGATTTTCAATTATTTTTTTCTTTATTTATTTTGGTATCTTTGGTACGAATTTGTGAAGGGGTCTGGGACATCCCATTTCATTTACAAGTCAGAGCCCTAAATTGTTACTTCAAGTACGCAAAGTCCGCCTTTTCTAAATGGGTAATGGCAGCCCCCATGAAGTCTCTAGTACCATTATATTCGCCCTCGAGAGGAAGAGAGGAGAAAATAACTGGTTTTCCCCGTTCGATTTCCGCTTCCGTCCTGGAATGTCAAAATGCAAATCCGCATGCGCAGATGAACTCAAATCACAAACGCCAATGTGTGTGTGATGCATGCACTCATTTTTTTCTTTTCTACTAGTATTCACAATTCTTAGTATTTTGCTTGATTATTTTCAGATGAGTTATTTTCTCAACATTTCATCCAGCGACATGTCTGTGCTAGAGCACTTTTCTGACTCGGTGTTCAACTGTGTGTTGTGTGTGTGTTGTGCGTGTGTACGTATATGTATGTACAAGTGAGTATACTATATATATATTGTAGTTGCTCCGCGTATTGGCAGTACTAGAAATAGCAATGATAATGTCTCAACAGAGGAATGCATTAAATGCCAATCTTGATTTTAATTGAAAATCCGAATTTTTGGAAAAAATTCGGATTCTTAATTAAAGTCAAGATTGGCATTTAATGCATTCCTCTGTTGTGAAATATATATAGATATGTACATTTATACATACACTGTATAGGCCTATATATTCCCACGTTATGTATGCGTGATGTATTATATATCCCCATTTATTCCCACGTTAATTACAGCTTATATTTTGTATTTATTTTGTATCCTCTGGTAAGTTCATACTCGACTGGAAGAGAATAAGTAACAATGGTTTACATTATAGCTTCAGGAAATTTTAGGGAATTTGTAGAGTTATTAACTAAATCCAAGAACAGGAACATATAGTAATAAATCGTAATACAATGGATTACATAGGAATTTAGGAAGTGTTTAATGGGCGGCCGCGTAAATGAAATTAATTGACTTTGGCTGAGATAGGATTGCTTCCAGCGTAAGTACTAGTAAGTTTAAAAAAAAAAAAAAAAGCAATCGTGGAGATTTGCTTTAACCTTGTGTAAAAAAACAAACAAACAAACGTTTATTTTCTTCATTGTTGAATCCTGAAATCTTGAGTTGTACAACCTTAATTATGTGATTTTTTTTTTTGTTTCTGTACGACTCACTTGCTCAGTTTCTATTCTCATACACCACACACCCCACCGACGAAGAACATACGTACATCATTCATACATACACCACATTTTACTCCTCCCCTTGAATATTCCATCTTCCCTCGATGGTCCTATACTTTCACCAAAGATGCACAAATTGTATATAGAAAGTTGTATATACAGCGATTACATCAACTCATTTTGTATATTCGTATCAATTGGCTGCTGTGGAATAAAGTCAAACTTCACAAATTTTTAACTTCCCTGTTTTTCATCAAGATGTTTGTGTTGCACCTCTCATTCTTTAAAGATTACCTTTTTATCTGTCCAGAACTGTTATTTGATTTTTTTTTTTAATGTTTCCAAGAATGGAACTTTAACAAGAACAAAGAAAAGGATGAAACGTGTTATCTTGGGTTAATGATTATTTATTTTCACATTCAATCACAGCGAATGAACATATCAAGAGCCATCATCTGGGTGCAATAGCCCGTGGTACCTATGCATGGTAGTAACATGATAAGAGTACGCGCAATTAACACAAGAGGTACCACCGCATACTTCTTGAATTTACTGAAATAATGCAGCACAGTATATATTCACCAAGCACCTATGTTTAAAGATTTGACGCATAGCATCTACTTTATCAGACCGTTTATGACTGCTTTACTGCAGGAATATGAGCATGTCAATAACACAGAATCAATCATGAGTTATACGTAGGCCTACAATCTCGAAGTGCATAATATAACACGATAGTGCACACTTAAATTACAAGTATAGCAGGTCTACAACTGTTCTATTCATTAGGAAAACTGATCATCGAAGACATGGCATACAGACTCAGACAATAAAAACACACAAAAATCCATGGACACAAAAATGAATTGCAAGTGTTGCATTACCATTACAGGCTCTTAATAACACCATAATTATTCATGCTCTTGATAGAAGTTTGTTATTCCATACAAACGACTTCAAACACAAAATGACGATGTGTATAGGATTAATACAGTTAACCTTACCTAATCGAATCAAAAGGGACCGGAGAAAATCGATCTACTTGCGTGAAGTTCAATTTACATGATATACGTAATTAACACGTGTAATTATATCCATCCACTGCAGGGTAGAATTTTCCTTCGACTTAACCAGTTTTTCGATGTCGACTTAGGCGAGGTTGACTGTAGTACGTAATCTATAGAATTGTACAATAGAGGGGTCTACAATGTGTAATAATCATCACTTTCCTAATTTTCACTAGCAAGGTTTTTAAGGAGTGCCTAATAAACATAGACAACAAATCACTGTTACACATTTTCTCAAGATTTCACTCTGAAGAGATTGCATGTATAGTTGTCCCATTTTCATTCTCCACCCGTAAGTACATTGTTATAGGTTGTTACTGACTATGATGAGGAGCCACAGGTAACATCGAATAATGACACGGAACAGTTACCACTTTTAGGAGAAATTAATTTTCATGGCCGAAAGCTTTGGACGAAAACATAGTCAGCCACTTTTCTCCCCATGCTAGCCTCGTTATCCACACACAGACACACACGCACATACATACACACACATACACACACACCCTATACGTAGAAAGAGCCACAGCAAAAAAACAACAACAACAACAACAACAATGCAAATCTTATGAAAAGACAGTTTGGTTGATTTGGACAAACAATACATCTCTGTATGGTCTACATTTTCAGATTAGAAATAGGATTTAAAATGTAATGCAAGAATTCACTACTTCATAAGTTTCTTTTTTTTCCTTACGTACAGTGTACACGAGCTAGATTACAAGGGATAGCAGGTTCATTCCTCTCAAGTCGCATTAGGACTTGTACACTACCGCCTCTACAATTCTGCCTAACCACTTTCTATCTGGTCAATGCATGTTATGATGCGTCTCAAACTGCTCACGGTAATTCACCACAAAGTACTTCTCTGGCAGTTTTCTTTAAAAGAACAAGCTTTCGTAGCAAATAGGGTTTTTGTTCTTGTTTTTCTTAATATACATGAATTTGATGTCAAAACTAGCCCATCTCCACATCTTCTCAAAATAATTGACCAGAATCTAACAAATGGCATCTAATATGTATTCACAAGTGGGTCGGTCTTTTCTTTTTGTATTACATCTTTACAAGTTATAGACAGCGTAATGCAAACTACAAATCTGAATGGCATTGCCGATTGTGTAAAGAAGGTTTATTGACTTAACGACAGCCTTTACTGCTTAGAAAGGATCTTGCACTTCCCTACCACACACTTAGTGGACACTTTTGGGCAGAGGTAATGAAAATAAAAGGCAGCAAAAGCGTCACTAATATCAGGAAAATGAGGCAGCTTTGGGGATTTGAATTAAAGCGGGTCACAGAATCACATGTGCGTATGAAAAAGAGTGACAGATGTCATTGTCTTTCAGTCTCCCATATGTTTGTACTAAATTACTCTGAAATTTTTCTCTGTCAATAATTCAACAGCTAAAATCACCCCCCCCCCTTCCCCCCCCCCCCCCCCCCCCCCCATGGTCATCACTGTTGAGGTCAAAAAATGCAAAATCTCCTTGGGGGAGAGAGGGGAGGGGGATACCTCCCTCTAACACCCTCCTCTTGCTCTGTTGCTCCGCTCCCTCACATGTATTTTCCTAAGTTTTGCCTCCCCCCCCCCCCCATCCTAAAGACAGATCAACACCCCTGTCACTGTTAAAGAGAATTGCTAAAAGTAAAGAACAGTTTGATACAAAGAATACAATATCTTGTAGAATTCACTGCAGAAATCATGAGCAAAAAATCAACCAGAGTATAATATCATTTGTGAGGAGAGGAAGAGGAAAACTTGTGGGACCATGACATCATCAATTAATCTGGGTGCCGTGTAAGATCATGACATTGGCGGCAAAATCAAGTCTTCCTCTCTATTCTGGCAGCACTTGATGGACTCAAAAGAGGAGATACCAGTGACTTTCTGCAGCCATTCCCAAGTATGTTCGGTGTTGCCGTCCACATGACGTTCAGGTCTCAGTCTTTCCTTTGAAAGCTACGTCCTCAAGCTACTCTTTTCTCAAAACATGTCTCTAAGAAAATGGATCTGTCTTGTAATAATAGTCCTGGTATAGGCTGTCTATTAGTGCCAGCTTGGCCAGGAACGTGGTCATTTGTTATGCTGATGACATCCCCACCTCATCCAGTACCCTATTCAGAGTCTCCTGAAACCTCCGGAGGTTGTGCTGTGTTTACCTCAGACGCCTGGGACACTTTATCAACGGTCACAGCACAGAGCACAAGTCTGGAGCGAGTTTGGAGATGGTCAGGAGTGAATCGGAGGTGTACTTTGCATCCCAACTGTGACTAACGTATATATTGTGGTGAAAACGATTTGGAATTTTTTAGTGTATTTTGTGTTTGTCTCTTCTTAATTACACTTTCACTGGCATTGTTATGTTTGCTTGATTGTACAGTCAACTTGAACATGGAGTCATTTTTATTTCTAAGTGTAGTCAGCAACCAGGTACCATTATCAAGACATCTATTACACTGCCAGTACATTCAACTAGATTCTGCCACCCAGATGTTAACTTTTCACCAATTCTCCATTCGTTACATTGGCTGCCTGTAGAAAAAAAAAATTATCTTTAAGATTCTGATATCAGTACCTCATTCATTTCATCCACCCCCTCCCCTCCCCCCCCCCCCCCCCATACCTACGTGACTCTATTCTGAAATACAATCCAACATGAAGTCTACATTCATCATCAGATGTACTGTTACCCAAAACACCCACAATAAAACATGGATTGGGGAATTGTGCTTTCCAAGTTATGGGACCAAAATTGTGGAATCACTTTCCTATTCAGTTACGGCAATTATCATCTACACAAACATTCAAATCCAAACATAAAATATATCTGTTCCTCTCACACAATATAAACTGCAATCACACACTACAACTGCAATCTATAATATTCGGAACATAATTGTGTTCTTTATCTGGTATGTGTTTGTTTGTCGTTTGATATTTTCTTCTCTGTTGTCATGTTTGTATATGTATGTATCATCTATCTTTTCATTTTTTGAAGTGCCATGAGCACCGAAAGGTGGACCTGTACACAATACAAGTAGCCACTATTATCATTAGTAGTAGTAATAGTAGTAGTAGTAGTAGTAGTAGTAGTAGTAGTAGTAGTAGTAGCAGGAGCATTACTCTTCACAAACCAGCCTTTGTCAGGTTGTTGTCCAATTAATGATGCCTACATTTCTTTCACACAGAATTTACTTTATATACATATACACATACATACATATTATGGATATACATATGCTCTGGATTCAGCTTTAGGGAGACATGATATGCTCATAATTACTATATATTAAGGATCAATCACATGCTTTACTGCTGACATTGCTTATCTACACACTGTCTTCCTAAAGCCATATGCAGAGAGATAAATACATGTATATATGTATTAAATGTACACCAGAGTTTGACATTAGCAGTGGCCCAGGGACACTACAAGCTGATGTCAGACCACCAAATTTCCTTCATAGATGTCTGATCAGGCATCTTAAATTCAAAAGAAATTTTCACATTTCATTTTATTTCGGGTTACCAGAATTTTATATTTAGTGGCCTGAACGGCCCATTAGTGAAAAAACTTAGTGTCAACCCCTGTATACACACACACACACACACACACACACACACACACACACATACACACACACACACACACACACACACACACACACACACACTTATATGCAATTGTATATATATATATGATACTCACAGTGTAGCATACAGATTATAATTAAGTAATCTGTGTCCGCAAAGGAGGTGAAACAAAAACATCTTGTCTCACAAGAACAATATCAATATTGACACAGGTTCAGTGTTGTCCAGTTGAAGCAAGAATCATTGTAGGCAGACACATTCATAATACTCAGTGACATATTCACATTTTGTCAATCTCAGAGCCCTTCTTTACATTACAAGTATGCATGATGACAACACTTTAACTTCTCATGTACAACCTACAATCTAACTATTTTCTATTCAGAGTCACAGTTGAAGCTCGATTAAATATACTCAAGTCAGTATCATACGTGTTTCTTTTTGCACAATATAATATGAGAGACTTTTATTATAGACTATAAAGCTGTATATCAATATATTCCTCTTGTTATCTACATACAAGGTAATACATAATTATGCAACACTACTGGAATGGATAGTTTTGAGACGGGTTGGACACATTCACACCTCATGTTGATACAAGATATCCACTGTTGATTTGTAGTCGACCGGCAAGTCAAAATCCACCTCCTGGGCACCCAGTCTGGCAGCACCGATAGCGGACGATTCTTTCAGCTTCAGTAAAGTGAAGCTCTTGATGTCTGGGCAGGAAGAATCTCCTGACGTCAGCCCCGCAATGAAACCTGCAGGAGAACATCAGTCATTTTTTTGGTCATCAGACAAGGTTCTTGTAATAGTGTACATATTAGACTCCTGTTATGACAAACTCTTTGGAACAAAGGACTTTGGTTTTTACACTTGTATATCATACTCTGTTACTGCATCAGTGTGGCAAAAACAACAACTAAAAGAAAAAAATCAAACATTGAGTCCAGTAAAAAAGGCTCATTGACAAGTTTTTGTTATATCAGTTTGTTTCACTGCATTGTACTGGCCCCTGTTTGCAAGCTACTCTGTAAGGTTGGTTCAAGATCATATTCAAATTTAAAGAACACCTCCAAGCCAAATGATTGTTCCTAAGTACTAAAAACCAGTGAGGTTAGCATGATGGGGCAACAACTTGAGCATGCAAACTAGATTCCAAAATCTGAAATGTATTTGGTTTTACAGGTTCAACAAGGTAACTGAATATATGAGTCAGCCAGCCAAAATCATACTGAACTCACTGAAAGAAAGAAAAAAAAAACATGCAAAAGAAGCATATGTGTCTAATTACATTGTCACCTAAAGATTGGGCAGAAAAAAAAATGTGAGGCATTGCATAGATATAGGTGAAACAGTGAAATTCTAAGAATTTGGCCTTGACCTTTGACCTTGAACATGTGCAACAAAAGTTCATGGGCACAATTTTGTTTGCTCATACATACATATGCCAAGTTCCATGAAGATATCTTGAGCCATTTCAGAAAATGGTTTTTAAGTTATACTGTCCACAAAATTGATTACGGACGGACAACCCAAAAACATAATTATGCCTCTGGCGACACTTCGTGACGAAGGTATAAAAACCATGAACTTACCTTCCTTCAGAAGATCCCAACTCTTCCACACTGAGCCAACACAAACAATCCTCAGTCCATTCTCCCCTTCCAAGAGACTCTGTAGAGAGCATGGTGCACAACAAGATCCAGATCATTGAACATGTTTCCTTTCATTAAAGTGGAAATGTGCCCTCGCATACATTGATGGTAGAATGTGGGACTGTAATGATTTGTTTTGTTGTTTAACAACATCTGCCACACATGGAGAGCAAAGCTGGCACGACACCCCACGACCTGCCCAACTCGTTATCACACACAATACATCTGTCCCCCCGGGTGCGAACCTCCCAAGGAGGGAGTGGGTGTCATTAAATCGGATTCAAATGGGAGTTGGGCTTTTCAACGCAGCCATGCATTGGTGGGGGCTACGCCCGTCAGCAGCCTGCCCGTGTGGTGCACCAGAACAGACTGCTCAACACATCGTGAGTGAGTGCCCTGATCTCTGAACACCTGACAACATGGACCTAACACACCCTACCCCTGAGACTGT
This sequence comes from Diadema antillarum, assembly GCF_040938485.1. NCBI lineage: Eukaryota > Metazoa > Echinodermata > Echinoidea > Diadematoida > Diadematidae > Diadema > Diadema antillarum. The sequence goes on along the minus strand of NW_027272295.1, from coordinate 512,135 downwards.
ACCTTGGCTAGAGCAACTGAAAAATGTTACTTAGCTGCCGCTGCCTCATACGAAGTTGTTTAATACCTACATCATTATAGTATAAGATATCCCACTGTACTTGAGGACTGTGCAGTGACATCAGTAATATGATGTCGTACACTCCTGTCAAAAAGAGTACGGTTGATAATGAACTTCTTGTTACACAGAAGTATGACGTCAGGTCTCCAAATCATCATCTATATACTGTAAAAGTGGAAAGTTTCATGGTGTTGAAATTTGTGCGCATTTCGCGCAAAGAGAAATTAGTGCAAAAATAAAAGCACACAAATATTTTTCCTCGTCTATATGTTCCAGTGGTTGATGTCTTGATTCTGTGGAATTAAAAACACGTGAAATTCTTCTTACCCAGCCAAGTGCGAAAAAATATCAACTCTTACAGTATCTCTGTATGCTTTACCATTTGGCTATAATGCAATTTTAATATAACAAAAGAAAACTGCTAGTCCCAAGGAGTTTGTTATGTTACTACAGAGATATTACAGCTGAGCGTGATACAAAACATGTGATTACATCATTCACAATTGAGCAGTTTAAAACATCTCCGATCAAACGTGCCGAAGCATTACACGTACACTCACCTGATCTATGTGTGGAGAGACAGCGACTATATGTTTGCCTAGCAGTCTTCCAGCTTCGCGGAAAATCCATATACAGAGGGGGTCCTTGTCATCCCTGGCACCTGACACACACAAGCACACACAGCACAATATTACAGGTAGAATCACTCCTTTGTGTGACCTTTTTTAATCTCATAAAAATTAATTCTCATTACTATCGCCCAAAAGCAACCAATACCACAACACTTACATCAAACTGCCCAGCTTGAGGGAAAAATTCACAGAATGATGCAGAGATTTTTTTAAATTACAAATTGCCTGTGCAATGAGTGCAATTTTTTTTCCTTAAAAGAAAACAACTCTTAAAATACTTCAATATATGTTTGTATCTAACTGCTTCAAATGCCAAATAAGGAGTCACTGCTTGTCTCATAGTCCCATGAATGGTGAACATATGAGGCCTGGTGCAAACTCTTAGTACACTTTATCTATGTGGTCAACTGGTTCTCATCACTCACTGCCCAGAAGGAAATATACTGTAGTGTCAGTTTCAGCAGTGCCTGAACAGCTACATCCACAAAAACAACCTATTAGATGATTTCCAGCAGTAACATCCGATCATCGGTACAAGGATCATGTTCAGTGGTGGTAGTGGGGAGGAGGGGGGGGGGGGGGAGGGGGGAGGAGGAGGGGGATAACATTTTAATCAAGGGCAGATTCTGAAAGAGCAGACACTAAGCTTTGTATATCTCAATACAAATTGACTTTCCTGATCTATTTTAATAGTGGGGTGGCTTAGTGACAAATATACTGATAATCGTGACACGCCGGACAAAAGTGTCATTTTTTCCTCAGACATTGGTATATATATGAGGATCAAAATTAGGGGGTGCTCCAAGAAATCCGCTAACAGAAAAAATGAGAAAATGCCCTTAATTTGTACATAACAATAATGTCTGAATTCAAAGACTATACACAGGGCATTCGCCAGGTTTCTGTACAATGCAATGCAATGTACATGGTTGCTAGTCTTAAAATTCAGACCCATAATACGACATATTATGTGCATGTTTACAGTAATACACCATTTTTACTGGTTTTCCTATGGTAACAGGTGGTTAGTCTGTGTTGCAGACCTGAGGGAGGTGTGTTGGAATAGTCCAGTTTTCTTAAGCACCTTTTCATTGAATAATTTCATATAATTTCTGGTAAAGGATTTTTTTAGTACTGTCTACCTCCTGTAGAGAAATGGCAAAGAGTGACATGTGACTCTGGCTCAGATACTTTAAATCTTGGGCAATGACTGAGCCAGGTGTAGGACTATGTCACAGTTCATTTTTTCTCCCAGAACTACTAGTTTACCAGTAGAAGAGCTGCATATTCCATTGAGAACTTAAGGTTTTGGGTATTGCCCTACATATTTCCTAACAAATTTAACCCGTTTCCTCCAAGATTGTGTGAATTCCATAGGTTTAGCGCAGGGATTACCTGGTTCCCGTAAGCAATTTTTATAGTCCGCACCTCCCCTCTTTATATGTTTCTTATTTCTTATGGGGGTTATTCAAATGTTTAAAAAAGTTAAAAGTCTGCTTTCATAGATAAAGTTGAATTTAGACAATTTGAATATTTTTAAAGATATATTGATATTTGTAATTTCACTCATAAAGACTTAAAGCGGTTTGAATATTTTTGGTCTGATAGCTATGTATAGACATGTTATTAAAAAGTAAAAGCAATGTTTGATTGGTTCACATTATCCAAAGAGGGTGGGATGTAGTTGGCTGGTGAACAAAGTCTATGGGGAAGTTTAAAAAGTTGATAGAAATAAAACAAAATCGGCATAGAGCAGAATCTAAATCACAATATGATATGACAAAATTCCCGACCCCAAAGGCGGTTGATTCTATGATGCTTTATGTCAAAATACATTCCACCCAAAAATACATGTGATTGATAGGAGGAAAAAGTATAGCACATTAAAAACAATATAGTTCAACTAACCCCATTAGTCCAGCAGCATAATGAAATGATTGTTAAGTTTTATCGCCTTGTCAATTGAAGATGATGTTACATAATGACAATTATCAAAGTCAGGTAGATCTACTAGTATATCAAGAAACCAAAAAGAAGGGGTGGGGTGGGGAGAGAAGAATGAAGTAAGTTATTAGTATCTGTAGTTTTGGTTTTCAGTATATTCATTTTAATTTCCTTAATTTCCGTTAGGTCATCATGGATTGGAGCATTTGTGTACTAGTAATCTGCCAGGAACAAACACAAGAAAAACTTAAAGGTCCTATATATACACTTTTGGGAGAGTGACTTGAAAAAAATGTTCAGGATATCACATTTTATGCATAATATGTGTAGGTCTGGGGGCATTTCATGAAGCATTTTGTCCGACAAGTTGTCGGACAAATTTGCTCTCTGCCAATCAGATGCAAGGATTTCTGTAGTTTGTAACAGTTTGTCAGAAAAATATCTGACCAAACTGCTTCATGAAATGCCCCCCTGTTGTATCACAAGACATCCTACCATATACAGTTTTTGCAATCAAAGCAAACATATAAAGAGATATCAGTATTTTTCTCATTAAAGCATAAATGCGGACGGTTTAGTCTGGAAACATGTTATCATAGAAATATTGTTCACATTTTGTGTTATTAACAATACTTAACATTGATTATACAGATTCATTTTTTTTTTTTTACAGAGGTTCTTTCTATCCGTAACTCACACTTAAGAATAATTTTCAAGCACTAATTTTGGGTTTTTGCCTTTAATTATCCACAAAAAGGAGGACTCAATGCATAAAAGGTGTATGCTTTATTTTTGGAAAATGTTGAGGAGATCAGGAAAATAATATATATTGATGTAGATTTTGGACCTGAAGGAGCAGTTGAAGCATTTTTAAGAAACAATGCCTTGTGGAATCGTTCTTATCATCAAAAATTAATAATGACAAACTCAAATGAAAATTGGAGGGGGGAAGAAAAGATGAACATAATGACATGAGACAGCTTGGTAAAGATTAAACGCTAAAATAGACAATGCAGCCTCTTTTCTCAGTTCATACTTATCCAGAGTGTGTGCTTTCTTTCCAGTACCGGTATTATTATTTAGATAGGTTAGGGGAATCCCTTTGAATTGTGTGATACATCATTTTAAAGCTTACAGTCTGCTCTTTCAGAATCTGTCCTTAAAGGACAAGTCCACCTTCATGCGCACGTGGATTCAGTGAATACAACAATATTAGTAGGACACATCACAGAAAGCTTGGAAAAAATCGTACAATCCGTTCAAAAGTTATGATTTTTTAAGGTATCTGCACAGTCGCGGCTGGATGAAAAGACTACCACAGTGTATGATGTCACATGCGCACATTCTAAGGAAAATGAAATGAGAATTTCACAAAACCATACTTTTTGAATTAAGTTCACATAGTTTCTTTGACTTGCTAGTGACGTATGTCAAGGGTAATATTATTCCCCCTGCCTTCTGAAAGAGAAGTCGAGTATCCTTTTGTAAGCGAAAATAATTTATGTTGAATTTTCTTTATTCATTCTTTATATCGTTGTACACATGTGATATTACAAGGTATAGTAGTCTTCTCATCCAGCCTCGACTGCATGAGCAGAAACTTCAAAAATTCATAACTTTAGAACGGATTGTCCAATTTTCCTCAAACTCTCACTGATGTGTTCTACTATTGTTGCTGCATTCACTCAACCCACATGCTATAAAGGTGACAAATCTTTGTCTGGCGACTTTTTTGTTGATCAATAATACCAACCCTGATGGAAATCTCTTCAAATTCATAAGTTCTGAAGTCTCCTTTAAGTTTAACCAAAATCTATATATGTAGTTGCCATGGCAACATACCACTTAACACTAATGAAAAGTATTTCAAACCTCTATACATCCCGTTGATCAGTTGTACCTATTCAAATGGAATCTCTTCCAAACTGGAAAATAGCCTCCTGTAACTAACTTCAATTAAAAACCCTAGTTTTGGGTTGCCATGGCAACGCACAAATCAACAATTATATTTGACCCCTGGTTTATACTCTTGGTACCTTCTATACAACGTTCATATCAAATTTTGTGAAAATTGAATCTTCCTACCTGGAGAAATAAACAAAAACATGATTTTTAGAAAAAGTTCATTGACCTTTGACCTTTGACCTTTGGAAATTTCACCCCAAATTCAATCAAAATATTTTACTTGTTCTCAATATTCTTCCTGCCAAGTTTTATCCAGATTGGATATTCCTGACCGGAGAAATAGCCAAAAAACCTATTTCACAAATAAAGGTCATTGACCTTTGACCTCTAACCTCCTTCCCAGCATCAATTTTCTTGGAGCACCCTATTTTTTGAGAAGGTACATCATGAAGTACCTTTGGTGAAAAAATCATGCTTTTGTCCGCCGTGTCACGATAATTTCACTAAGCCACCCCACTATAATAAATAATGGAAAGAAAGTACACACTCTGAAAAAGTGTTTACTGAGAAAAGAGGCTTTAAAGTTTAGGGTCTATTCAAGTACACCAAGCTGTGCTTTGTGCAATGAAGAGGATAAAACACAGAATGTAAAACTCCACAGCAACCACAATGAAGGCATTATTACAGTAGATTAAGTTGAAATTTTGCATTACCTATTAGCACATTCTATTCGAGACTAATACTAACTCTCAAGCAGGAGCATCGTCCTTTAAAAAGTTTATTAGAATTGAAAGTGAAGAATATGTTAAAGGTTTTCAAAAAATGAAAAGGGGCCTCTACGATACACCTAATCACACTATTCCACAGAAAATAGTGTTCTCAGGAGGAAAAGCTGCAAAACACCAACTTCCCATTGGTTTCATGACTGCAAACTTTAGAATTATGTAGAAGGAAGAATTTTCTCTCAGAAAATGAGAAAAATTCAAAGATTGTCAAGGTTGACCTACAAATGTGCATTTCACCTATTTTGAGTCCTCATGTAAAATTCAGTCATGTGACTCTTTGTTGGTTTTGTGATGCAAGGTCACATACAATAATGACAACAGTACAGAGCTGGATCTAAGCCTGTCTCCAGCCTCACAATCCATTGTAAGAGCTATGGGCTTATTTTGCACAGCCAACTTCCTCTTTGCATATTATATCATTTCCTCACACCGGAATTGAAGCAGAATCTTCATGTGACACTACTAATAAGGGTGGGATTTCACGGAGCACGCGAACGATTTGCGAAGGACGCGAATAGCAAAATCCAGCATTCGTATTTTAGTCTGCAAAAGATCGCCAAACGAACGTGAGGGTTCGGAAGCGTCGTCAATTGTTCGCGAATGTCGTTTTTACTTCGGCGAGAATTTCAAAAAAGTTTGAAATTTTTTGCGAACCTTTTCCGCACACTTGGTCGTGATTTGCTTGTGAATTGTTCTCGAAAGTGTCTTTAAAGCCTCGTCATATGCACAAGACCTTCGCAAGACACGCGCGATGTTCGCAAAATGTTCGTGAAACCCCAAACAGACTCCGAAACTTTGGAGAATGTCTTGCGTATCTTACGCGAAATCTGCGAAGTTTTTCCGATCATTTTACGACTTAATCGCAAACTGTTCGCGTACCTTTTGAGACATTCTCGAGAACGTTTAGCGCACGTTTGGGGGATGTATGACCTATACGTTTTCTACAAATAAAAATCGTAACATACATCTAAACATCAAACAATTATTAACAACTATAGTAACAAAAGAAATTAAAGACCAGCAAAGAGAAATAAATGTTTGATATACAAAAAAAAAAATCGCAGAATACACTTAAAATTAATTTAAAATATGTAAAATTTCATTTGAACTATAAAGATTATGTGTTGGAGGAACTGCAAAAAAAGATCAAATGCTTTACTAGTGGAGATATGTCCTAGGAAAAAAATGTAGGCAAGCACACGATAGAGAAATGAGAGAAAAAGAAAGGAGAAATAGAGGAAAGAAAAAAATTCAACTCAAGACAGCTTCCACCTCTCCTTGGGTACATTTTCTCCCATGATTATTGAAAATTTTTCATTGTTCGCATTTCCGTCGCGTGTTCTTCGTGTACGTAACATGCTGTACTTTACCAATGATACACACGACATTCGCACATACGTCGTGGAAACTTCGCACAAATTTCGCAAGAATAGTTTACGGCGTCATTGTCGGAAAACATTTGGAGAAAAACTTTTCCGAATGTTGGATTTTGTCATTCGCGTCCTTCGCAAATCGTTCGCGTCCTCCGTGAAATCCCACCCTAAGAGAAGCAGCATTTCATACATTTGCTTGCTACATGAGTGCAATGAGCTAGTAGCATACAAATTAAAGCTGATTTTTCGTTTGTTTCCTAGGACTGGGCCACTCAGCATCTTGACAGTCATTGACAAGTTTTTCTTTTGACAAAGCAAGGGTATTTTCAATAGTTCATAATTTTAAACTCAGATGGAATGCCTTGCCCTCTTGTGTAAAAATGAAACTGCAGTGCCTATGCATACATACATTACTGTGGCTTGTAGTTGTGTGGTAGCTTGCTCATTCACAAAACAGTTTTAAAATAATTGTGAAACAACACGTAAGAGAAGAGACAACCTGATGCATACATAAACAACTGAAACTATACCTGTGATTTACACAAGAATGCATGGGGAGCTATAATTGTGGCTTAGTGGACATAACCATTGTCTCTTAAGCCTGACTTCCATGGTTCAAGTCCCACTACAGCAGCAGTTCTGCCCTTAGGCAAGACATCTAATCCTCACTGCCTAGTCCTTTGGCAGGGAATTACTGGTAAACCCATAAGAAATGTGGCAGCTTGCTCATAAACTTTGAATGAATCCAAACACACACAAGTGGGTGCATAAAGGGAAAAGGGTTAAAGGGATGGTATAGTATTGGTTGAGGTGCTGATTCAGATTTTAACTTTTTGCAAGATACATAGAAACCACTTTATAAAATCTAAAAGAGCATACAATTCTAGAAGGAATTTAAAGTTTATTCTATGAAAATCAGTTTTGTTTTGAAATAGTTGAGATATCCAAAAACAAATTAAAACAAAGTGATCCTAATTAAATATGGGTCTAACTTTTTATTAGGATCACCTTGTTTTGGATATTAGCTATTTCAAGACCAAATTTCATCAAATAAATGTTGAATTCCTATGTTGTGTACTCTTTCATATTTCATAAGATGTTTCTCATTACAAAAAAAAAAACACACCCAGAAGCCCATCTCAACAACAGGGCAAGTGCCGTAATGTGTCTCGCCCACAAATGTACACCTTTTTTTCAGTTTGTTCACAAATGGACGTATGGATCAAAAGTTAGGAGTCATAATCAAATCCACAGTACACTGGGCCCTAAAAGTTCATTGACCCCTGCCTGTGACCTTTGACCTTGTGGTGACTATCAACTCTCCAAGGTACATCTACGATCCAAGTTTGGTCACAAATAGACTTACAGATCAAAAGTTATGACCCATAATCAAAACGCGCCCTACAAACTTAACATTGGGCCCTAAAAGTTCATTGACCCCTGTCTGTGATTTTTGACCTTGTGGTGACCATCAACTCCCCAAGGTACATCTTCCATCTAAGTTTGGTCACAAATAGACTTACGGATCAAAAGTTATGGTCCATAATCGAAACACGCCCTAAAAACTTTACATTGGGCCCTAAAAGTTCATTGACCCCTGCATGTGACCTTTGACCTTGTGGTGACCATCAACTCCCCGAGGAACATCTACCACCCAAGTTTAGTCACAGACGGACTTATGGATCAAAAGTTATGACCCATAATCAAAACGTGCCCTAAAAACTTAACATTGGGCCCTAAAAGTTCATTGACCCCTGTCTGTGACCTTTGACCCTGTGGTGACCATTAACTCCCCAAGTTACATCTACCATCCAAGTTTGGTCACAAATAGACTTACGGATCAAAAGTTATAGTCCATAATCGAAATACGCCATAAAAACTTAACATTGGGCCCAAAAATTCATTGACCCCTGCCTGCGACCTTTGACCTTGTGGTGACCATCAACTCCCCAAGGGACATCTACTACCCAAGTTTGTGCACAGACGGACTTACGAATCAAAAGTTATGACCCATAATTGAAACGCGCCCTAAAAACTTAACATTGGGCCTTAAAGGGTGTGTAGAGTTCTGGTCGAGGTGAAGATTTAGCTTTTAACGTTTTGTGAGATATTCAGAAACCACTCTATGAGATGTCAAAGAGCATGCAATTCTAGGGGGTATCAAAAGTTTATTCGATGAAAATCGGTTTTGAAATGGCTGAGATATCCAAAAACAAGGTGAAACAAAGAGATACTAATAAAGTTGGGGCATGTCGCCTTTTACTATTAGCACTTTTTTGGATATCTCAGCCATTTGAAAACCAATTTTCATCAAATAAACGTTGAATCCTTCTTAAAACTACATGCTCTTTCATATTTCATCAGAGGCTTTTCATTATCTCACTTAGGAATGTTCAAAACATGAATCCCTACCTCAACCAGTACTGTACAGTCCCTTTAAAAGTTCATTGACCCCTGCCTGTGACCTTTAACCTTGAGGTGACCTTCATACTTGGTAAAAGGTAAAACTTTGTATGGCTACTCTTCCCTCCAAGTTTGATTCAAATTGAAGCCCAGTGTACAGAGTTATTCAAGTTTTTATAGCGTTTCGGACAGACGACGGACGACAGACGGACAGACGCTGCAGGCGATCCCTTAGTCTCCCCTCACCTCCGGTGGGCTCGACAAAAACTGTACTACACCTTTAAACTGAACCTGCATATTTTTTCTTTGGACACACACACACACACACAGGTGGGAAAAAAAAGGACAAGAAAACTACACAGGGAAAGAACAAAAGTGTGATGTACTCACCTTCAGACAATCTTTTACAGAAACCAGCAAACTTTGACTTGTCAAAGCTGGTGTAAACATGATCTAGTAAGCCAAATCGCTCTGTTATCTGGAAAAAACAACAACAACACAAGGCGTTTGTAGAGACCTTAATGCATGTACTGTAAGCAGTTTGACCTACATGAAGAACTTGAACAGCAAAATAATTACTGGTGATTTACGTATTTATATGGTACAAATCTAGATACAAGAAATTCATGGAGCTGTATGTTAATAGAGGTCTTGGAATTCCAGCGTTCACAAGAAATTGAAAATTTTCCTGAGAAATACATACGAATAATCAAGCTGGAAAATGTGGATGAATGATAGACCACACATACCAACTTTCACCTTGAATATATGATTTATATAATATATGAAGATGAATGTTTCTATTTTCTTCTCTTTGTAAAGGTCACTATTATACTGTGAATATCTATAATTTCTTTGTCCTTTTAAGTTAACATAGAATATTACCAAATGCATATGTCCACACCATGTACATAAGAATTCCGTCATATTCTTTTTTCAAATATTTATACGGAGAGACGCACAAAATCAATTATTTGATTCATTAAAACACATATAAAACATCAAGAGCATGTAAATTATTCTTTTTAATTTGATTTGGAAGTAATACATCAATTTCCTACATTTCCAGCACAAAGTTTAAGCACTAAACAATCTTAAAAGTGATGTGCAGCAAATGAAAATAAAGGAACTTTACCCCATAAAACTTTTCCATGGCACCCTTCACATATTGAATGTCATGCGGTGGACTGGCAAGATTATCAATGGCATCAAACACAATCTTGACAGCCTTGTGTGATATCCAGTAGGCTGGGATGAGGAGTGAGAAAAAAAAAGAAATAGAAGTAAAATTCACACAGATGAAATGATATCAAAGTATCTAAAACTAGATATATCGCTACGGCGACTGATATGCCTCCGCCATAATGCATGGTTCTCCTAATAGGTCTATAGTACAATGTCTTGACAATGTGTGATGACAGTTTCAAACAATTGGCAAAATATTGAAATGACAGGTTGACACAAATGTGGTGAATGTTCACTTTCCTAGAACTAGGTTCAATTGGATGAATGATTAAAATGTCAGAGTGCAGGTATTTGGGGAACTGATGATTTTTTACTTGACTTTTGACCCTTTTATAAGTTTGTGCATTGAGTAATTTTTCAAGGTATTGAGAAAAAGTATAATTTCAGTATCAAATGGGAAAATAGCATTATCTAAATCTGGCCTTTGACCTTTGACCTCACAGTTCCAAAGAGAATCACTGTTAGGTTGAACATGCATAAATATGTAAGTCTCATGATGATACCTTGAGTTACTTTTGAGATATGGAGGAAAAAGTGCAATTCAGCACTTTCACTTGACCTTTGACCTTTTGACCTTTGACCTTTTGGCAAGAAACTTCCCACAGAATATATATTGGGTAATACATGTGTACATCAAGTTAAAAAAAAACCTTCATTCATTGCATAAATATAAGGAAAGTAGTGATATTTTGAGGGGTTGACCTTGACCTTTGACCTCCCTGACCTATGACCCATGACCCCCAACTTCCCTAGATAATCACTGCCCATCGGTACAAGCATATATACTAAGTTCCATGAAGATACCTTGCACCATTTGCGAGATATGGAGAAAAACATGAAATTTCAATTTTTTTTCACAAAATAACCTGTGACCTTTGACCTTTGACCCTGTGACCCTAAAATCCACACAAAGTATTATCCCCCAAGGATATACCCTCATACCAAGTTTGATGTAAAACCACCACACGGTTCTTGAGATATTGACAAAAACAAAACGGGACGGACGGACGTACGGACGTACGGACGGACGGACGGACGGACGGACGGACGACGGACGGACAGACGGACGGACGGACGGACGGACGGACGGACGGACGGACGGACGGACGGACGGACGGACGACCCGAAAAACATAATGCCTCCGGCCACTTCGTTGCGGAGGCATAAAAAACAATTAAAAAAAATCATCTCTTACAGAAAGACCAACAATACTTAAAGGATGGTATAGTATTGGTGGAGATGAGTATTGGGCTTTTAACTTTCTATGAGATACCAAGGAACTACTCACAAAATAATAAAGAGCATACCATTCTAGGAGGAATTCAAAGTTTGCATAGATGAAAATCGGTTTTGGAATGGCCGAGACATCAAAAAACAAAGGAAAACAATGCGATCCTAATAAAAGGTGAGTCCCACTTTCATTAGGATTGCTCTGTTTTGGATATCTCAGCCATTTCAATTCCAATTTTCGTCAAATAAACGTTGACCCCCTTTTGGAATTACTTGCTCTTTCATATTTCATAAGACATTTCTCAATATCCCACAAAAAAGTGTTAGAAACCTTAAGATAGGTCTTGACCATAACTGTGCGATCCCAAGGATGACAAGAAAACAAAAAATATGTCTCCCATCACCCCCCCCCCCCCACACACACACACACACACACACACACGATTGGCAACGAGGAGTTTGAGTTTAATCAGTTGGCATGACCAGAGGAAAACATTTTGTGTCCTTGCATTTTGACAATAATGACTCAAAACCCATGTTAAGCATTTTGTGCTGAAAGAGCATTTTTCTGCTGGGTGTGTAACCACCACTGTAAGGAATCTGTGTGGAATAGCAACAGTATATGTAACAGCATTAAGTGACGACTTTTCTAGGTGATTGGCACCTAAAACAAAAGACAGGTTGTGACACCCAATCACTAAATCAATGGGTGAAGGGCCTATCTCACTGGAGGAGATGTCACAGTGACTGCCATGACTGATAGACATCTCCACAAGAAATGGAGACTCGAGTCCCTACCAGGTCACCACCTAGCCTCCAGGCTAATGAGATTATCTTTCCACCACTGTAATCAGATGCTCCCTTATCAGGGAGAATCAAACACAATGTTAATTATACAAATCTTACTTAAAACCAAACATAATCTTAATTATCTTAATTTTAGATGTTCTAACTCTTCCCAAACAGTGAGAACATCTAAAATGCGCACAAAGAAGATGGATGAAGTGCTCATGGCAGACTGATTGTAGCAATGAACAGGAATTGGGGGTGGAGGTGCAGATAGAAGGGACGAAGCAATCCTACCTGAACTCTCGTCTCCGAGCATGTGGCCCCATCCACCGCAGGTGTGCACCGAGCCATCGGGGTTGATCAGTTGGCAGTTGGAGCCGGTGCCAGAGATGAGCACAATGCCACCTGGATGATGGTGAAAGGAACGAGAGAGCAGCAGCATCTGTCATTGGCTGAGCTGGAGAAGTGTGGTTGCCCCGGCAACCAAGCCCTCAACATCTTGAGAGCAGGCATTTTGGCAAAGGGAAACCAGGATGCTACTGTAATTGAAACCTGAACTTGAAAGGGCAATACTGAAAAAAAAAAATGCTATTCTCTTGCAACATTTGTAGCTAGGTTGGAAGTGTACAGTACATGTTAATGACAGGGTAGAAAAAAACATTGCTCTTGTTGTTGTTTCTTCCTTTTCTTTTACAGGACATTGTGAAAAAGAGCAGAGATCTTCTGGGCCACACAAACATGACAGTGCTGAATCATTAAAATCTATCATTCTTCTTCATGTGACATCATGACAAGAGAATAACAAATATAAAACTAAATTTTGAAATTGAAGAAAAAAACAATAATGAAAACCAAACATTAAAGTTTTTGCAAGGAAAATTCAATACTACAGTTCTGCAAACATTAACATCTGAAAAATCACGAAGGTTACATAGAGCAATCAGAGAGATATTTGTGCATTGCACGCAGCCCAAAAGGTGATAACGATTTCCATATCAGGAAGGTTTGGATATTTACTGGTCTGGACACAAGGAGATGATTGTTTGTAGGAAGCCTTCTGCAGAATCAGTTCTGTTCAGTTCAGTTCAATTTTTTTTTCATATTTCCAATTACCCTCTCAAAGAAATTACAAAATCATTGACAGTAATACAAGTAAGAATACAAGATAAAAATATACAACCACATATCCAAAAAAAAAAAAAAAAAACGGAACATAGTCATACTCAGGCCTCGAATTTCGCCAGTTTTAGGGACAGGCAATTTTGGTTTTAGGGGCACTCTCTCTCAAAATTTTTCAAGGGCAGCACGGAAAAGTTGCAGTAAGCATGGTAATTTTGAGAGAGGCATTGCGGCAAGTAGATAGGGCATTGCTGCAAATTGCCTTTTGCCTCCCGGGTAATTCGAGGCCTGCATACTTACCACAAATGCTAATGGTTATATCATGATACAATGGTGTTGCAAGGAAATATTAAAACAGAAATATGATGGGGCCTACATAAAAGCTAGCTCGTAAAATTGTTGGTCCCAAATTTCATAGGCGTATAATTATTACGCAGAACAGATGTATGTATCTTGACGTAGAACAGATATGTGCATCTTGACCAACTAAAATTATTCCAGTTATGAATACTAAAATCAATATCAAAGAATGAACTAATAGACCACATGTTGCTTCCACCAGTCTGTTACGTTTCGTGATGTTTGACAAAAGAATACTATATGTGACCCTGCAACCTCAAGCAAACAAAAAGTCGCCACACATTAATTTTTAGTTAAGACCATATTCTGAAAGAGCAGACTTTAAGCTTTAAAATGATGTATAACTCAAATAAAATGGACTCTCCTAACCTATCTAAATATTGGAAAGAAAGCACAAACTCAGGAAAAGTGTGAACTGAGAAAAGAGGCTCTGAAGTACAGTGTCTATTCAAGCGCTTAATCTTTACCAAACCGTGCTGGCTGTGCGATGAATGGGACAAAAAACAGGAAGTAAACCACCAGAGTAACAACAATGAAGGGATTGTCAGATTAAACTGAAATTAAGCATGCCTCATTAACACATTCTTTCCATAATTAATGCCAACTTTCAAAGCAGTAGCATTATCCTTTCAAAAGTTATTAGAGTTGAAAGTGAAGAGTGTGGACATGGCTTTTCAGAAATGAAAAGGGATTCTAAAGACACACCTAATCACACTATTCTACCAAAAATGTTCGCGATAAACTGCTCAAAAAACACACTTTCCTGCCCGTTTTATGATACCAAATTTTAGCATAATGTAAAAGAAGACCCGCTTTTTCAGAAAATATGAAAAAGTCCAGTTCGGCTAGGTTGACCCATTTCACTTATTTTCAGTCCTCACGCAAAATCAGTGTGTGCGACTTTATGTTCGTTTTGAGGTGCACGGTCACATAGTCATTATGTTTAAACTCAGCAGTCAGTGCATACAAACAAGGTAATATTCAAAAGGTGTATACACATAGTAGAACCAGAGAGGCTTGGCAGCTCAGATATCACAAAATAGCATCATGGGCAATCATTTGAATCAAAGTAACTGAATGCAATTTACTCTAAAGAAATAGATCAACATTGCGTGGTAACAAGACCCTGACATGCTGCTGTGTTCTTTCACTTACAAATCAATGTACATGGTTCAGGCTTCAACATAAAAAACGTATACCTGCTTTGCACGCCGTAGCAATAGCCCCATAGGTGTCCGTACACATGTGGTAGTGTTCACTGACATTGGGATATTTAGATTTCATTCCTTCAATGACCTTTCGTTGACCTTCCTTTTGTTCACCACCACTCAATGACAATCCTATAAACAAAAAGACAAACAAACAAACAAAAAACAACTCAGTTCCGCCCAACACCATAACATTTCCCCTTCAGAGGATATCTGATCCAGTCCTCACAGTGGAATTTCCAGCTCATACATCATTATACCAATCGATGTACACATTTGTACAACTCATAAATCAGCCTAGATATACAGCATCACGAAACAGAGTTATGTGAAATGCCCCTGAAGGACTACCATTCTCTTGTAATGGTATTTCGAACCTACGGTGTATATATTCTGTGATACTAAAGATTTGTGCTTCAGTTTGAGTTTAAATTCACAGTCTCACTAAATTTCTGATCTTGAGTGCAGTCATGTTGTAATGTACATGCAAAGTATGTAATTTGATGGTATTTCATTTTCAATAGCCTAGCGTACTTATAAAAATGCAATGTTTAATAAGTCAAACAAATTGCATACAGTGCTTGACATTTATATGGAATCAAAAAGCAGTATCACCATTATTCATTTCATGTGACCACTACGGAAGTACAGTATTAGACACTAATGGATGCAAGTCCTTTCAATGCACCAGACAGAAAAGATGTATTTCCTTGCATACGGGCACTATCACTGCAGCTCAGGAGAGAGCTCACACTTGAAAGTCTGTCTTGTAATAATCTCAAGATGCATCAAGCAGCCATGTACATCTTGGCAGAAAGGTGTCTTGTCATGAAATAGTCAATATTAATTGAATGCTTGAACTTCTTTCATGAATGTTGATTCCAAATTCACTCCACTCATGACAATGATAGGTTAAGGGGGAATGAAACTCAATTACATGTGGATTGAGTGAAAGCATCAATTTTTGCAGAACACATCTGTGAAAGTTTCAGAAAAATCAGTCAATCTGTTCAAAAGTTATGAATTTTTCAAGTTTTGGTGCAGCCATTGCTGGATGAGAAGGACACTACAATTTGTGGAATTACATATAAGAACGACATAAAGACACTATAAAGAAAATTCAACATATTTTCACTTTTCTAGCATAATAACAGAGCGCTTGACTAACCTCTGTCAGAAAGCAGGGGGGAATGACATTACCCCTAACATACAGTACAATGTATGTCAATAACAAGTTGAGGGAATGCATACTTTTCATAGTAAATGGAATTTTGTGGATTTAAAAAAAATATATTTTCTCATATCATTTTTTCACTAAATTTTCATAAAATTACATGAGGTGACGTCATCACGATCTCACAAGTCTCCTATTCATATACACACAAATCTTTACCTACACGTTGTATGTATTTATTTTCTTGATATTAAAAAAAAAAATGTTTCATATTTTAGATGTAATTTTTGTTGCAATGCAATGATTCAGTAATGCTACTGACTTTGGGGGAGAAAGGATTGTAGTTGTAAAAATTCTTTATAGCCAAAAACATAATGTTTATGATAATTTTGTTCACAAACCAAGGGAAGAGTCCATGACATCATCATGACAGCTACATGGCCCAGTCGGATGCAGCCCATATCACTGTTCATGAAAACATGTGAATTTAAAAAAAATTTGATAATCTTCTCATTTTATATTCGCTTGCTTTTATGAAACTACACCCTTTTGTTTATGTGATATTACTGTTTGATTAACCCATACTGGACCAGATTCATAAGCAACATCCCTCAGCTGAAAAAAAAAGGAGAGATGCAGCCATTCATTAGAACTTTGCTGAATGCTGTTGTCACTGAATAACCTGAATTCCAGTGATTGATACATTGTACATGTAAATGAAGACCATTTTTCCTCCTTAAAACAGTATGTACATATAACTTATCCATGTTTTATTTGCTGTTTGCCAATAAAGAGTACCAGCAGTTGTTCTGGGAGCTACAAGTTAAACTGCACTCATGAATGTGGAAAAGTGGCTGGCCTCTTTAGGCGTTTTATGTGCACACATGCATACACTGGCCTAATTTGGGTTAAAAGCTATGAACATACATGTAATAGTGCAATTTGCACTTCCTTTGAGGGTAGGCTATCATGAAAAGGGTACTAAATATTAAACTAACCAGTGCTTTGAGTGGCTTGTTAATATCAATCCCTGCTTCCTGCTTGGCCATCTCTGCCATGCTGTTGATCCTTGCTAAGCACATGTTGATTCCAATGAGCTGGGTAGTGAGACATTTAAGGAAAAGCATATTGCGGTCATTCCACAGTAATGGACTGAATTCAGTGCAGACAGGACAGAATGTCGCACAGGACAGAATGTCAAGTACCACTACCAGCATACATTCATAACACATGGAAAATCAAGATATGCAAGAAGTTAATCTTAGATGAAATACATAAGTAAAGAAATATTTGGAGAAAAAGAAATAGAAGTCCATGAGGAGAATGAAGTGGATTTCAAAAATGGCATCACATCTTTGGAGTGAAACATATGACCTACATGTATCAGCTATCATATGCCACATAGTGTATTTTAAATCTATTTGCATGGGTGACACTGATGCTATGCTTAGATACGGTAGTTGACTGGATATTTCCTGTAAACAACTTTCTAGGCATCTAGACAGGAACACTCTTCCAGAGAAAATATAATCATGGTCCCCAACGTGGGATGACCTCTCATGTCTGTACAGAGTTGAGGAGGTCATTTTGAATTTGGATACATGTTCATAGTCCAATACAATGAAATGCCCACTACAGGCTACAAGCTAAGCTGTTTATGACCATGTGTGCAATGTGTGCATTAAAAAGAAAAGCAGTGTTAATTCATTCCTGTGGCTAATGTGAGAGATCGGCCTTTCAGTATAGGGGAAGGAAAATTAACAGAATTTACCATTTATATCTTCAATTATTTCTACAATTAGTGTAATTGTTCCTTGTCACCACTTTATTCTTTGGAATGTGTATCTATGGGTAAAAGAGAAATTTGTCACCCAATATTTACTCCCCATATCTGTTTGTTACTGCCTCAAAGCAATACTACCCCACCATCTTTCAAGCATTAGAACTACCTATACACACTAAACAGCTTCACAGATTTGTGTTGCCATGGAAACCATGCTCATGTCTTGTTACTTCCACAATAAGTGTTCATGGGAAGCACAGGGTTATAATCAACTTTCATTCTTTCTACTTCATTTTTTTTGACATGTACCCATACCTCCCACCTTTCTGTCTGAAAAAGAGGGATGATTCAGCTCAAAAGTAGAAAAGATAGGGCAGTTCCCATAGGAGTGTGTAGTAAAATCATCAAGAAAAATAGGAAAATCCTATTGAAACAAGAGCTGGGAATTTTCAAAATTCAGATTCTTTTCACCATTTTCAGAATGGTTTGGAGGTCTGTGTACCTAGCATTATTAGCCACATTCAACATTTTTCACTTTAGAGAAACTGTTTATTGATGATGATGATGATTATGATGATGATGATGATAATGATGATGACGATTGTGATGATGATAATGATGACGATGATGATAATGATGATGACGATTGTGATGATGATAATGATGATGACGATGATAATGATGATGACGATTGTGATGATGATAATGATGACGATGATGATAATGATGATGACGATGATGATAATATCAAACAATGCAGTGCTGTTAAAAGTTTTAAAGTAAAGTTGAAAAGATATCTATTACAAAAGTTTATATCAGATAATTAGATAAAATTTCTTAAATCAGGCTAAGTTATTGTGTGTGTGTGTATGTACATGTACAAATGTCTCAATGATCTTGATGTGCATGTCAATGTATGTTGCACCCTTTAAAAAAAAAAAAAAAAAACTTATACTTTATGACTATTGTTGGATCTTCAAGTTATAAGTTATTTCATTACTTTCTGGAGATCCATCCATGAATTTGCCATTCATATTGTCTTATTTTTTTTTTTGCAACCGTTTATGTAATTTGCATTTTTACTTGTGCGTCAATGTTAAGTATCATGCCTTTTGTTCATGTTGTCATCGAAATGGAAAATAAATTCAACTCAATTCAATTCAATTCAATGATGATGGCGATTGTGATGATGATAATAATGATGACCATTGTGATAATGATGATGACGATGATGATAGTGATGATGACGATTGTGATGATTATGATCATGATGATGATGATGATAATGGTGATGACGATTGTGATGATGATAGTGATTAACCAGAGGAAACAAACTGGACCTGCAGGCATGAGGACGATTGTGATGATGATGATGATTGTGACGATGATAATGATGATGATGATGATGATGATGACGGTGATGACCTCATCTCACCCAGTGGTTGGTGCTTTCAGCCTCACTCCAAGCAAGAATCGTCCCTCGGTCATCCATGATAACCATCTTCGAATGAGTTGCCCCTCTGCCAGACAATTTGAAAACAAGGAGTACAAAGCAACATATCAAGTACAAGTTAAGAGTTAACATGTAAAATCTATTCAGAATGACTTCAATCAAGGAGCTACCATAGCGAACACTTAGCTAACCCTCTCTTGTCCCTTTAGTAACTTACATGTCAAGCAAGCCAATATTTTCCTTGCATTTGTAGGGATTTTTTGTTGTTGACATCCTTGTTAATATGCCCAGCTGCCATTTTTCTTCTTGAGCATGTCACACATGTGATCCACTGATTCAAATGTGAGAATTTACAAAACATCTCTGATCACTGTAGAGTAGACTTTCCTCCTTTCAGAATGACAGGCATTTTAAATGTACCTACTGAAACAGCCAGCACCACAACAATGCTTTATTCTGTCATTCTGGTGTAGTACTGTATGATCTGCATCAATGATATCATCATTGATGTGTAAAAAAAAACACTCAGTTTTGGTGCAACAAATAGCACTTCATAAGGATTGTTGTTATGTGGTAACATACTACAGTACTGTACGCCAAGCGAAATGTGTCAGGGTCACCAGTGCAGTTAGCAGTACTGTACATGTAAAAAGTATGTGCTCCTTGTTTTTAAGAAGTAGCCAATTTTGGTTGGCGAGATCGTACATATGGCACCTACAAGTACCTTGTACAAGATGCACATTGTCATTAAAGCACAAGATGGCCACAGGTTTGAAGAACAAACAGGTACATCAATGGGCAAGTCCAAGCTCTGTATTTGATCACACAAGACTGAAAATTCAAAATGGGTCAATCTACATAAACTAGGTATCATTTTAAAGCTAAGAAGTTAAAATACATGAATTTCAAAAAGAAAAAGTAAAAATCCTTCCGCATAACCAGCAATAAATCAATTAATCTGCATAAATTAAAATTTAGAGTACCGGTAATGCGTGGGACATTCAAAAATTCTGCATTTTAAAATATTATCTTTTAATTTCTACAAGTTTTTATGAAAATAAGTATGGTGACCTTAAGTCTGACCAAGTTATCATGACTGTGATTTTCACTTTCTCAACTGATTAAATATGCAAATGAGGGATGGGCCAAAATTAGCATGTCCCACCCGTTACTTCTTTAGGTCATCATTTCTCATTTGCATAAAAGTTAATGATTTAATTGATTTGAAACTTTCAAAAGACCAAATTCACAATGGACCTAATCTTATCCAAGAGATAAAAAGTTAGTCTGATAAATCTCATACACTGTACTTGCAATTTTTAATTGAATTTAGTAACGTGTGGGACATTTCAGTAACGCGTGGGACGATTTGTGTACAAGTCAGTGGAAGTGTACTAAATCTTAGTCTTCTATGGGAAATGTGTACATTATTGAGGGATTTTTTTTGTAATTTTCTGAATTCTGACTTGAAATTTGGTGAAAAGTTCCACTTTGGATAAATAATTCACAAAAGATCATTCGGATGTTATTTTCAAGGTCACATTCAAAGTCAAATGTCAAAAAATAAAGGATAATACAGGCATTTCATATTTATCATACATTGTATCTATTGTTCTGGTGGGTCTAAATCATTGAAATTTGCAAGAATTGATTAGAAATACATCTATTTCAAAGGTAATTGCTACTATATACGTATTAAAGTTTCTCTGAGTAAATTTATGTGCAATTCACATCACAATATTCATAGCACAAAAATGTCCCACGCATTACTTGTTCCACGCGTTACTATACCTATCTTTCTATAATTGACCTTGAGAGAAAACAGTTTCATGATTTTTTCTGAAATATTTTGTTTCAGGTACAGTTATTGTTGTAGAAGTAATTCTGACATACTATTGTTGACCTTTAATTGACCTCTTTCAAATTACATACAATACATTGTTGTCATAAATTTTATATGAAAACAAAAAAATTGTAAAGCATAAAACTAACAAAAAAAAAAAGGGAATGGATGGGCAGTTTTGGGGTTTTGGGGGATTAATAAGAATCTGGCAGTTTCTGGTGTTTCACTGACCATGGACCTAATACACACGGACATTCATCGTATCGTTAATTAATTCATGCACCCGTACATCTCAAAAGCGCCACAACGACATTTTTAGCATGCTTCACTGCTTTGATCCCATGATCGTCATCGCCAGCAAGCCGGGAGAAGAACAAGACGGAGATTCAAGAAATCTAAAACTATATGCGCAGAAGAAAATAACTCACAAAAATCAAGTAAAGTAAATGTGCAGTTGTGGTGTATGTTAGGAAATCATACCTCAAACAATTTCAGTTGGGAGAAGCAGGCAGTTTTTAAAAGAAAGCTAGCATTTTGGCAGAATGATTGTCATTTGTGATCTCAATATTTCACTTTTCTCCAGCTTATTCCAGAGCAAAAAGGGACGGTAGTGGTAGAGAACAGATATATCTTGCCATTAGGCAAGGTCTTAAATGCGTGTGCCAAAATGTGTGAATCAGCAATTACCCATCTTTTGACACAAAATTTGTAATGATCTCAGGTTTGCTGCTCCTCATCATCTGTATAATAAATTCAAAGACATTTCCGTCTGAAAAAAGGCACATCAGCGAAACAAGACTGAAACGAGGGAAACAATTCTCTTGTTAGTGACGATACGTGATTACACAATCGTTATTGTCAAGAAACCTGAATGTACTCATTAAGAATCAGGTGTTGGTGACGATCATTACCGGTACATCAAAGAAAGACTGCCGTGAATAGTCCATGTTATATTAGGTCCATGCCCTGACTAAAGGGCTGAAACATATGAAAAAAACAAAGATTTGATAGATTGTAAAGTTTATGGTATTGATCAGTTTAGCTTAAAGCTGTTATTTCACACTTCCGTTTCAGTTTAAAATACCACGCACTAACCTGATTTCAAGCATGCGTAGTTCTTAAACATTCAGGTACCATGTACTGCACATAAATGCATGGCCGGACAAATAATGTATCCTATCTCACAAATCATATACACTGAGACTACGACCTCAAACCAGTTTATAATGATCAATTGCATTCCAGACTTGTGCGTGGACACAAGAAGTCATCAGTGACTCCAATCTGTTGATCAGGTGTGTTGAATTATATTTAGCCTCTCCACAGGGCCAGGGTAGACATCTTGTATGTCAGTATAAATATGGATGCAAACATTGTTTAGTGATAATAACACCAATCTGAACGAGAAATACAGGGTCTGTGGAATATTTTCAGTGTGGGGGGGCTGGTCAAGGACACAGTAGGATTGGAACCTGTGGAAATTAAGGGGTGATGAGATCCCCCTTTTTTTTTTAAGCCAATAAGAAGGGCGGATGCAGCCCCTGAAGTAGTGACGTTGGCCATTCATCCATCACAGGTGAATGTTCCCTAGCCAGACAGAGCTGAATTACATGTGACTCATACGAGTCAAAAACTGTTCTCTCTGTGACTTTCAGTTTCACAAGTCCAATTGAACAGATAATAAATTAAGTGTACATTAATTATTATAGATGCAAACAGTTTTTCAAATTCATGAAATCATTTTGTCAAGTTGTTTTTAGTGCAACTGATTGACAAATTCATCAAATTCCTGTGAGTGATTGGAAATACCGGGTAAGCTCTTCTAGTAATCTATTTTACCGGCTAGTAATCTATTTTACATGATCCGACTAGTCGGATCAGGCCGCTACAGGTGCGGCAGTCTTGCATTGTGTGAACACGCTGGTGGCCGTATTTTGATGGGCTCTCTGCATCGGTTGATTAAAACTCGATTTTTGAAGAAAAAAAAACAGACAGGATTTTTTCTTCTTTTCATCATGGATAGTGGACATGTGTGTGTAACAAAAAATCACCGTGCAAAGTTGCGACAATTTATACGTCAGATGTGAGATGAATAAGAAGTGAATAGGGGGCCTCATGAGGCGTTCCCCCCCGGGCCTCATGAGGCGTGGGGGCGGTCCTCGATCATGAGGCGGGGCAGTCCTCGTACGCGGGAGCGGTCCTCATGAGCGGGTTTCCCGGACTGATGTATAACCCATTAGTTAATTAGAGTTCTATCTTCTTCTAGATTTTATATCTTGCACATTATCATACACAAGTAAATTCTATGTCAATATTCATTGTCATGACATTGGTTGAGATAACTGGACGTTGGGCAAGAGTTCCTTTCCAAATGCTTACCCCTCGATTCCTCCATAGTAGTCTCTCTCTGCATCTCCCATTCTGATATGATGGAAATGAGCCCTGCCCCTGCACTGGTCGGGCGAGCGCAAGGCCAAGGATGTGAAATTGTGCTGTGGTGTGCGATAGCAGAGGCAACCTGTTGATCCTATCCACTCGGACAGTAGAAATCACCAACTTACTGTTTCAGTGACAATGTAATCTCTGCAATCTAGTCGCACGACCTTGACCAGAGCAGGAACCGAGGGCGAGGGTTAATTGTTGATTCGCGGGCGATACGTGTGTTCCAGGGTATGTTCACAGGTGACAATTTAAGTACATAGTCTATAGACCTAGTAATTAATTACAAAAGTCTGTTATGAATCACGATCACGATGTCGTCGGAAAGACCAGGCGGAACCAAATACCAGTGCAGCGGTCCTACTAATTGACGCAAACTAATGCAAACTAATGCAAACTAATACAAACTAATGCAAACTAACGCAAACTAATACAAACTCAATGCAAACTCAATGCAAACTCAATGCAAACTACTAATCAATGCAAACTAATGCAAAATACTAATTAATGCAAACTAATACAAACCATTAGCGGTGAAAATTAGGGTGAATTGCAGGGTAACAGGACCTGGCTCTTCCGAGGCCACTCTAACGTTTGTAAGATGCACAGTGGAAATACGGGTATTAATGATCGATCATTGAATGCCAAAATACTAATTGATGCAAACTCGACGCAAACTCCAAGACACAACGCTATCCTATGCGAAAACAACCTATATCGATTACAAATATCGGGAAATGACACCCCGAAATACTAATTAATGCAAACTCAACGCAAACTCCAAGACACAACGCTATCCTATGCGAAAACAACCTATATCGATTACAAATATCGGGAAATGACACCCCGAAATACTAATTAATGCAAACTCAACGCAAACTCCAAAACACAACGCTATCCTATGTGAAAACCACCTATATCGATTACAAATATCGGAAAATGACACTCCGAACGCGCAAACTACAAGTCACAACGTTTGCCAATGTGAAAACAATGTAAATTGATGATGATGATGATGATCCACAGCATTTGTATGGCGCCATATATCTGTCACAGAAACATTCAAAGGCGCAGACTCCTCCAAGACAGTTAGCAATTAAATGTCTGGTGAAAAATGTGAGTCTTGAGTGAGGCTTTGAAGTGATCCAGTTTGTCAATTTCACGGAGGAAAGATGCAAATTGATCATGAATAACGCAAATTGACACATCGAAACACTATAGTAATGCAAACTCCAAAACAAAAAGTTTTCCTGCGTGAAAACTACCTAAATTGATTACAAATATCGGAAAATAACACCTCGACACTAAAAAAAAAAAAATGGTCTCACAGTATTCTATCATATTCCTGTATCAAATTTAACTCTTGCAGAAGCGCAAATTTATTTAACACCAGATTGAATTGCAGTTTCAAGTTCAGATTGTTTCAAATGCTGTTAGACTGCCGTGGGAATATTTAGAATGCCGTGGGAATATTTAGAATGCCGTAGGAATATTTTTGATACAATTTTATTTATTTATTTATTTATTTATTGCAATTCTTTATCCAGAGTAGCCTGATCAGCATGAAATATAAACAGTATAAAATATTACATTTCAAAACAGTATAAAGTAATCACACACATCAAGTATTTAAATAAAATAATATCATACAATCACACAGATTTAAAATAGACTAACTATCGGTCTTCCTCACGGCTCTGTTTTCGTAAAAATCCATGAAACATGAACAACAACATCAACAACGGTAACAACACCAACAATAAGAAAACAATTTGTTTAAAAATAGATAATTGTGGCTGATCAGCAACGGGACACGTAATACAGTCAAATATAAAAATGAAGTGAACGCACATGTACAAACATGTGGAAATACGATAAAACAAACTGAACATCTAGAAAGAGGAGAGAAGAGGAAATGATTCAATATTTTCTATTAGGCGGCTGCAATCAGAGCGCAATCAGAGTCCAATTAAAATACTCTTCGAATGCAGATCAATACTTTCCATTTCGAATGCTCCTCGAATGTTTTAAGCATGGGTAAAACATTCGAGCTGGCCTCAAGAATGGGCCCGAACACACTCAGAATGTCGTCAAAATTTTTAGAATGCACTTTGAATATGTAGGAATGCAGGAAGAATTTTCATTCCAACGGCATTCCGGCTCATTCCGCCTCTGGTTGGACGGGGTATCAGAAAGAATTTTAAAATCCACATTAATTTCATCAAAGAAATGGGCCGATAAACATTTTTTTTTTCTGCAACACATCTTTACCTTCTTTGGTTATCAAAATAATCATCGCTTGTTTTTGAGAAGCGAATAATTCCCATATTGATATGTTTCACTCTACTACTAAATATCCTACGACCGGTCAAAATGTATGTATATATATATATATATATACATAATATATATGGGTCAGAATTTTGAACAATGTACAATTGAGCCAAAACAACGCAAAATTTAAAAAGTAGGAAATCCTCAAAATCATTTATCTTACCTGATAGAGTATAATTCAAACATTAACATGAACCCATACTAGGAATTTCCCAGAGGAACAAGTTTTTTATTCACCGCGGAAGTTTACCATGTCCAGAGCAGCGAACGTCCGTGAGGAATAGTACTGCACATACATTTTGAATACCATTTAACATAGCTTGCAACAATCTGATTCAGTTCAAAATCGTAACCAAATATCTTATGGGACATGTGTATGTGTTGGTAGAATATTCAGCTTGTACTCTTAACCTGTACGTAATGGTAGACAACTGATTATTTATTTAACCAAATACGTCATTTCTGTTGAAATATTACTCCTCCGCTATTCACAAAATGCTTTCTCCAATTTACGCGCATTTTACAGAAACTCAATATTTCGACCTCTTATTTCATTATCCCATACTTTAAACCTTACTCTAAAATAATAAGATACTTTTCAAAGATGTATCTGATCTGGGCAGTCTCTATAACCCAACAAATATAACATAGTTTTCATTACGGAGGTTCGCATATAGCTCACGGACGTTCGGAGCAAACAAGATATTGAACAATGCAGTTCTTTTGAGTTGGAAAAGCATTCTACTCACAACAAACAGCGATTTCATGTCGAGAACAAACTCCTCTGCAAAGTCCTAAATAATTACTACCGATTCTCAATTATAAAAGCTTGTTTATCTTTCCATGCTGAGGAATGAAAGAAAACACTTTTTCCATCTCTCGTAAATGAACGTAAAAACGTACGTGTAATCTCAGTGACGTATAGTGCATCCTTAAGAACGAATATATTTATCAAAATTTTGTAATCATGAAGTAAAGATTTAGCTCCTAAATTTGTTATCTAAAGTCTACAATGCAAAATTTGCTTATAACGAACATGGTCACAGCTAAATATGACAATTACGAATTGACATAGAAAAACAAAAGAAATGTGCTCCGTTATCGAATACGATGTTTAGCTCGGGAGGGCAAACGAATACCTTTCAATGTGTATAGGAAGAAATCCCTCTGCGTTTGCTCCTTGTGTTACACACTGTGGTTACCAAGGAGAATTTGTGTTATTTTATTATTCAGAAATGATACACGGTCCGATACTCCGAAGTTTCGTCATAACAATCCACAGGATAAGTCCATATAACTTGGATGAATGTTTGCGATTTCGATATTATACAATATTGTTCGTTATAACAAACATTTTGTACAAGCGCGTCATTTCGGAGGATCGCTATTCATACGGTTTGTCAATCCGAAAATTGGTTAAGGTTCGTATAATTATGAAGCTTTATTATTCGGTAAATGATAGGAATCTCCGAAGGTTAATCGAAAGGATTGTTAATTGGAACATGAAAAATCTGGTTCGTTTATCCAAATATGGAGAATCAAACTAACAACCAAATCCCCCAGATTTCAAAACCTCATAATAATCGCTTTCACCTAAACTAAAATAAGGCCCATTCCACTTTTAGAAGAACGCAAACCGAAAGGATAGTGAATCTTAATAATTCATTTTCGGATTAACAAACTTTCGGAATAAGAACATTTGTAATAAGAGAAATCCTGAAATAACTACGAACTTTTTTTTTTCATTTTCGGAATAACAAACCTTTGGACATTCGGAGTAACGAGTCTTTGGAAGAGCGAACGCATCA
Source organism: Diadema antillarum (assembly GCF_040938485.1). Classification (NCBI taxonomy): domain Eukaryota; kingdom Metazoa; phylum Echinodermata; class Echinoidea; order Diadematoida; family Diadematidae; genus Diadema; species Diadema antillarum. Next base: position 484,248 of record NW_027272295.1, on the reverse strand, counting down.
AAGTGCGACCTTACACTCTTAAAAAGAAAAGGGTAAATCAGCGTTTTAAAAGGGGCGAGGAGTGACAGCGTTTAAAAAATGTTGTATTCACCCCTTTTCTTGCTGTATCTAGCACATCTAACTGTTGGATTCAGCTAGATAAAAGGGTGAATACAACATTTTAAAAACGCTGTCACTCCTCGCCCCTTTTAGATGTTGATTAACCCTTTTCCTTTTAAGAGCGTAATCCTGTTATTGAATCATCACTTTTTTAAAATGTGTTTTCAAAGTAAGCACAAAAGCACAAACAACTTGAAGATCTCTCTGTCTCTTAAAGGTGAAATAAAAAAAAAAGCATCTGGGACAGAATTGCAAAGTAACATTGCTTTTCATTGATGAGTATAAAAAACACCATTTCATGATAAACGGAAGATTTGCGTGTTTTCATCAGACAATAAATCGTATAATGCATTATTTTTGTTCGCTTTTGACGACATTTCGATGAATAAAAAATGAACAAACAAACAAACAAACAAACAAAAAAGCTCCTCCAGAGGAACTTGGTATAACGGGACTACACCGGCAATTCCTTTCTCTGTGTGTTGGAGCTCGATCCCTTCTCTGTTTCTTCTCATTTTCATTCAACTGCTTCCACGTCCTTTTGAAACTTGTACGTTTCTTCTTGACACATGCCCATTACAGACTTCTTCCTTCATTTCATCCTTTTTGTTTCAATATATTCTGAATGTTACTGCGGAACACTTTTCTGTTTGGTCGCAGCATGTTCAGGCTACTTAGGGAATGAGAGAAAAATCGTTGTGAAGAGAAAAATAAGAATGTATTAAGGCATAAAATATTATGACAATAACAGCGAACGTCCGTGATGGAGACCAAAACTGGATGACAGCTACCTTACTCAAAAGATATACACGAGGAGCATCTGCCACTAAAAGGTGACACTGTTCTTCTATCTCCTACTATGTAATCCATGGACTTATTCTACCAACGAACATCCGTGAGCAAAACATTTTCCTTTTGTTAGTACAGGTAAATCGAATGCTGAACGTTATTCACTTTTGGGTAAGAGAAACTCAGTGATTTGGTAATATTTTCAAGTAACATTAACTTAATGTATACAGTTATATATTTGCAATTATCAGAAATTTCCTTTCTCCGACCGAACGTCCGTGAGCGAAATTTTCAGAACCTATTACAGTGCAAAGTATCTCCAAAACCTCATCAGAAAGAAATTTAAATGCACAGAAATTACAGATTACGCAAAATTCCATTTTACTTGTTTTCAGTGTTTAGCTGTTTTTATGTAATGGATTAGAGGAAAAACAAGCGTAAATTTGCGAGTAAATTCTGAGCTGCCTGTTCATCATGATCAAATACCGCATTTAAAATTCTGAAACTACTGCTCTAAGCTCATTGCTTACTTTGTAAAACTTTATTTGTCGCTATTGGAGCTAAAAGATTTAAAGAATATAAGGACACTTTCGAAACACGTTATCCCTATCGGTCGGATTGCATACGTCACGAACGTTCGTTGATTATTGTCACGGACGTTCGTTCTATATACTACTAGGGTCATGTTCCAGGACGGGTAACTAATCGACGGAGAGTACGTAGCCTTCCTAACTCTTTCAAAAAATTGAAAAGGTATTGTCAATGCACATTATAAGAAATTTGACACTCTTTCAGCATATACATTGCTCAGAGAGGGATTAGAGGGTGAATTTTCAGAGAAAATTGATTTTCGGTGAATCGTGATGTTCCAAAAACTGCAGACGAGCCCCAGTCCGCTCTAAACATGACATGCAGCTCCTCGGCTAGAGAGCCAAAGGTAGAATGTGTACCTTCGCCATCAAAGCAAGATGGTGCCCCACTCGATAACGTTTTAATCCTATAAAGCCTAAGGGGGGCACATTGTGCCCCCCTACCAGATTTGCGTTTGCCACTCCTTCGCCCTTAATCCGATTTCAACCAAATTTGGTGACTTTTCCTAAAATCTTATTGCAAACATTTTGATATATAATTTAGCTATATTTGATGTTGCTGGTTGCCATGGCATTCATAAGCTGACAACCATGTCAGTCAGATTTTGCATCTTTTTTCTGTTGCCATTTCATTTAATAGCATTACAGTGTAAGAAATGGGTGTTTCTTGGCTGAAATTTGTTGAAGGAGCAAAATTTGAAGTAATTATGGTCCTGGAACGTTTTTCTTATTATTTCCTTTGTTTCTATGTGACAAAGGCATAAAAAATAGATATAATAGAGATAATTGAACAATAATATTTTCTAAAGATTGCCCTGATATTTTGAGTTATTTTGATTCCTTCACACAAGTTATGCCTCTTACTGAGTATATCATTAGTTTATGATATTATTATCAATTTTCAATCTCAAAATTCCAGTATTATGCAAATATGAAATGCCATAACTATACATGTACCCATCCCAAACATTTCATCTCAGGTCTCATAATGTATCACTATGTTGATATGGATAGCGCCCCCATGTGGTGACCTTGAGAAATTTCAAACATAAAAATAACAAAATTCCACACATAAAAATAACAAAATTCCACTTGCTTATCATTTGTGACAAACATGAAAATGATTGGTCTATAATAAGACATGTACGATGGGGATAGAGAAATTATACAGAAAATCATGTTTTTAGCATATTTCCTATGTATTCCTTTATATTTCGGTAAATAGCGCCCTCCATGGGTGACCTTGTGAAAATTCAAATGTACGGTCATGTAGAGTATGAGTTACTCTACCCACGAGCCAAATATTCAATTCAATTCAATCTTTATTTCCAATTCCATATACAGTATAGATTAAAAAATACATGTAAATATGAGCACATTGTGCAAAGGTGCAGAAATACAAACAAAAAACAATGAAAACATTGACAAAACAGGAAATTATTATGAAAAAAAATAAGGAAAACAGATAGAATATAGGTACAATAAAAACAAAAGCTCATTGACCAGAAAATGGTATGCGCGTAGAAAGCCAGAATAGGCTTGTTATGTTGCACATACCCCGTAATATAATCATTATAAAAACTAACTCGAATGCTATTATGATATGTACCTAAAATCAATAACAGCAATGGATATACTTTATACAACATACAAATAAAAAAGAAGACTAATTATCAATATCAAAAAATCAATACTTACTAATCAACATCTTCTTATACTGTCTTTTAAAACTATTATTAAATTGCACATTAAGTTTGCTCAAATCTAGCGTGTTCCAAAGAACAGGACCAGTATGACGTAACGAGTATTTACATTTGTCAGTTAAAAAAAAACGCCATCGATGAAAATGAGTTGAGGATCTCGTATAATAATAATGTACATCAGAGTTCAAAGAAAACATATTTTGTATATAAGGCGAAATATGACGATGATACATCAAATAATACAAAAGTTACATGGGGGGGGGGGGCACAATGTGCCCCTCCCCCCTTCGGCCTGCGAGGGGTCAAAATAGCTTGGGCTTAATAGGTTTAATCATCACGGACGTTCTGTTTTTTCTCGGAGGTCAGGCTAAAAATTTCATTTCGGTTCGCATTTGACAAGGGATGGACAGAAACTCAAAACATACATATTATCGTGTGGCTAGATCTTAGTTGATTACGAATCAGAACAATATCGCCAATAACGTTTAACCCTAACCAGGCCGGGCTTTTTGGGGTGTTCTGTGGCCGAGGGGGGGGGGGGGGGGTTGATTCAACCCCCCCCCCCCCCCCCCCGAGATCTCGGCCGTCGATCGCGCAATCACCGTGAAAATTGGCACATGCATTATCTGTGGTGCAATCTACCACATTACACGAAAAGAAATAGAAATTTTCATTCAACTAATTAATTATACTAATATATGCATAAAATCATACATTTTGCTCTAAATCAGAAAGTAAAGCTCCTGGAATCCTAATTTTTGGTGATAACATTCTTTGTAGCATTCCTAACAATGTACTTGAAAAGAAAATCCGGTCTCAAACTTAATTTCTTATGTATTTTATTGTTTTATGAATTTTTAATGTATTTCTGTTTTTCGACCTTTTGTTTTTTTCATTTTTTTTTCGCAAAAAATTATGACAGAACCTTTTCCAAGCATAATTATGCTAAAATTAATTGATTTCAGCCTATGAAAGCGAAAATAATCATCTCTTTACGAATAAGGTGTGAAAACTCCATTTGCATAGACTTTATACACAAAATCACGTTTTTGAGCCATTTTCGGTCTGACAGGCATGTATAAAAGGTCGTGCAGCGTTGTAACGGTGTGCACGATTTTCGCGAAAATGGTGTCAAAAGATGCGCAAGACTTGAAAGTAAAAAGTCAGCGACTGGCGCGGTCAAAAAATTTCGCGCGGCGGAATAGTCGCGAAAAATGTCGGGGGGGGGGTTGATTCAACCCCCTTCCCCCGGCCTTTTTAGGGTTAATGTTCTGATACGATCTCTATTAGTAGGCATAAATAGCGGACGCACGCCCGTGACGAAAACTGAGTATAATCTTGCATAAAAGAATGTTACGTCCCATGGGTACAGTCAGTAGACGTACAAGTTTTGCAGGGTATGTACAGTAGGTGAAACACCAAATTTTCGTATACAGTTGGGACAACAAAGTGGAATTTGCAGCAGCGATAGAAATAAAAGCATCACGGACGTTCGTCAATTTAGGGCTTTGATATTTCAATACATTCTCTGTATACGTGCTCATAAAGTTCTTATAGTTTTGTGGTAAATACCCATGATATGTCAGATCCAGAACACGGTCAGATATTAGATGCCACGTACCATACAAAAGGCACATAATTGGTTTGAAAAACAAAAATTATTGTGAAAATAGCGTTTTTACCTTATTTTTACGTTTTAAGTCCCTGTCAAATGCAAAATATCAGTCAAAAGTCACCCAACAGGGACCAAACCATACATTTCCTGAAAGGAAATTTACCAGGCTTTGAAATGACATGAAAGAATCTGGTTTCTTAGATCATCCTGGTGTGCTCTATTCTAAAGGGAAAGAATGTCATAAGGTGCGAAAATTGGCAATTGTATATCCTTATATATATATAATATAATATATATATATATATATATATATATATATATATATATATCTTATATATATATATATATATATGTATATCTTATATATATATCTTATATATATATATATATATATAAGATATATATATATATATATAATTTTCGCACCTTATGACATATCTATTTAAACAAGGAAGGGAAAACTGACCAGAAACAAATAGCAAAAAAAAAAAAAAATACAATAAAAAAATAAAAAGCTTCTGACCACACGAGCAAAGAGAATTAAGGGTTTGGGACGAACACCGAACTAAGGCTTTCAATGGCTCAGTCTGTAGAGCACCGGTCTAGTAATCCGGAGGTCTCGGGTTCGAATCCCGATGAAAACCCATTTTCTTTGCTCAAAGTTTTCACTATATATATATATATATATATATATATATATATATAGACATTTGCCCTTATTTCACTGCCAGATCGTATATATTTTGTATTCCGCGAGGTGGTAGCCTGCATTTTTAGATGATCATTTCCAAATGGTAAATTGTATAATTGTGTATAGGCATTTTATTAGCATTATTCGTAAGGTATAACATCTATTTGTTTATAATTTCATGAAATGAAGTTCTATCATAAATAATTAGATATTTTCATGAGATAATATCAGTAATATCATATTACCATTACACAGACAGACAGACAGACAGACACACACACACACACAATAGTTCCCCATAATAAAATTTTGATTTTTTTTTTTTTTTACGAAAATAAAAAGGAGCAAAATTAAAATGGCAATGGTATGTCTGCACGTATTGACTAAGGTCAGTATAAAAATGAGAATGATTTCCTGAATCGTGGATGAGTGAGCACACATCAAAGGCAAATTTGATTACTTTTTAAAAGTATTATTACGGTCTTATTTTTTTCGGGGGGGGGGGGGTGTCACGTATTCTGTTTGTTGTGTATTGTATATAATGATTAATCGCTGTTGCTGTTTCATCATCCATCACTTCGACCCCTTCACATCAACTGTGACGCTTTTCATGTTTTGTTTTTTGTGAGGAAAATAGCTGTGTCAACTCTCATTAAACTGCAAAATCCATTTAGTTCAATAGGATTGTTGTCAAATAATGCAGCCAAGATCTAGCAACCCATGTCGAGTTAGAATAAGAAAGAGTAGTTGTGTCTTCATTGAGTAAGCATGTACACTTTAAAGATGGAGTAAAAACTGCAAAACTATACTCTTGATATTGAATAAGGGAGTGGTGGTACAATGAATCATGGAATAACAACACCACTAAAACATTCACCGGAAGCAGAATGTTTCACATATACCCCACAAAAGTAACTTTTGTGACTTTTGAAAAGTAACCATTGTCACTCCTACATGACTATAAAGATCACTGTCATTATTTTCCACATAGAAGTTTGTCAATAAGTGTAGCAATATCCCTGCGAATTGATTTTGCTTAAAACTTATTTTTTTCGTTAAGTGAGATTATTTTAGGGGAGTGTGTATATCGGTTTTGTTAAATACTGTTAAATAAAACAATAAATCAAGCCAAACCTACCAAACTTTCAATACCCCATGAGATAACGACATTTTTGAATAAAAAGGCATAAGATACATACTATGCAGATATGAATTCAAACATATTAGCAGTACTATCAGTTCGGCCAACTTTTTTATAATGAGCGTATGTCATGTTAGCATTCAAAAAGATTCCATCCTCTTTTTTTATCTCCCATTTCATCACATTTTCTTCATGTATTTCAAAGGAAGGCGAAAGCATTTGTCTTAATCTTTCTTTTTTTTTCTGGGGAAGAGAGGGCGATGATCTGGGGCCCGTTCATAAAACGTGTCATTAGTGACAAGTTGTCATAGATATGACAAGATGCTGAAATCCTTGCATCTGATTGGCTGAGAGCGAATTTGTCACAGAAATGTAGTAGCTGTTACTGATGACAAGTTTTATGAAACGGGCCCCTGATCTTCTGTATGCGTTTTTTTTTTTTTGGGGGGGGGGGGGGGGGGAGGGGAAGACCGAGCATGTCGATTCAATTATCTATTAATTTCTTTAGGTTGAATGAATGGAGGGCCTATCTGAAGTTGTGGCTGACCTAGGTGATGCTTTCTCTCTGATAACGTAATCGTCATTCGCAATACTGCACAGGTCACGTTGTCATCATCCTATAAACCTGCCAACCCTTAGCTATCATCGATAGTTGTGGATAGCAGGCCTATAATCACTCTGCAGAAGTTAACGAAACAATAAAATCAATTGTCAGCTGAACTATAATATTCCCATTCGGGTCCAAGTCCGATCCCGATTGTGAAAGATATCATATCTTATCTCAACAGCCCGCATTGGTTCGCGGTATTCGTATTGAATTGAATACTTGAATTGAATAACTGAAACGGCACTGGTCTTACACTCGAGACACAGTGAACAGTTCCAGCACGTTTATTTTCATATTTCACTTGACATCAAGATACATCACAAAAAGAATACAAACAAGCGAGATACAAAATATGATATAAGTCTGGTCATGAATAGAAACTGTGTCAGCATGTACATAAGACAATTGTCTATAACGTGTGAAATGTGATGGAACCGCAAAAGCAAAGTTTGTATGCGCAGGTTCCAGGAAAAAATTACCAATGTAAATTTGCTATGCAATCAATGGAGATAGGACACACAGTAATAATGACGAAACTATATGGAAGCTAAAATATTTATATCAAGGTACAAAGGGAAGAAGAAATAAAAGAGGAGAAAAAGAAAGGAAAAACAAGAAACCACAGAATAAGAACTCAGTGAAAACATAGCATATAGATACACAAGTATACGAGCACATATCTAGAATCAAGTCCATAACGACTTCAAAATGTAAATACTGATGTAGGGATTATACAATGGGATAATAAACCAGAGGTAAATCGATCATACACTGCAGGTTGAAGTGTCATACATTGAATGAGGATACTGCAGATAGCATATTAAAAAGTTCTAATCAGGTAAGTTATATTCATTAAGTAACATTGATTTTAATTTTTGTTTAAATGTAAACATATTAGAACATTTGATTAAGTCTGCGGGAAGATCATTCCAGAATGTGGGTCCGGTAAAAACAATACATTGTTTTTTACTAAGGAGTGTGCGAGTACGTGGAAGGTGAAATTAGTCTCTTTGTCTTGTGGGGTAAGCATAAACTGCATAGTTTTTTTGTTTTTTTCTGAAACACATGGATTTATACCAACGACGTAAATCCGTACTGAGGAGTGGGGAGGATGGTCGGCGATAGTCATCATCACCACGAATACAATTGACAAGCCCATAACCGGACCGGCGCAGCCTTGTGGGGGATTGTGAGAAATGTTTGCATCCCCCACTCTTTTGCATGAAATATACAGTTGGAGGGAATTAAGTGGCAGCAAAAGTGTGACGACTTTTTGTTCATGCAGTATGTTTGCTTTTTTATTGCTTGTCAGCCGACTTTCGGCGGAAAATCAGACCTTAAAAGTATATAGTAAGACTATTTTGTTGCTGTTTCTATTTGTCTTTTGACTTTATTTCTTCTTGACTGACAGGCGATTTTGACCCCCCCCCCCTTTTCAAAAACGTAGCTTCGCCCTGAATGATGCCCAAATAAAATCAATAGAATGGTAAGATGGATCTCCATTTCTTTGTATGTAATAATGCAGTAGATATTTTCACGTAGCTATTGTATTTTTCAATTTTCTTGATTTAAGTCAATAAAGCTATCATCTCCAGGGGCATCGTTCCATTTTAATGATGCTGGGTGAGGGAACAACTTGGAGTTGGAATATCTGTCCAAGGGAGCCGAGTAACGGAGCGGGGGGAGTGTGTGGGAGGGGGATACCCCCTCCGACACAAGGAAAATTTTGCATTTTCAGACTTGAAATTCGGCAATCTGGTGCAAACTTTTGGTGAAATTTTGGATTTTTCCTATCAAAAAACAAATAAGATAAAGAAATATTCATAGATCATTGAATGACTTAACCGTGGTATCTCAGCTCTTGCTCCGCCTGTGCGACATCACTGTGTAGGCCTACTAAATAGTTGGGTCTATAACCGGTGAAGCCCGGATTTGATCCTGGCGGGAGGGGGGGGGGGGGTTAGACGCGAGGGAGCGAAGCGACCGAACCCGAGCGAGCGGAGCAAGCGAGGGGGGGGGGGGGGAGGGAGGATGGTGCGGGAGGGGGGATTCCCCCTACCATGGCGCGAACCTTTCATTTTGATGTTGTACATGCATGGTGCAATTTCATGCATGTGTTTGCGCGTTTTGTCGAATTGAAACAGTCCCACTTGTTTAAGGTAGTAATATATTTTGATGTTGATTATTATTAAACAATTTGGCAATAAATGGTATCATTTAAATGAACATCTTGTATTACATTACACCGAATATCATGAACGCGATCGAGCTCGAACGAGCGGAGCGAGCGGGGGATTCCCCCTGCCATGGTGAGAACATTGTGCAATAACATGATGCATGTTCTTGTGCGTCCCACGATGAGAACTTTTTGCGTTTCGATATTATAAAGGGTGCAATTTGATGCGTGTTTCGGCGTGTTTTATCGGGTGCACGTCACGAGACCGACACCCACGAGTCATACAGCCCACAAGTTATACAGCTCACAAGTCATACAGCCTACGAGTCATACAGCTCACAAGTCATACAGCCCACGAGTCATACAGCTCACAAGTCATACAGCCCACCAGTTATACAGCCCACGAGTTCGACACTGAGTAAATAAAGCCCACTAGTTCGACATCAAGTAAAATAAGTCCAGGAGTTATACGGCTCACGAGACCGACACTACGCACAAAAGGCTCATGAGACCGACAGTAAGCAAACAAAGCCCCATTATTGATGTCGGTCTCGTGGACCGTATGACTCGTGGGATGCCCCCGTTTTATCGGGGTCATCCCAAGAGACCGACATCCACGAGTCATACGGTCCACGAGACCGACATCAAAAATAGGTCCATGAGTCATACAGCCCATGAGTTATACGGCTCACGAGTCTTACAGCCTATGACTTCGACACTACGCACAAAAGGCTCACGAGACCGACACTAAGCAAAGAAAGTCCACGAGACCGACACTACACAACAAAGGCTCACGAGACCGACAGTACGCACAAAAGGCTCAGGAGATCGACACAAGGCAAAGAAGGCTCACGAGACCGACACTAGGCAAAGAAAGCCCACGAGACCGACACTAAGCAAAGAAGGCTCACGAGACCGACCGGATGAACAGCGCCATCTACATGTCAATTACCTGTACAGCGTGTTCATGAAGGTGAAAATTACATACTGGCGGGTGCAATATCGTCATGCTATCGAGCGAGAGATTGTAACTATTAAAGTTAACATCACCATCTACATATCAACGATATCAAATACCTATGCATTTCTACACGTGTAGCTTTTAGAGGGCAGTTCTGTCACGCTACAGGGAGAGAAATTGTTACCAATTTATCTTTTTTTTTAAAAAATAAAACTGTCCTCTCCATAAGACCCCCCCCCCAAAAAAAAAAAAATGTATGAAGAAATAATAGAGGACAAGAAAGATGTATGGTTTGATTTTAGATGCCATTGTGCTATTTTTGATAGGCCTTCCGAGTTTCCAGATAGACGGTGGACAGGATGTAAGTTGTTTTTTTTTCGCCCTTTTCTTTCTTGCTTCTTTATTCAGGTATTCCTTGTTAGATAACCTATCCTCCTGCTTATACCCGCCTCCTTGGAGTTCAGTTTGTAATTGTTTTCTGTAACTATAATGTATGACATTTCAAAGGATGAAAACGTTTTATATCGCAGAGATTCACCTAGATTTGTGGCTTGTATTTGTTAAATCATTCTCCTCAAAACGGTACATTTTTCATGAAATAGAATGGCTGATTTCATGGATTCGTGTTCTTTTTTCCCCCGAATACTTAACGATTCCTTGATGTTATAGACGATTACATAATTATTTCTGCGAATTTATACTAAATCAACAGCTTTGCAGATGACTGTTCCCCTAACATACCATGCAAAGCAAGTGTGCACTGCAACAGTAGCCATTTAGTGAAATATTTTCTTGTAAACTTCAGTGTGGGAGGGGGAGGGGGGTGTCCCCCTCTCACGGTGAGAACTTTTCACATTTCGATGATGTAAAGGTGTAATTTGATGCATTTTTTGCGTGTTTTATCTATCCTGCTGTCCCACTATTTTGAAGGTAGCGATTTATTTTGATGTAGATTATTATTGAACGATTCACCTTAAATGGTATCCTTTAAATAAACTTCTTGTATTAATTGTTGCACTGAATGTCATGAATGCGACCGAGCTCAAGTGCGTGGATCGATCAGGGGGGGGGGGGGGGGTGGAAGGGGGGAGGTGTTCCCATACCACGATGAGAACTGTTTGCATTTTTGATGCATGTTGTAAATGGTGCAATTTTATGCCTGTTTGCGTGTTTTATTGACTTGAAATAGTCCCACTTGTTTAACAGTATGTTTTGATGTAGATTAAATTGAACAATTTGCCTATAAAACGTTATCATTTAAATAAACTAATTGTATTAATTCCTACAATAATTATCATGAACGCTGTATATTAAACAATTCAAACAGAAAAAGCAAGCACACGACAGCGTAGACAAGGGGCATTTCTCCTCCCACACGAAGGTGATTTTGCATTTTCAGACCTGAAATTCAGCAATCTGGTGCAGCATTTTGGTGCAATACTTTTTTTTTTCAGCGCCCCCCCCCCCCAAAAAAAAAATGGAAATAAATTGGGTTTTTTTTCAGGGAAGTTTTAAAATCACGGAATTTAGCTCTTATTCCGAGTGTGCATCATGTGTGCGTGTATGTACAAAGTCTATATTATGGTAGAGCTTAAAGAGAAGGTGTGGGAGGGGATTCCCCCTCCCACTCGCGGAGCTTTTGTGTTATCAGAATTTAAATAAAGCGATCTGAAGCACACTTTTTGTGGAAAATTCACAAATTGTCATTCCCTCAAGTGTACTAAGTCTGTAGAGGGGACCAAGCAAAAGGAGGGTGGCAAGATATACCTCTCCTATATTCGAGGGAGCTTTTATCAGTTTTCAAACTGAAATTGAACAATATGGTGCACACTTTTATAGGAATATCTGGAAATTTGTCAATCAGAGAAGGTGGGAGGGGATAAGCCCTATCCCCCCCCCCCCCCTCCTACACGAGGGAGATTCTGTATTTTCTGATTGCATTAAAACGTTTTGGTGCACATATTTTGTGGCATATTTGGAAAATTGTCTATGTTCAAAGTGTAGCCACAGCCTAATGCATGGGGGAGGGGTGGGGGAGGGAGGGGCGGGCGAGCAGGGAGAAGGCGTTGGGCGAGTGCTATCACCATCCTTCCCGTATGACGGAGCTTTTGCCATATACGCATATTTGATGGAATATTTAGGAAATTAAAAAAAAAAAACTGATCTGGGGGAACTGAGCGAGGAAAGAATTGAATAAAAGGGGTATTCCCCTTGTACACGAAGAAACTCTTTGATTGAGTTTTCGGAATATAAGTAATTATAAGTGATACGTCTTGTGCACTCAGAATTATTCAGAATATTATTGAAAATCTGAAAAGTGTGCTAAGGCTAAGGCACACAGGGGGAGGGTTTGGAACGAGTGGTATCTCCCTCCCAAGCACGAGAGATTTTGCCTATTTTGAATTGAAATTCAACGATCTGGTGCACACTTTGAGTGAATTATAAGAAAAAAATATGATTTTGCTTGATGAAAAGTTGAAAGGAAGACCCGCTTCATGTACATACAGTGTGCACGCATTTTTTCCCCGCCTTCCAAATCCCCGGTCCAAATCTTAGGGGAGAGGGGCGCCCCCATCGCCCCCTTCCCTTAATTGGCTACACCAGTGTAGAGACAGCCCCCATAACTTCCAGTTTAGAAGTTATGGGGGAGGGTGTGGGAAGGGGTAGCCCCTCCCACCAGACGGAGCTTTTGCATTTTTGCGATTGACATTATTTTAATGATCTGATGTGCACTTTTGTGGAATATTCAGAAAAACTATCAATCCCCAAAGTGTACAGAGTCTAAATCAGTGGATATGAACCTAGAGGGCGGGGTAGTAAATTAAAAGAAGATGAGGGAATTTTTTAATTTATTACAATTAAACAATATAATGGTTTTAGAACTACTCCCACCTGACAACTCCCCCGGAGGACGTCTCCCCCGGAGATCAACTCCCCGGAGGACGTCTCCCCGGAGGACTACCCCACAGGAGGACGTCTCCCCCGGAGGACGTCTCCCACTGAAGACTACTCCCCGGAGGACGTCTCCCCCGGAGGACCACTCCCCAGGAGGACCACTCCCCCGGAGGACCACGCCCCCGGAGGACCAAGCCCCCGAGGACCACTCCCCCGGACGACAATTGCCCGGATGACCAGTCCACTGGTCGACCATCCCCACCACTTTTCACAGTCAACATAACAAACGAAAATTACAAAATAACATTACTGACAGTGACACACAGGATAGTAAACTATATATCATAAGAATCTAAGATAAAACCATAACCACATTACAAGGTACTTCTATTAACACATTCCTTATCATAATCATGAATTCAAAAAGAAAAAGAAAATCATTCATGAAAGGACTTCTTAAAATAAATCAAATAATGAAGAAAAACAGGTACATGCTAAGGAAAGAACTCTCCCCTCGAAAGCGAATTTCCGCCAATGTGTTTAACTCTTTAGTAACTTTCAGTAATAAAATGGACCTGCGCTTCTACTTTTTTTTTTGACATTACATGTAGCGTGTATAATGGTTAAGCTTTGTGCTGAGATTTCAAAAACTTTGCTATAAAGACGGACGTGTCTTAAAGGTAATGCAAATTTTAAACAGACTTTTATATTGATAGAATTATAATTGTACACAGATGAATTGAGTTTTAATTTTGTGTCTTACTGATCATATAGTTTTAATGCAACAACAGTTTATAGTGCATATACCAAAGTAGGCTTTATAATTACGCAAATCATGTTGTACTCCGGAAACCAATGATAGCTCGGTCACAGTAATGGTTCAAATTTTAGTACTTTTTTTTTCTTATTCTTTTTTATCACATAGGCATACCCCAATTTTCTTATTTGGCACCATTACATCATCTGGTCTTATCTTCTATCCGTTCTCCGTTTCTTTTTCACGAACACTAATTACTCGGGACTTACAAGCTAGCTTTCATGTAAGTCCTGTCATACTTCTCTTTGATCAACCCCATTTCGATTTCGATTTGACCAGTTATCATTACATGTAATTACTGTGTTATCACCCATGTATATTGTTTGTGTTCTGCACATTGTTTACAAGGTAAAAGAACTTGTTTGATTTTTGTTATAATGTTCACAAATGAATGGTATGGAAATGAATGAATTGAATTGAATTGAATTTCAAGAGAGACGTCCCCGGGGCAGTTGTCAGGTGGGAGTTGTCCTCCGGGGGAGTGGTCCTCCGGGGAAGTGGTCCTCCGGGGAGCAGTCCTCCGGAGGAGTAGTCCTCCGGGGGAGTGGTCCTCCGGGGGAGACGTCCTCCGGGGGAGTGGTCCTCCGGGGGAGACGTCCTCCGGGGGAGCGGTCATCCGGAGGAGTTGTCAGGTGGGAGTAGTCCCCGGGGGAGTAGTCCTCCGGGTGAGTTGTCCTGATACGCAATATAATACATGTAGATCTGATGCATACATAAAGGAGACCTCCGGATGATTTTCAGATTTTTACAGTTAAACAACTATGAATTACTTATACTGAGGACAGAGTTTCCGAATTTGTGATGTTTGGGATGAAGAAAAAGAATATTTTTAAAATTTAGAACAAATTGCTATGAACAAGGATGATGACATGGCAGAGTCACCGTAAAAATGCGTGAGTTGGGGCTCAAGGAAGCAGATCAAAAGAAGAAGGCATGCATGGATTATACACAGGTGAACTTGCAAGCAAGCGGTATTGTAATGGAATTACACTGTTACATTTCTGAAATATGTGAACCTCCTATGTTATGATCCTTGTTCAGTGTAATTTGTTTTAAGGTTTTTCAAAGTATTGTTTCTCTGCTCAAGAACCACAATGAATTCCACAAATCTGTACATGGAGCTGTCAATTTATGTACTACATGATGTGAAATTATGAAGATCGTCATGGAATGTCCCTCTAATGAAAAATTTGGAAATCTGTCAATCTAAATCTGTAAAAAGTCTATAGGAAAAGGACCGAACCGGGGAGGGGGAGAGAGAGATGTTGTATTTTCAGAACTAAAATTCAGCAATCTGGTGCACACTTTGGATAAGATATTTGGACAAAACGTAAGAAATATTTTCTCATTTCGGGGATTATTGAGGAACAAAATGACATGTTTGCCCCCCCCCCCCCCCGTCCTCCAGGATCGACGTCCCTGCATCCGAGTGGGCTTTTGCATTCTTATAATACGAATACAAATGAAAAGTTCTGATGGAATTGGGAAAGCTGTCAATCCCCAAAGTGTACTACAGTTTTTAATGGGAAACCAAGCGGGGAAAGGGTTGATTGAAAGAAGATATCCTCTCCCACCCGCGGTGGATCTTTTGTGTCATTTTTTTTTTTTTTGTAACTGAAGTGGCAGACCTGGTGCACACTTAAGATGAACAATTTGGAAATCTGTCAATCTAAAAAGAAAAAAGGAAAGGACCGAAAGGGGGTATCCCCCTCCAACGCGAGATACATTCTTATTTTCATTTTCAGAACTGAAATTCTGCATTCTGGTACACACTTTGGATAAGATATTTGGACAGTTTTCTATCAAAAACGCAAGATAATTTTCCTCCTTTCGGGAAGCATTGGCGATCAAAATTATAGTGTCACGCATATTGGTTAAGATGTTTGATATGTTATATGTGTATATAGCTTTACATGTTTTTCATTGCTTTCATGATTATTGTACTAGTCTATGTAAAGGATGTCTCGCCCACGCTATAGCAAATTACTAGTTTAACTTAGCCTAATCTCAAATTGCTTTGCATTAGCGGAGTTCTCTCTTTGTTCTTCTTCCTTTTGTTCTTCTGACCTTCACAAGTCTATTCTAACCTCTCACCACTTTGACCTTGTGCTCGCTTGTTCTTCTGACCTTCACATGTTCATTCTGTGCCTCCTTCGATCGCTTTGACCTTGCTCTTACTTCAGTACTTTCGCTTTGTCCCTTCTCACTTTGACTTTGCTTTGTCTTTCAGAACTCTTGTCTTGCTCTCCTCAGTTAAATTTTGTCCTGACTTTTCAGAATCCTTGCCCTTACCCTTCGCCCTTGCCCCTCACTGCCCTTCAGCCTTTTCAGCCTGCTCCCCACGTCCTTGACTATCACTGTCCTTCAGTCCTTTGTGCTTGCTTCTTATCTTGACTTTCTCCTGTCCTTGTATCCTCTCCTTGCCATGACTTTGAGCTGCTCATCTGTGTGCTCAAAGACGTCCTTCTCCTATACTCCGCAGCGCGATAAACGTCTTTCTCGTGACCTTCATGACTGGTCCTCTCTATCTCTCTCGAACAAGAGGAGGTTGTTTGAAAGCGGTATATAAGACAGACTTTATGCTTATCTGAAGTTCACTTACCTCCTTGGGAGACGGACAGCTAGAGAGTAACCAACGACAGAGATAAAGAGTCAACCAGTCCAGAAATTGTCTCCAGTCTTGTTAGCTTATTGCATTAGTTAGTCATAAGTCCTTCACCGCATCGCACCTCTCATGCCTGGCGAGACATTCTCAATATCCATCTCTAGCTGTAAATGTGTTCGAGTGATTCACCATAATAAACTTCTTTTACCGTGATTTCTGCCTGATGACTGTAATTTCTCCGTGACCCTCGGCATCCTTCGACAATACTCTTAAGCACATAGCGGGACTTTATTTTGGGACATTTATAGACTTGGAATTATATTCTGCCCATCTTCAACAAATATCACCGTTACACAGGTGTCAGGAGTGGGATCCAGACTTTAACACGTGATTTGCATATAACATTACTGCATAACATGGCTCCGAGGAAGCAAAAAGCAGATCTGGAAAAGGAGCAGTTGTGCGATTCGAACGTACATGTTATTTATACACCTGACTTCTTTCATTGAAAATGTCGAACGATTATCTATTGACGGAAATGCCAACGACCAGCAAAATTATGGAGAAGGCAAAGGCTGGTGACTATTGTGTATGATCTCTTCTTGGAGGATTAAATCGGAATCATTTTCTGAGCATGATAATTCTGTGACGAAGGACAATGAAGGTCATAATTTTTCTTGCATTGGTAGCTCTTTTCTACTTACTAGTGCCAGCTGATGCCAAAAGGAGTGTGGAATCACGGGCAAAAGAACTAATGATTATTGAAAGTGTTTTCTTGAACATAGTGAGCGGAGACAAGGAACTGGGCAGAATTGAATCCGCATTGGGGATACAGAGGTAGCAAGTCCCAATACATCTTCAATGATTCCCTGATCCACAGAGGTAGCAAGCCCCAATACATCGTCAAGGATTCCCTGATCCACAGAGGTAGCAAGTCCCAATACATCTTCAAGAATTTTCTGATCCGAGTCTTTCCTCATGGAGATGACACTGGAGGCAAGACTGCCACAAATTTGATGATGACAACTTCCCAGCTGAACCACTACGGATCTGGCTTTCCGAGTACGACCAGCGCTGGCCGGGACGTGAACGGATCACAATTTTTTCATCACAACCGGGGAGACATCTTGGCTGGACGGGAAGTTCATCGTCTGGTAGACAGACCCGGCACCAATCACCATGATAACCGAGAGACATCAACTATAAATTCCACCACATGAGCGGAAAAAAAGAAGAAGAAGAATCAAACACTGTGAAAGACTTAGAATAACTTTGATCAGAATATATGTCGCACATTGGATTTGCGATTTGGTACGTGCTCAACAGACTTCAGAGCTGGGTTTTTTTTTTTTTTTTTTTTTTTTTTTTTTTTTGGTGTTGTGTGTTTTTTAACAACCAGTCATTGCCATTGTTTTTATTACTGCATTCATCATTTGGTGTTGTAGTGTTGTAACTACCTTGTTAATATCTCTTTAGCTGGGAGACATTTGTGAAATTTGTTTCATTTCACAACTGAATATGATTGTCTGCATTACGTTACAGTATGTTTCGATATTCTGTAGAAATTTCGTGGAAATTGTTGCGCATGAGGTTAGAAAAAAAAAGTATATGTATATATATAGATACATGTATAATATATATATATATATATATATATATATATATACATGTAATTGTGTGATTAGATGTTGTGAAATGGCACGAAGAAGACATATTGAAAATCCTGGCCAGGTTTGTCAATTAGATGATGATGAAAAGTCCATGCCTAAATGTGAAGAATTAAAGGAGTATTGCGATTACGCGCATTGTTGTTCTTATGGCCGTTATCACTAGTGATTTGCCCTGCGACTCCGTAAAAGTTGCCTTAGCTGATATTTTTCAGGCAGTAATGATCCAACTTGACACCATACATATAATGAATAACGCAACAGTTTATCGAAGCATACTGACAGCAATGTACGCAATTTGGTTAATTGGAGTATCAGACAAAATTTGGGAAGACGCCGCAGTTTTACTTTAGTTGAAAACGTTTTTCGTTCTCTAACGAACGTTGTAGGGGTAGGGAGGCTAGATTGCCCTGCGTCTCAGAAAAAGACGCCTTCCAGGCCGCAATTTGGTCCATGAACCTACGAAATTTGTTGGATGATAGCTAAAGTAATTTTGAAATGGCAAGAAAAAAACACTATATTTTTTTAGTTTGTGATTAAATTTTACGGCATAAAGTGACTGGTTTGTGACGAAAAGGACATGTTATGAAGCTATTGTTCAAAACCGAAATTTTCATTATTGGTTTATGGTCACCCCTAAGCATTTTTCTTGTAAAGTGTGACTTGACCTACGCTCCATGATTATAGCACAATAGCTGATTCATAGGTTGTATGGTTATTGCTCTCTTGTGTTTGTCATGGTAAAATATATCAACCAACATGCTGAGCACACGTGGCACTCGGTATACCCTATAATGCACTTTTTCTAGTGTACTTGTTAAGCCTATACGTTTTATGTTTTATGTGTTTTTGCGTCCAGAGAATGCTGACTGCTGTGATAATTTCATACAGTAAAGTTAAATATTTAGTTAAATCATGGTCGTATTTAAGTTTATTTTGATTTATTTGTTACAATCAGGAAAGTGTTCATACTTCCTTTCTCTTTCTCTCCCTGAGATCGCTCTGTTCTTTTCCTCTCCTATCATTTTCTTCACAATTATGTAACTATGTATATAGCCGTTATGTTTTTTACTATTTCGGGTTCTATGGTCTTTCTTCGCCTTATTACCCACCGGCTAGTATCTAATTTTTGCCAAATTGTGCAGAGTGTGCAATTCCGATGAAAATATCTCGTAAACACATTTATGATGTAATTTGGGAAAATTTTCAATCCCAGAAGTGTATCTTTTTTATTTGGGGGGGGGGGGAACCTTCCGTTAATTGAAAGTGTCTAGATATCTCCTCCCCTTTTGCATTTTCTTTTTAACACTGAAGAAAGAGACCTGGTGCACACTTTAGATGAAACGTTTGGGAATCTGTCAATCTATATGTGGAAAGGACTGAACGGGGAGGGTATGGAAGGGGGGTAGGCCTACCCCCCTCTCACGCGAGGGAGATTTTGTAGTTTCAGAATTGAAATTCAGCCATCTTCGGGTGAAATATTGAAAGGGAAATTTTGTAAGTGAAAGATCTGCTGCACACTCTTATAACTTATGACTCTGACTCTGAACAAGCTGAAACTCAATGAAGAGAAAACAGAGTTTCTTGTTCTCGCCTCCCAACGCCATCTTAACTTGTACAGGACATCAAACTTGCTCTTGGTACAATTCTCATCTCTTCATCTGATCATGTGCGCAATCTTGGAGTTATCTTTTCCTCTGATGCAAAGATGAGCATGCAGGTTTCACAGATCTTCTCCTGCTGGTCTACAAAGTAGTCAACAAAAGAGCTCCAGAGTACATTGAGGAGTGTCTGGTACGACACTCTCACTCTAGGCGCACTCGTCTTTCATCATCCGTTATCTTTACACAACCACACACGAAAAAACTAGCCGGAGATGCAGCTTTCTCTTCTTGTGCTCCTAGGCTGTGGAATAAGCTCCCTCCTCTTCTCAAATCTTCACCCACACTCGATCATTTCAAACAAAACTTGAAGACTTATTTATTTTGATGTCCCTCTATGTGCACTGGACTTATACTGTCACTGCCTGGTATTTTGTATATATCTTATCTCCTATGGCGACCAGGGATGACATGTCATAGCGCTTTGCATCCAGTGGAAAAGGCGCTCAATAAATGTCTACTATTATTATTATTATTATAAAATTTCAGGAAATACGTCAATCTCAAAAGTCTACAATGTCTATCGAAAGGGATCCAGTAGTGGAGCTTTTGCATGTTTAAGATTGCATTTCGACGATCTGGTGAATAGTTCTGGCCCGTATTTAGATAATTTTCAATAAACAAAGTTCCTAATCTCGAGAATTGCTTGGAGATAAATGATTTGTCTGCCCTCAACATTTCCGTAGGGGCGGGGAAAATGCCCCTTCACAACCCCCTCCCCGAGATAGATTCGATACCCCTGATCATCCCTGTGTATGCCCATAGATGTATCCTGACTGAGTCACCAGAGTCATCATCTTTTCAGGATTGATTCAGGAAATCAGAGACGTATGGCCGAGTAGTCGAGACGTATGGCCGAGTGGTTAAAGGCGACGTCTCAGAGATGTGAAGTTGCGGGTTCGAACCCCACAAGATCACGAAATGGAGGGAGTTCAATATTATTATACGGCGGTATAGTTTGTTTGTTTGTTTGTTTGTTGTTGTTTATTTTTTTTTTGGGGGGGGGGGGGTGGTTATTGTTTGTTTGTTTGTTTTTGTACATAATTTGCAGATGGTCCCGAGTTGCTCGCGTCATAGCATGTTTACTATTTGACGTTGTCAACGTCTGGACCATACCTTATGTCGACGTTTCTTTCTTCGCGAGCGAGCGAAGCAAACGAGCGCTTGAGAAAATAATGTATACATTATCCTACAAGACAGAATACTGTTCAGCTCTGTTACCTGTCTGAAGGCGGGCGTAAGAACGGGTGCACGTCACGAGACCGACGTCCACGAGTCATACAGCCCACAAATCATACAGCTCACAAGAGTCATACAGCCCGCGAGTCATACAGCCCACAAGTCACAGCCCATGAGTCCGACACTAAGCAAACAAGGCCCACGAGACCGACACATTATGCGCCGTGTTGTATCTGTCGAACTCGTGGGCTGTTTTTACGTAGTGTCGAACTCATGGGCTGTATGACTCGTGAGCTGTATGACTCATGGACCTGTTTTCAATGTCGAACTCGTGGGCTGTGTGATTCATGGGTGTCGGTCTAGTGGGATGACCCCGTAAGAACGGCATGCAATATACCAAAATTGATACAATCGCATTTCTGCTTCCTCCATTTTATTTTCCAAGTTTCAGGGGGGGGGGGGGGGGAGGGGTATGTACAGGCCATCCCCCACCTCCATCTGGGGGGGGGGGGGGGGGAATATATCCCCCATGCCCCATACGCCCATGGTAAATACGTCAGGCAAGCAAGCAGCAACCATAAGGAGTCTGTTTTCAAAGAAGAAATAATTCGTGTGGCAATAAAAATCGGCTAGATTGATTGAACGAATAGCCCGTTTTTGTATTTTGGAAATGTTATCAATGTGTGATTTTGCACATTTTCCCCAGGCAAGTATACCGTAACTGAGATAGGGTGAAATAAGCGTTAAATATAAGTTTTTCACAATATACTTCAGAAAAATGTTTTAGCTTATTTAAAATCCCAGTATTTCTTGAGAGCATCTTCGATAAATAATCTATGTGATATTTCCATATTCATTCATGGTCAATACATAGACCTAAAAATTTAAACGATTCAACTTGAATCAAACAATCATTATTCATTTTTATATCCTCAGGCAAGTGGGTAACAGAATTACTGAATAACATATATACAAACGGTTTTGTTTACATTGAAAGACAATTTGTTTGCTTGAATCCACATTTGAACCGACGTTATTCTCTGATCACTACATCTAAATGGGCTGTTGGGTTTCGATGTGAAAAAAAGATATTTGAACCATCGGCAAAAAGAAGAAAAGATAAAACATTAGATGATTTTTTTTTTGAAATCATTTATACAAAGAATAAACAAAACTATAGAGCCGTTGATATTGACAAAATGTTTCCTGTTGGTTAGGTAGCTCCTGAACCAGTCCAAGGCCTTTCCACGTATCCCATAATGCGAGAGTTCATAAACAAACTATCGTGATTGATAGTGTCAAAGGCCTTGGACAGGTCCGGGAATTTACCAGCTGTATGTGATGAGTCGTCAATAGCGTGGGCTATTTTATCGATAAAAGCAAGCACAGCGTGAGTAGTAGAGTGTGGTTTTTTTGTTCTAAATCCAAATTGAGAATCACAAAAAGTATTACATTCGTTTAAGAACTTAATAACAAGAGAACATATCAAATGTTCGAGAATCTTGGAAATCGCGGTCAAATGAGAAATTGGACGATAATTACTTACTTCTTCTTCATTACCTTTTTTTATAAACCGGAACAACTTTAGCAATTTTCATTTGACTGGGTACTACGCCAGTAACAAGGGACAAATTATATATGTAATTATGTTAAAGGAGACAATATTGTGGATACTATAGTATTTTTCAATAAGAAATTCGTAATGCCATCATTTCCAGCACTCTTTTTTTGTTTTTAACTTGTGAACTACGTCCCTCACCTCGTATTCTTGGATGGGAATAAAAAAAAAACCACACAGATTGAGGATTTGGATCAATAGAAAATAATGAAATTCTTTATCTAGTGTTACTGGTACATTACTAGCAAGACTGGGGCCTAAATCAACAACAACAACAACAAAATCATAAAACGCATAATCAACATGTACCGGATTTTGGATCAAGATACCATGCTGAGATATTTCCTTCACTTGTTCTGATTTATCATTAACTCTGCATGATAACTTCATTAATCTCCTTCATAGGACTCTTGGTATTGGAACGTATCAGAACGTAGCTGCACGCACCAGATCGGGGATCCTGATAGTAATGATCATGTAAGATCAAAACCAATCGTAGACTCAATCGGGGCAATCCTATCTGGTCGTATTTGAAAGGGAGACCAGATCGTGACAGATCGTATTGCTTGAAATAGACCGATCGTGACCATGTCGCATCCAAGCGAACCAACACGTATTGACTGGCATAACCTCGTATGCAAACGTGAATTTCAGACGAGTTCAACAAAACTTCCGCGATCAGTTACGAATGTCCAATCGTGTCGTTCGCAATGGATCACACAATAGTGGGAACCCCGATTTAGATGAAACATTTTTGGATGGGTATCCCCCTACCAGGCGAGAGAGATTTTGCATTTTTAGAATTGAAATTCAGCGATCTGGTGCACACTTTGATGAAATATTTGGAATGATATGTTTGCCCCCCCCCCCCCCCCCCACTCTAAGATTGAGGGAGCTTTCGCATTTTAGCTCATCTGAGCCGAAGGCTCAAGCAAGTGAGCTATTGCGATCGCTCTTCGTCCGGCGTTCGTCGTGCTTAAACTTTTAACATTTTCATGTTGTCCTTGATAATAACATATTGGATATCCACTAAACTTGGCAAGTAGCATTCCCAGGGGATAGAATCTCAATGTGTTCAAATTGGCACCATGCTCCCCTTTGGGTCCCTATGGGACCCAAACCTCCAAAATCAAAAAGGAATATTCAATCATATTCTTCTGCAGAATCAGACGTGATAGAGTTTTAAGTCTTTTTATTTTCAAACTGCCAAAGTGTATTACTTTCTAATATCTTGGTAAAAATTTACAATGCAATAATTTTACCTCATCTTGATTATTGCAATGAATTTGGGGAACACAAACAGGGTACACATTCACAGATTACAGTATGCTTAAAAAACGAGCTTTACGTATATAAGCAATAGTCATTATATTAACAAGTTCACCACTCTTTGTGCAATTTCGGATGCTTCCAATTTTTGATCCGGTCAAACTGAATGTTTTGTTGTTTATGTATGTTTATACATGTTCCCGATGAATTCCTCACTCCATTCATATCCAATTCGGGAACGCTATAATTTTCGTAAACCTGTGACTTATTCAACTCTAAGCGGATTGCAATCTATATATTTTACAGGTGTCAAGAAATGTAATTCTATCGATGATGACCTTAAATCTACCGCTACATTTTCTAGGTGTAAAGTTCTATATAAAGAGAGTGTATTTAGACAGAAGGTATCCATGACTGACTAGACTTCCTTTCTTCCTCTACCTTTCTTTCTCTCATCTCTATTTCTCCGTACACTTAAGATGGATGTGTGAGTGTGTGTGTGTGTGTGAGTGCGTCTGCCAAAAAAAAAAAATAAGCTAAGGTATGTCTTTGTGTTTGACGACAGATGATTTAAGAACATGTGTTATTTCAATTTGGACTAATCTTCTGTATGTATCATTCAATGTCACAACAAGTGTTGGTTGATTATGTGACAAAATAATATGTTTGCCCCTCCAATGTTTTATGGGGGGGGGGGGGGGTAACTACCCCCTGCGCCCCCAGGATCGACGCCCCTATAAGGGAGGGAGTTACCCCCTCCAACATGAGAGAGATTTTGCAATATCAGACCTTTACTTCAGAGATCTAGGTGCACACATTTGTGTGTGTGTGTGTGTGTGTGTGTGTGTGTGTGTGAAATATTGCTTCTGTCACAAAAGTAAGAAACATTAAATTGTATTCACGAAAATGTGCTGTGAAGGGGGATAGGTCCCTTCTCACGCAAGGGGGCCCTGGAATTTAGAGATATGGTGCACACTTTTGGTGAGATATTCGAGTTTTGTTTTTGTGAAAAGCGTAAGTATTCTATAGTAAAATATAAATTAGAATTAGAAGAATGGGGGGGGGGGGAGTGACTGTGCCCACTCCCACACGAGGAAGATATGCTTTTTCAGATCTGAAATTCGGAGATCTGGTGCTCACTTTTGGTGAAATTTTTGGATTATTCTCCTGTCAAAAAACAAAGAAAAATAAATATTCACATATATTATGAATGACTAAATCGCGGTATCTCAGTACCAAATATATGGAAGTTGACGGGGGGAGGTGACTATGTGGGAGAGGATAGTCCCCTTGCACACGACGGACTTTTTGCATTTTTACAATTGAAATAGAAGGATCTGATGCACACTTTTGCGCCATGTTCGGAAAATTGTCAATCCCCAAAGTATGCCACATCTAATTCTAAGGATAGGACCCGAGTGGGGAAAGGGTAAATTTAAAGAGGATGAGGGAACATTTGAGTTTATTAGAATTGAAGTGACAGATTTGATGCACACTTTGTGATGAAATATTCTGCATTTGCCCAACTTTCCAAAGTGTATCAAGTATCAATAGGCGACGAAATGGGGAAGTGTGTGGAAAGGGGTATCATTTTGACAATATTGAAATTCGAGGACCAGGTGCATAATATGGGTTAAATATTTGGACAGTTTCCAGTCAAAAAGCAGGAAAATCTTCCTCATTTCGGGAAATATTGGGGACAAAATGACATGTTTGCCCCCTGTATAGCCCTACTAGGATCGACACCCCTGTATACGAGGGAGCTTTTGTGTTTATTCAAATCAAAATGAAAATATCTCGTAAACACGTTCATGACGGAATCTGGGAAAATTCCAATCCCAAAAGTGAGTACTAATTAAATCTGTGGAGGTGGAAGAACCCCATAGTTATCTCCTCCCACCCACCAGAAAAAACGTTTGATTTTTTTTTTTGACCGAATGACAGACCTGCATGGTGCACACTTTAGATGAAATATTTGGAAATCTGTAAAAGTGTATTAAGTACAAAGGTCAGAATGAGGAGGGTATGGAAGGGGGTAGGACTGTTCCCCTCTCACGCGAGGGAGGTTTTGTATTTTCAAAATTGAAATTCTGCCATCTTGGGGTAATATATTTAGACAGATTTCTATTTTAAAAAAAAGAGTGAAAATTTCCACATCTCCGAAATAACGAGGAGGAGCAATATAATATGTTTGCCCCCAATACTTTTATGGGAGGGAACCACCCCCTCCCCCCATCGACGCCTCTGCATTATTATGAGGAAACTTTTGAAAGTGAAATATCTGCTGCACACTTCTAATAAAACATCAGGAAATACATCAATCTCAAAAGTGTACAAAGTCTGTCAAAAGGGACCCAGTGGGGAAGCTTTTGTATGTCTATGATTGCAATTCAACGATCTGGTGCATAAGAATTTTTTGCGGTATTTATTTTAGACAATTTCCAATCAAGAAAGTTCGAGATGTATTTTTTTTCCTCATCTCGGGAATTGTTTGGTTGTTTGCCCCCAACATTTCCATGAGGGCACGGCAAATGGCCCTTTGCACACCCTCCCCCCTCCCCCCCCCCCCCCCCCGTAGGATCGACGCCCCTGATCATCGCTGTGTATGCCCATAGATTCATCCTGACTGAGTCATCAGGGTCATCATCGTTTGCTCAATGATTCAGGAAATGGAGGGGGTCAGTTATGGCGGTATCATTTGTTGTTGTTCGTTTTGTTTTTGTTTTTTCGTACGTAATTTGCAGGTGGTCCCACGTAGCGCGCGTCATAGCATGTATACCTGTAAGGCTATGTCACTTGACGTTGTCAACGTTATAGGCTATATTGATTAAAGAGTCGGTGGCCCTGGCTTATTTTCAGTGCCAAATACTGGAGGATAATGGTAGACATAATTCAAATACTTACACAATTTATTTCGAAATTTGACCAGACGTAGTCAAGACTTTAATGCAGTCTACCAGTTCCGAATCCGAACTATTAATCAAATTCAAAGCTTCGTTGACATTACTCACGGTAAGATGATAATGGGATATACCAAATATTTCATACTGTATATCAAATGAAAGAACTAAGGGAACATAAAAAAAGAACATGAGATCGATATGAAAGCGAATCTCATGCCTCGTAAACTGTGACGTAGAAAGACTATAGTGATATACAGAATAGTAACATAAGATTATAAAGGGTAGCATGAAGAGTGTATTAAGGAATTTTATTTCATACTAAAACATTTATCTTCCTGGAAACTTGAGTTGTTTCTTTACCACAGATTTTTGTTTCATATCGCTCCATCAAGGAGGTGCTATAGGCGAGCTTCATGTCATTTTCCTATCAGATAACATTGTGTTTTGTGGTTTTCAGTAATTAGTACTTCGGGTTCCTGATTGGTCGTTGCCTTTGCCTTAACAAAGTGTTACGAAATTATTTAGGGGTAAAATTTTCCTGGAAAATGTCCATTTTTATATAACATAATTTCAACAAAAGTATCCCTGTGATGAAAAGTGGAAATAAAGTTGCCACAGAGAATAAAAGTAACATGTAATAAAGTAATATGTTTGTTTGTTTGTTTGTTGTTTTTTTTTTGGTTGTTGTTGTTGTTGTTAAAGAGTCTGGGCAGGAATTTGGAAAAAAGAAGGATACTAGCGCAATGATCTTTTTAACAGAGTAACTATTTTCACTTACCCAAAGGATATAAATGTAAAGGAGTCCAGCTGTTTGTATTTTCTCTTTTTTTGGTAGACTTTTATACTTTATTCCGTCAATATGATTCCAGTTTTGTTACAGTGTATGACAGGGTGTTAAGAAGACACTTCGAACGTCAAAATATATACTATGGAGAATAATTCAGTAGGTGAGTATTGAATATATAGCCGCAAATACTTATTTCACTTCCATGGAAATCCAATATTCCCGTATAAGGACATGGGCCAGCATAATCCTCCAAATATGTCCTGACTTCTTTTACCTGATTTAGCATTGTTTAGTAAAGAGTTGAGTAAAGTACATGTACCTGTAAAAGGCTTTTAATATACCATACCTGCCGCTTTTTATTTTCCCGATTACCCTATTTATCAAACATATTCAATTCCTTTTCTAAATATCTTTTTCATACATAGAAGTAATACAAAGTCAATTCAGCGAACTAATTGCTGAAGCTGCGAACAGGGAGCTCTATTATCACCTGTACACCAAGTACCATAATATTGTGGCAATATGCCTATTGTTGGATTTTGTCGGTTAGTTGGCTACTTCTATAAAGATAATCATGACTACTGTCGTTGAAGTATATGTTGATGATATTACGCGCATTGCATTCAACTGAAAGATTCAGTATGTTAGGAAACAATACTTAAGACTGATAATTATCTATCTGCGCATTGCATTCAACTGAAAGATTCAATATGTTAGGAAACAATACTTAAGACTGATTGTGGAACTTTGTTGCCTTTGACAATGGCGCAGACATGACACACCGCAGTGATAAAATAAACATAAGAAATTGCGCCCCTCCGACATACTGTCGATGTGACTAAGTTATTCATAAATTGGTTACTATTATTATATGATCTACGGTGCATATTCCATGGTTTCGGTACAGTCATCGACAGCAATTTGTAGGAATCAGATTTTATAAAGAAAATCGATCAAATGCGCTCAGGAGTTTGCATTGACGACCTGTTAACCTTATAAAGCCCAAGCTATTTTGACCCTTCCCACGCCTAAGGGGGGGGGGGGGACATTGTGCCCCCCCTGTATAACTTTGTTATTGTTTAATGTTTCATCGTCATATTTGGCACATAAGTAGAGCATCTCATACTCTACATGACTGCACGTTTGATTTTTCTCAAGGTCACCCATAGAGGGAGCTATTCACCAAAATATGAAGAAATACATAGGAAATATGCTTTAAAAAAATGCTTTTTCTGTATAACTTCTTTATCCCAAGTGTATGTGTTTAATGATGGATCAATCATTTTCATATTTCCCACAAATGATGTGCAAGTCGAAGCTCGTTATTTGTTATGGTTGAAATTTCTCAGGGTCACCACATGGGGGCGCTATTAATAACAACATAAAGACATACATTATGAGACCTGTGATGCATTGTTTTGGATAGGTATATGCGTAGTTATCACATTTCATGTTTCCATAATATTGGATTTTTAAGTTTGCAGATTGATAATGTGATAAACAGATGATATTAGAGTTATAACTTGGGTGAAGGAATCAAAATCACGCAAAATAGAACGGCAATCTTTTGAAAATACTGTTGTTTTCAATTATCTCTATTATTTCTATTGTTTTATGCCATTGTCACATGAAAACAAAGGAAATGATAGGAAAAACATTTCACAGCCATAATTACTATACATTTTGCTTCTTCAGCAAATTTCAGCCAAGAAACGCCCATTTCATACACAATATATTGTTAATTGGAATTTGAACAGAAAAATACGCAAAATCTGACTGATATGGTTGTCAATTTATGGTTGCCATGGCAACCAGCAATATCAGATATAGCTAAATTATATATCAAAATGTTTGGAATAAGACTTTAGGGAAAGTCACACAAAATTGGTTGAAATTGGATTAAGGGCGAAGGAGTGGCGAATGAAATCTGATAGGGGGCACAATGCCCCCCCCCCTCGGCTTTATAGGGTTAATCGATCGACACCTTCCTTTCACGACGTGTTTGCAGGACTGTGATATTACTGAGTCTAAAGTTCAAAGTTCATTCTACTCAACAACCCATATTCTGGCTATCGGGGTCCAATTAAAAGTCATATTTCACGTTATTACTTCAATAATCCAAACAGAGTTGCAAGTAACTTTAAGTTTATACAAAACAACTAAGATAAGGTAAATAGGAGTGAAGTGCGATTGATGAAAATAAAAACAAAGAAGAATGTACAGAAATACACGGTTTGATAATAGTGAACAAAACAGGAAGGAAAATATGAAGAGAGATGAGAGAGTGAGAGAGGATTAATAAAGAGTAATAGGGAACAGTGAGAAGGACACAAAGCTGATGACAAATTCCTTGGACATATTAACAATAAAAGAAATACGAGTGACATATCATTGATAAAAACAACAAAAAAGATTAAAAAACGTTAAAAAAAAGTACAGAAATATATTTAGACAATAAGTGAACAAAGAATGAAGGAAATATATGGGCATGCGAGAGCAAGAAGAGAAAGGAAGAGAAAGAGGGGAGAGTGGGAAGACAAGTTCAGCAGATTACTCAATATATAGAAAGCACGGCCTGTAAAAAGACATAAACAAGTAACTAAGAGAAGGTCGAAAAAATACTCATGTAGGCCTACATATGTCATTATCAATTGTAAAACTTGGTTAAACTAGAAAGGACTGCCCTCTTTTCACAATTAGATAATTGATCCACCTTCATTTTGGGTATTGCCTGTGATATCTTATTAAGTATTTCTTTTGCTGTTCATTGAAGAGGCTGCAATGAAAAGGTAATGAAATTCATCACCAATATCATTCTTATTGCAGTGGGTACAAAATCTTTAATTTCCAGGAAAGTGATTATATTATCTTCCAGAAACAATTGGCAATTTGGGATTAACACAACGGAATTTTCATAAAAATTTATCTGAGAATCATTTAAGTGTTGGGAGTATTTCTCAAAATAAAGCTCCTGCTTGATAATTCGAGAGTTCTAAAATAGAAAATGAAAATTCTTCTACATCACTACCCCCACTTTTGCTTGAAACTGCAATTCAGTCAGGTGTTAAATAAATTTACGCTTCTGCAAGAGTGAAATTTGATACAGGAATGTGATAGAATACTGTGAGACAATTTTTTTTTCTTTTTATGTCAAGGTGTTATTTTCCGATATTTGTAATTAATTTAGGTAGTTTTCACGTAGGAAAACTTTTTGTTTTGGAGTTTGCATTACTATAGTGTTTCGATGTGTCAATTTCCGATATTCATGATAAATTTACATTGTTTTCACATTCGAAAACGTCGTGACTTGGAGTTTGCATTAAGTATTATTTCGGGATGTCATTTTCCGATATTTGTAATCGATATAGGAGGTTTTCACATAGGATAGCGTTGTGTTTTTGAGTTTGCGTTGAGTTTGCATTAATTAGTATTTCGGGATGTCATTTCCCGATATTTGTAATCGATATAGGTTGTTTTTGCATAGAATAGCGTTATGTCTTGGAGTTTGCGTTGAGTTTGCATTAATTAGTATTTCGGGGTGTCATTTCCCGATATTTGTAATCGATATAGGTTGTTTTCGCATAGGATAGCGTTGTGTTTTTGAGTTTGCGTTGAGTTTGCATTAATTAGTATTTCGGGGTTTCATTTCCCGATATTTTTAATCGATATAGGTTGTTTTCGCATAGGATAGCGTTGTGTTTTGGAGTTTGCGTCGAGTTTGCATCAATTAGTATTTCGGCATTTATGATCGATCAGTAATATCCGTATTTCTGGGCATCATTCTGCTTTACATTTTCTGAATTTTGAAAGCGAAATATATTCAAAACGATATCTATTTGGTCAAGAAATATGAATTTAATGATATTTTCATAAAATGTTTTTTTTTTTTCAAATTAGTGTTGACTGTTGAGCAGTTGCGTTAGTCATTCTCGATAGAATGGATTTACTTGATCGATACTAGTTTTTGTTTCGAGAGGACTAACGTGAGAGTGGCCTCGGAAGAGCCAGGTCCAGGTACTGTAATTCACCCTAATTTTCACCGCTAATGGTTTGTATTAGTTTGCATTAATTAGTATTTTGCATTAGTTTGCATTGATTAGTAGTTTGCATTCAGTTTGCATTGAGTTTGTATTAGTTTGCGTCAGTTTGCATTAGTTTGCATTAGTTTGCATTAGTTTGTATTAGTTTGCATTAGTTTGCGTCAATTAGTAGGACCCGGCAAAGTAAGGGAGGATGTAGCTAGGGAGCTGCGGACAGGTGCGTGCATGCTCAGCCGATTAATGTATGGTATCTCTCAAAATAAAAAAAGAAGAAAAAATGTAAAATTTATTATGATGCTTTTGAATAATGTAAGTTTCGGTGTAGATCGCATAAATTACCTGTAAACAATGGTCGATATACAGTAATCCAAACACATCACATTGTAATATTCAGTGTACACTCTGCTTGTCGTCTCAAATAGGTGACGAGTTTCATTATATATTTGTTTGTCCTTATTTCCAAAGGGAGAGACGTTTGTACCTGCCCAAAAAGTTAACCAAAATTAGGTTTCCAAGTGCTTTGCACGTGACAGAGTTTTTTGATACCAAAAGTACCTTTCTGTTGAAAAACCTAGTAAGATTTACTCGTCTTATCATTTCCCAATTTTACTAAAAACTCTGAAAAAGATAATCACTTATTAAATAAGCACCATAGATCAACGGCGTAGCCAGGATTTCATCTTAGGGGGGGGGCGGTTAGTGTGCGAGGGAGCGAAGCGACCGAGCCCGAGCGAGCGGAGCGAGCGAGGGGGAGGGGAGGGTGTGGGAGGGGGGTGTCCCCCCTCCCACGGTGAGAAATTTTTGCATTTTGATGTTGTAAATGGTGCAATTTGATGCATGTTTTTGCGCGTTTTATCGACGTGAAACAGTTCCACTTGTTTAAGGTAGCAGTTTATTTTGATGTAGATTATCATTGAGCAATTTGCCTATAAAATGGTATACCGGGGGTAATTTAAATACACTTCTTGTATTAAACCTTTTCACTGAATATCATGAACGCGACTGAACCCGAGCGAGCGGAGCGAGCTAGGGGGAGGGGAGGGTGTGGGAGGGGGGTGTCCCCCCTCCCACGGTAAGAACTTTTTGCATTTTGATGTTGCAAATGGTGCAATTTGATGCATTTTTTGCGCGTTTTATCGACGTGAAAGTCCCACTCGTTTAAGGTAGCAGGTTATTTTGATGTAGATTATCATTGAACAATTTGCCTATAAAATGGTATAATTTAAATAAACTTCTTGTATTAATTCTCTTCACTGAATATCATGAACGCGACTGAACCCGAGCGAGCGGAGCGAGCGAGGGGGGAGGGGAGGGTGTGGGAGGGGGGTGTCCCCCCTCCCACGGTAAGAACTTTTTGCATTTTGATGTTGTAAATGGTGCAATTTGATGCATGTTTTTGCGCGTTTTATCGACGTGAAAGTCCCACTCGTTTAAGGTAGCAGTTTATTTTGATGTAGATTATTATTGAACAATTTGCCTATAAAATGGTATAATTAAAATAAACTTCTTGTATTAATTCTCCTCACTGAATATCATGAACGCGACTGAACCCGAGTGAGCGGAGCGAGAGAGGGGGGAGGGGAGGGTGTGGGAGGGGGTGTCCCCCCTCCCACGGTTAGAACTTTTTGCATTTTGATGTTGCAAATGGTGCAATTTGATGCATGTTTTTGCGTGTTTTAACGAGTTGAAACAGTCCCACTTGTTTAAGGTTGCAGTATATTTTGATGTAGGTTATCATTGAACAATTTGCCTATAATATGGTATGATTTAAATACACTTCAGGGCTTTTTACACTTGTGTTTCTTAACCCCGGACTTTCTCTGACCCAGGACTATCGTTAGTCCCGTACCAATTTTTCAGCTTTTTACACTCGCCAATTAGTCCCGTACTATCTCTTGTCCGGGGCTAAGGAGAAAACTGACCTTTTTACACTCGTATTTCTTAGCCCCGGACTTTCCAAACCACATGAATATTCATAATTACGCTGTGTACTGTACACGTACACGCACGCACCGGCAGCACTTGATTGCCTCGTTTCTGATTGGTCAGTGAGGGTCGGACTTCGTCTCCGTCGCTTAGCCCAGGATTATTTTTTCGTTCTGTTTACACTCACTTGCTTGGCACCGCAATTGCGGTGCTAACCCCTGCTATTTTGCAGGGCCAGATAGTACCGTACTATCGGTGGGGCTAGCCCACTTTGGCAAAAACGAGTGTAAACAGAAAGTGGGCTAAGGATAGTCCCGTACCAACGGTGGGGCTAAGGCCCCCCCTTAGCCCCACCGTTGGTCCGGGGCTAAGCAAAATTTTACAAGTGTAAAAAGCCCTTTCTTGTATTAATTCTTTTCACTGAATATCATGAACGCGACTGAACCCGAGCGAGCGGAGCGAGCGAGGGGGGGGGGGAGGGCGTGGGAGGGGGTGACCCCCCTCCCACGGTGAGAACTTTTTGCATTTTGACGTTGCAAATGGTGCAATTTGATGCATGTTTTTGCGCGTTTTATCGACGTGAAACAGTAACACTTGTTTAAGGTAGCAGTATATTTTGATGTAGGTTATCATTGAACAATTTGCCTATAAAATGGTATCATTTAAATAATCTTCTTGTATTAATTCTTTTCACTGAATATCATGAACGCGACTGAACCCGAGCGAGCGGAGCGAGCGAAGGGGGAGGGGAGGGTGTGGGAGGGGGGTTTCCCCCCTCCCATGGTGAGAACTTTTTGCATTTTGATGTTGCAAATGGTGCAATTTGATGCATGTTTTTGCGCGTTTTATCGACGTGAAACAGTCCCACTTGTTTAAGGTTGCAGTATATTTTAGTGTAGATTATTATTGAACAATTTGCCTATAAAATGGTATCATTTAAATAATCTTCTTGTATTAAACAATTCTTACACAGAATATCATGAACGCTGTCTGTTCAGCAATCAAACAGAAAAAGCACAGGGTGTAGATAGGGGCATATCCCCTCCCACACGAAGGTGATTTTGCGTTTTCAGACCTGAAATTCAGCGATCATGTGTAAATTTTTGGTGCAATACTTTTTCATCGAAGTGAAATCACGGAATTTAGCTCTTATTCCGAATGTACACCATCTGTATGTATAAAGTCTAGTGAGGTAGAGCTTAGGGGAAGGGGGATTCCCCCTCCCGCTCGCGGAGTTTTTGCGTTTTTAGAATTGAAATAAAGCGATCTGGGTATAGCCACAGTCTTTTTCTATGCATGGCGGAAGAGGGGGGGGGGAGGGGCGGGCGAGCAGGGAGAAGGCGTGGGCGAGTGTTATCTCCACCCTTCTCTTCCGATGGAGCTTTTGCCTTTTTAAGGTTGAAATTGAGATATCTCGTATACGCATATTTGATGGAACCAACATTTGGGAAATCAAAAAAAAAAAAAACTGATGGGGCGGGGGGACTGAGGGAGGAAAGGGTCGATTAAAAGGGGAAATTCCCCTTATACATGAGGGAACCTTGAGTTTTTCGGAATATAAGTGATAAGTCTTGTGCACTCAGAATTATTCATTTTTTTTTTTTTTAATCTAAAAAGTGTACTAAGCTAGGGAAAGAGGCACAGAGGTCGAGGGTTTGGGAGGGGGATACCCCCTCCCAAGCACGAGAAATTTTACATATTTTGAATTGAAATTCAACGATCTGGTGCACACTTTGAGTGAAATATTCAAAAAAATTTGATGAAAGGTTCAAAAGGAGACCCGCTTCATGTGCATGCATACAATATACACGCATTTTTTTTTCCGCCTCCCAAATCCCCGGTCCAAATCTTAGGGGGGGGGGGGGGGGCGACCGCCCCCATCGCCCTCCCCCCCCCCCCCCCCCCTGGCTACGCCAGTGCCATAGATAGTACAAAAAGAGTTGGTCCTACACGGACACTTAGCGGCTAGTATAGGTTAGTGAAGCAACCTTCTTTGTTAAATTTGTAATATTCTGCCATTTACATGTAGATTGTCTGTGTATCTTATCATTTTACTCATGTTTTTATTCTCATATACACTATATTATCTTGTATATCTTTTGTGTCATTATGTGTAATCTACAAGAATTGTATTCACTGGTTTGTCATATTGTTATTCATATTCTTTGTTTGTACTCTCATACCCCGAGAGGGGGTCGAAAGAGTCAATAAAATTCACTAAATTCACGAACAGTCCTGAGCTGCTAACTATATCGTGCAGTTTTTTTTTGCACGTGGAGCTTTGAAAATCCCATTTCACTTGGCAAAGGTAGGGAAATCTTGGCAATGTCATCTGCTGGCTTGAGGCACATTGAATGGCAGTACGCATTGCGTGAAACAAATACATACTACTGAACGTTTTCGACGAGCACTCGTCGGAGTAGAACCGCACGTATGAAACAATAAGCGCATATGAAACAAGATGCGCGAACATAACAATATATACTTTTGTATATATAATCATATAATCATATAATTCTATATTTTTTAATGGACCCAAAATTTGGAATGCTATTCAGGTTGAAATAAGACAGAGTTCATCGCTGAATGTCTTCAAAGGAAAATTAAGATTGCATGTTTTAAATCAGTATGCCGAAATTGTGCGATAAATTGTTCTCTTATGAAATACGTCAGTGTGTGTGTGTGTGTGTGTGTGTGTGCGTATGTGTGTATTAATTCATAAAGAAATGTATTCAATCAATATTTCGGTATTTTATGAATGAAATAGTGTGGGGAGAGGACTTTTATGTAAGGCATAGCCTTTCTGACTGTCTCCGAACACTTTCAAATGTATTGTATATTCGTAATGTTATACTGATGGTTATTGTGATCATTCTTTTCTTTGTTATAGTATGGTGTTGTCAATTTTCTGTATTTTTCTTCTGTTTTTACTGAAAGTGTTGAATGCATCGAAATCTGAAATCTGTAATACTCCGTAGGTGCAAAATGAGAAGGAAAGATTGTGCTAGAGGTAATGGCAATAAAAAATCATGATAATAGCTAGAAAATGATAACGATGATAGTATCAACATCAAATATTATGATCACGCAGACCGCCGTAGCCAAGATTTTTCAAAGGGAGGAGGTGCAGATAAAGGTCAAGAAATTGGAACTTTGATCACTGCGGCCCGATTTTTTTTTTTTTTTTGGGGGGGGAGCTAGGGGAGGTCAAGGATGAATGGTAACCTACACTTTAGGTGGAATGATTTTTTTTTAAATTCAAGCAAACAAAATATGCACAATATACTATTCAGTGACAGTGTGAATGGCTAAATCGTGATATCTGTCACCTTTTGACCCGAGTGTGCGTCTTCACTATTATAGTTTATCGAGATACTGGACCAAAGGGAGAGGGGGTAGGGATGTCCCTGCACAAACGAGGTAGCTTCTGTATAATATCTCAAAATGAGCGATCTGGTGCACACTTTGGTGGAATGTTTGCATTTTTCCCCGATCTACATAGGCTATACATAGGCCTACTATGAGTTTATGGAGGTGCACCAAAGGGAAGGGGCGCGTCCCTCCCCCCACAAGTGAGCTTTTACAATTCATAATTGAAGTTCAGCGATCTGGCGCACAACACTGATTATCTATCTTTGCATGACGTCATAAAGGGTCTCCAAAGACGATATTTAAATTTGGATTTGGGTCAAGTATTCAATTGTGGCATCATTACTGTAATTACTGCTTCCACAAGAAGAACAACCCCTGCTTGACCCCTTCCCGAACAAATCAATATGAATAAGAATATAATCTTTATTTAGAACGGGCATCATTTGAGTGATATCATAATAAAAAAAAATAGTTGTCATCTTGTCAGTCATTAGAATTAATTTCATTTGCATCAGCAGCATCCTCTTTACGATCGTCAACAGAAAGGCTGTCATTATTACTGATATATACACACGTATCCAGGGCCGGCGGAGCGTTTTCAAAAGTGGGGGCCCACTTCCGGGTTTTATGAGCTGACAAGCAAAAAAGAAAAAAAAAAGGTCTTCAGCTCATCTTCCTCCTTCCTTCCACTTCCGGGCTTCTTCAGCTGACAAGCAAAAAAAAACAACAACAAAGTCTTCAGCGCAAAAACATAACCTTACCGCACTCACACTTCACGGTCTCTATCTATTTCTTATTAGTGCCACTTACGCACTTCCGGGGTAAAACAAGTGGGGGGAGGGGGCCAAAGTGGTGACCTCTTATGTATTCCTTTGTATGGTGCAAAGAAAGTGCCCCCCCCCCCCCCCCCCCGTTCCGCCGGCCATGGTATCGACAGAATCATCGGCATACGTTTGGTCAGTTGATAAGCACATACACATCGTTAGTAAAAGCACCATCGACAAGGTCACCATCGAATCATTAAAATAATGCCTTGGTTGTGAAACAAAGCCAATAATTTTCCTATAAATAGCACAACTTAGGGCTGGAACCCCTTACCCGACCGTCTTGTACGATGATAATCTATTCATGTATTGAAAAAACAGTTTAGAGATATATTATTTAACGTTGTGTAGTTAATGATTTAAGCATGGCGTTTATGATTCGCTTGCTTTTCATGTAATCACACATCAACTTTGCAAACATGACCATCAAGACATATTCTCTTGCATGTGTACACGCAAAACTTAATTGCACAAATTCTTAACAATTTTCCACTACAATGAACCATTTCACATTTTGTTTCCCCCATTCGCAAAAAGGGCTCGGCGAGTGGTGACTGGATAATCTATGATCGTATTGTATAATAAGTGTTTCTCAACCCATAATCCTCGTCAATCATCTGCTTATGATAACGGTCTCCTGCATTTTTACTCAACAGGTTTCTCTTGAACAGCAGGTATCCATGGATTCTTGTTTGGGTTTTTTTATGCGTAATGCGACACCTGCTTATCTTCATTTTGTATCATCAAAACCAAAACAAAACAATGCTGTATACATTTAAGCCAACTATCTACCTGTTTCCATGTATTTCCTCTGTTCGAATATCACTACAGAACTTCGTTCAATTGACTGTGTGTCATATTCTTGTATCAAAAAGGAATGTAAAAATCAAATCAAATTCGGTTTGCGATATCAAATTGTTGTGTAACATCGATATATGCAAGAAGAGTAAAACAACATACACGCACAAACACTAGGAACAACTATATTACAGCGAGATGTCAGTGGTTATTAAAATTTGTCTCATTTATTTGAATTGCTGATATTAAAACACAGGTGCGATAACAAAGTTAACTGTAAAGTATAGAGTCGAGATTTTATAGCAAACTTTAAATCACTGATGACATCAACCAGTATTGCACCATTTCGATACTTCAGAATTATAGATAACACCAAACCTCTCCGAGTTGAATGTACATTTAACATTTAAAAATTAACAAATATGTAAAGTATCGTCATCATATTTTAAATCTAAATGCATCTAGGAGGATTTAAAACTATTACTTGTTTATCGTGGTCACGTAGTTCCCATGACCATTCATTAAAAACGAAGAAAATACAAAATTCAATCGTTCCGTGTGAAAACGACGGAGTTAACAGCTCACAGTATAAAGTGGGGTACCTATACGCCTTCCCACGCAATCACCACATTTTACCGAAAGCACTCTTCACCACATCTTTAACTGAGGGATCTTTGATCTTCACCGTATGGACCTCAAGTACTGACTTAAAACCCACCCTCAAAATTATTATCCCTTATTTCAGTCCATTTCATTAAATAAGCATGGTCACTAGACTTTCCTATCTATCACAGGAAGTTATGCTTGGAATTCGAAATATTTGCTAAAAATTATTGGTTTTAGACTTTCAATATCTTGACCATTCACATCTGTCATTTCGGGCTACTAATTATCTAGTTTTTATACCATTTAAGAATATCATCTAAATTAAATATTCGAAGTTGTGGTTATGGGCTGGAAAAATAAGTTATGTACTTGATAAAAACAAAGTGAGTCTGACCATGACCATTGATCTTTATCACCACTATTAGGTTCAAATAATTGTCAATTCATTTTCTATTCTTCTCACAAAAATGACATTGCCATAATGATATTCCTATCTCAAGTAATGACTATAGAGATAAAAACAAAACAAAACAAAGCAGCTACTTCGGCAATATCATGAGGCTTTTACGGCAATTACTTAAACCCTTCACGACAACAATCATTGTTATGTACTATTACTTTTTTTTTAAATCTAAGCAAGATGTATGTTTTGGAATATAGAGTCAAAGCACTCATAAAACATGGCATTTCCATCCAAAAACAAAACAAAAAAAAATCAATGCATTTTTGCACAAAATGTTCTCGGTATATACACTGTTTACTTTTACATTAGATATGCAACATAATTACATGTATATGCAGTGGTCCGGTGGTAACAAATTATAATCCATAGAACGGCTTTCTAAAATCGAGAAGAGATATAGGAATGACGGAAGGACGGACAACCGGAAAATGAAATACCTCAGACCTCCATTGGGACGAAATCATTGAATTTTAAGACATTGAAAATTCCATAAGTAACGTCCAAAAATATTCATTTCTATTTACGAAAGATAAGATTTTCCACAAGGTAACAACAATATATACTAATTCTTACATAACAAAGAGTAAGGAATCGACCTGAAAATGTCAGGTTAAAGAGTGTACATCAGATGAATTATAATAAGACATAAAAAGGCACATGGTCCAAGATGTAAGTGGAATGATATAAAATGTATGTTGGACGAGGCCATTTACATGTTGATTAGAGACAGGATGGAGAGAATGATGATGCTGCATATGGAAGCGGAAACCGGAGAAGCTCTACCGGTCACGTGAATTTTCCAGCCCAGAAAACGGTGGGTATAACACTGAAATCAAGAAAGAGTGTACAAAGACCAAATGACAAAAGTGAATTTTTGACTGTTGAAACTTCGATTTCTTTCATCTTCAATCAATCACGTTTCGAGAGAAATTTTATCAGTGACCGTCCTTTGTGGGAGACGATAGTTCTGAAGGTGTCGTGGATTGACAAAAGTAGCCTGATTGATTTCTGAGAGATGTGCAATAGTATGAATTTATTATAGAGGACCCCGTACAGGACTAGGCTTTAAAATATTTCATTCCAGCCCATTCATTGTACAAGAAAATGAGGCAAACTATTCAGTTACAAAATACAAAATCTCAATTCCTTGATTTTAACTTTGGTTTGATTTGATTTATTGGTTCCTGTATGTTCATTATACATGCACATACATGTAGGCCTGTATGTACACATAAATTGTTGATGCCATACACATACATAAACATCAGTTGTTAACAACTGCTTTTCTTCATTGCCTTTACACAATGTAAAGGAGAATTATGGTAATTTTATTCTGCTATTCATCATGCGTTTAGACAATGCCGAGATACTCAGTATGAAAAAAAAATCAAAAAACATCATCCTATCAAACATCTATACAATGTGATAAAGGAAAGAAGGCGGGGTATGTTTGCATTGTATTTTTCGTACAAACAGTAAAAGTCTGCTCATACCGTCATGATGCAACAGTAGAATGTAACCTACTTGGTAATAGACGAGGTCCGGCGTATCCATGGCCACTTTCCAAACCAATTTTCCAGGTTCGCCGGGCTGGCAGTTCTTCACGAGCGTGGAACGATACGCTCCGAATGAACTGTAGTCATCGGCGTTTCCCGTACTGGGTGTGTTCATCCACTGGCAGAGTGGGCCCTCTACGGTACGTATATTGAAAGAAGAACAGAACAAAGTGCCTTATTTATGATTATTGCCACATGGTAATGAGTCCACATACGAAAAGATCAAAATGTCAAGTAGGTAACAGCAAGAATAGCTCCGGGAAAAAAAAAACCCAAAGAATTTATAGAGTATTTTCCCTTGTTTTACTGAGCACCCGGTATGTATTTTCATTCATTTCTTCTATTAAAAACAAACAAACAGATAAAGGTGAGAGCCGGGTGAGCACATTGCTCAAGGAAAAAGAGCCTGGTTTGCAGAGAGTGCCCTGCACTCTACACTTAGATATACGTATACACAACATGCACGACAAAGGAAAAACAATATTAAACTTGTAAACTTAGAAGACATGTGTTCAGGAAAAGCGTGAAAACTAAAATATGCTTGATGATCCTGTGAGGGAACCACCAAATACGTAAATCTACAGCTGCTTCATTATGTACACATACCTTATTATGTATAATTATGTTCTCTGTCAATACATGTATTTCTAAGTGTTTGCCCAACAGTATGTTTATGTGTTATTGTTGTTGTTGTTCAGTTGTTGTTATTTTTTGTGGTTGTGATTTCAATGAAATCTTTACTGACATCTGTCACTATATAGGTCTATCTAAACATAGGGTCTGTTTAAAGACAACAAAATTGCAAATTCACAGTGATATAAACATCTCACCTTCTGGACCTGCAAAGATTGTCGAAACAACCTGCATGTAAACAAAGAAAAAACAAAGACAAAAAAAGACAAAATGTCACTACAAATGTTTTGGTATGAGGAGGAGCAAGATTGACATAAGGATATACTGCAAATGCACTTCTTGTGTTTCTTCTTCTAGTTTCTCGTCTTCATCTTCATCTTCGTTATATTCCTTTTCATCTTCGTATTGTATCATGGCTGATTAATGCAAATGATCTCGTTTTTTCTTTCTCCTTCTTGTTCTTCGTTTTCATTTTTATTTTCTTCTTTGTCTTCGTTTTCATCTTCTTCTTCTTCCTCCTCCTCTTTCTCTTTGTAATGTCCTTCTAAACTCATGGCTGTTGAATATTGGGACGTCGTGAGAGAATAGTGCTTAAACAGGGGGTGCTGTCAAGGTAAATTTTATTTTCATCATTGTCATGATCGCCACTGTAACTTTCGTCATTATCACTAGTAGCAGCAGAATAGCAAGAGTAGTAGTAGTAGTAGCAGTAGTGTATGGTAGTAGTAGTAGTAGTGTATGGTAGTAGTAGTAGTAGTAGTAGTGTATAGTAGTAGTAGTAGTAGTATAGTAGTAGTAGTAGTAGTAGTAGAAGTAGTCGTCATCGTAATAGTAGTAGTATAGTGTTGTAGGAGCAGTAGTAGTAGCAATAGTAGTAGTGGTAGTAGTAGTAGTAGTAGTAGTAGTAATAGCAGCAGTAGTATAGTTAAACCAGTATATTGCAGTACAACCCTTGTAGTAATAGTAGTATAGTACAAGTAGTAGCAGATAGTAGTAGTAGTAGTAGTAGTGTATAGTAGTAGTAGCAGTAGAAGTAGTCGTCGTCGTAATAGCAGTAGTATAGTGTAGTAGGAGCAGTAGTAGTAGTTGTAATAGTAGCAGTAGTAGTAGTAGTAGTAGTAATAGCAGCAGTAGTACAGTTAAAGTAGTCTATTGCAGTACAACCCTTGTAGTAATAGTAGTATAGTAGTAGTAGTAGTAGTAGTAGTAGTAGTAGTAGTAGTAGTAGTAGTATAGTAGTAGTAAAAGTAGTAGTAGTAGTAGTAGTAGTAGTAGTAGCAGTGGTAGTAGTAGAAGTAGTAGTTGCGGTGGTAGCCGTAGTATAGTTGTTTCCGTTATTGCTGTTGTTGTTGTGTAGTAGTAGCAAGAGGAGGGGAGGAGGAATGGCATGCAGTTGTACACAGTATCATTAATGTATAATCACGAAACCTGGCTATATACCCCCGTATTATCGTTGATGAGCTGTTCGAAACCGCCGTTGGGGTCGTCGGTGATGTAGAAAGGATGGTAGTTAGCATTGACGGAGGGGTCGTCGCCACCACGTACGAGGAAGGTGTAGGTGCTACCCCTCTTTACCGTCATTTCCGGGATGAGGAGGTCATTGATGAACCAGGCGATGCCCCAGCCGACTTGACCTGTGGGTTTTCAGTTTTCAAATATGGGAACGTAAAATCCTGTTCCTGAATAATAAAAAGGTCTTATAACGTTTTAAAAACCTGTTTGATAATAAATGTCAGTTACTAATTGCAGTTACCATGACAACAAAAAAAAAACCAAACAAACTATAAACAAGCAAACAAGTAGCTATATATGAATTGATTTGATTGGTTGCCCAGATGATTATTTCAGTTTGTATATAAACTTTTTTTTTTCAAAAAAAGAGGCATCTCTAGGGTGTCAACCTTGCCTCTGAAATTCATTGCGGGGCAGAAAAGGATCATTGA
Source organism: Diadema antillarum (assembly GCF_040938485.1). Lineage (NCBI taxonomy): Eukaryota > Metazoa > Echinodermata > Echinoidea > Diadematoida > Diadematidae > Diadema > Diadema antillarum. The sequence continues at coordinate 440,314 of NW_027272295.1, read as the reverse complement.
TGCATGTACGATGTGCTGAAACAGTGGCGCGATTTGCATCACCCAAGAACTTATTCTTCGCTCTAAGCCTGAAATGATAATGAAACAAGCAGAGGTTGAGATGAATAGGATAGAATAAAAGTCATCCCAAAGGTTATTTGTTAAACAAGACAAAGACTCGATAAACCACAAGAATACCTGTAATAGCTTCATAACCCTTTTCTCCTCCAGAAAGACCCATTTCGACGGTAAAAGTGGTATCTTCAAGAGCAACAAGACTCTCAATTTCCCATCCACCGGACATTGGAGGTGTGGTCCTCCCAGCGTTCAAGTCCTCACAGGCGGAACTGGCACGACCAAACTCGATTTGGAGATTCGATTCACCTGAATAAGAAAATGAAACAGACTAACACACTAAACACATGCAATCCAATCTAGAATTATTGCTCTATTCACCATCGTACTCCACACGACTTGAATTATCAAATATCAGGTAGGTCTATACATGGTTTAGTTTGATGGTCTGGGATCATGAAATTCTGTCAAACTTCAGAGCAAGAAATTTTTAATTAATGTATCAGGTTTACCAGCTATAGACGTATTTACTACTTGAGTTTTGATCAACATCTGGTATAAATGCATGGTGTGACAGATGTTTTGCCTTTCAAGATCCTGTCCGAAGTCTTTGGAGTTAAAAAACAAACAAACAAGCACTGAAACGGTAATTGACGTAATACATGTGCGTATTTTAGCAGAAAATTGGAGCACAGATCTAACAGGCGATATTATTGCAATCGGGAACAGTTGGCGAGGGAATTTTGAATGTGATTGGGCATTACGTGATGAGCAATATTCTGACACATCACGTTCGCCTTTGCTTTGGAAGAATCGGGACACGCCCCAGTCGAAACGTCGGTTGACACCGTAGTAGTTTAGAGACATGAAACCGAAACCAAACGAAACCTGTGTTTTATGAGCTAACGCCATGGAAACGATCATGTTGAAGCGCCTCATGAGCGACCACTTTTATAACAAAATGGAATGAAATGAATGATAGAGGAGACTTACGTGGAGATCGTTTTTGATTATGGTATGCCACTCGTCCATCTGCGTTGATGGGTCCCAGGGCCCATATGACGAACGTTGGACCATTAGTCAAGATGGGCTTGTCATAAGTAGAGTCTGACGGCATGAATAAAAGACAGCAAAATCGTGAATATCATAAAACTATATGACTGTTTGATAAGTTGCAAACTTATCAAACATCAAAACAATCCAACCCAAAATAGTTTTGACATATATTGGCAGAAAGTTCACTCAATTATGTAAAAAGTATGGAAAGATGATAAGTTTCAACGTCGAACCAAAATGACCTCAGACTAATTCTGCATGCTAATACGAGACAGCGAAGAGAAACCTCCGTCTCTATCTACCTTAATTTGAAAAAAAAATAAAAACGCTGTAAATTATAATCGGGCAAGAAAAAGAGTCGTCGAATCATTTATATAAGTCTTTGTGCTTTCAAAGAAGTTAATACAGAAATTTTAGTAGCTCTTTTGGTAACTCATACAAAGAAGGTGAAATCATAAAGTCTTACAAATTTCCCAGCTCATGAACCTTTGCAATTGATATACAGAACTTTCCTTTTTCTTCTGAAGCCTCACAGATGAATGATTTTATTTTCTTTCCAATCATATATCACCTCAGAATTGTGAGAATCGAGCAATGAGAACTGACCACTGATCTTTACAAAAGGCATCTGGATATCTCATAGGCCCATTCATGCTGTACAAGTAAATGAAGCCGGGGTGCCGCCATCTTACTAGAACTAGACACACTCTTTGAGGATACATGCATTTCCCAGGACAGACTGCCACACCAAATCCAAGATCAAGGTCCCATTTCACAAAAGATGTTATGATAGCAACTCTTGCAGGAATGGCAACTTCTCATGGCGACAGCCAAACAGGAAGCTGGATTCTTGTCGTTAGCATGACAATTATTGCCATTCAAGCAAGAGTTGTTATCATAATGAAATTTTTTTTAATGAAATAGGGCCATGCATGGGTTGTGATATCGTAAGCTCCGTACACAGATGTATGGGCGATGTTAGTGGTAAGATGGCTTCACGGTAGTTTCAAGCGATTGGCCTATGAAAAATAGATATTATCTACCATAGAAATTAGTGAAATGACTGGGCGAAATCATTCGTAATGGCTGCTGAAAACTTTTCGTGAAAACCCCATTTACCCTGAGCTGCCAGCGGCCTCGTGTACGTGATATGCGTGATTCCGTCAACGGTCACTGACGATAATAACGTGACGTCATCAGCAGCCGACCCGGCACCCGCGGCTATCACGTCGGGGCACGCTCCGGCGCCATTTTGAGGAGTGCACTGTTTAAAGAGTCAAGGAGTAAAATGATCATGATTAAGGCATTTAAAAAGAATGCTGATACAATTCCATCATTTGACTAGCACATTTCCCACTTATTCAGGTCATGAAGAAGCCTGAAGTCAATATTTACAAATATATTGTACGTCAAGTTTCTTCGGAGTTACTATCAAAACAAGCATGCAAGCAACAAAAAACAAAACAAAAATCGATGATTTCAAGCCAACAAAAGCTGAATGTTTTGTACCCCACATCCGTTGGAATCTCATTCATGTTATTCAGAATGCTTGTCGCTGTCAGTCATCTCGTGTATTTGTACCCGAATGTTCTTATTTGAATGAATAAATAAAAATAATCTTGAAAGTTCCTTGGCCTTTCCTCGATACAGCAAAGCTAAGCAAACACAATACTACTAAATCACGCAGAAAGACAGACGTATGATCGTGTGTGTGTCTATTTAGTTTCGTTGTATTTTTGCATGAAACTCCTGATCTTTGAGTAAAATATCTTTACAAGGGAAGGGCACCCTCGAATTTGTGCGCGAACGTGCATTATAATCAAACTTGTCACCTGTGCGTATGCCGAGAGATAGTAATCCACCACACGGGCTTGTCCCGTCGCTCCCTCGACGTACGCTACAGCCACGTCTCCGCCAACCATCCTCGTACCCGTGGCCGAACCGCTGAAGCCGAACGCAGCGTACTCGCCTGGAGAGTTCCGGCTGCTGAGTCTGATGGTGATGTCGGTCCCGTTGATCTTCCATCTAACTTGCAAGTTACCCGGAGAAAGTGTCTCACAGTTGGGGAATTCATCCATGGGTTGGGTTTGAGGAGAAACACTCCGAGTCTGAGAAGAAACACTCCGAGTCTGAGAAGAAACACTCGGAGTCTGAGAAGAAAACAAAAGACAAAAATTGAAATGACCAAAGTTGCTGATTCGTCAACTAACTAGTGTCATCAAGTATGCAGAATGAATTTATAATTCAATAAGTCTATGAATAAAATGAATCGATAGAAATAGAATATTAATACATAAATAAATAAGAAAGAAGATGAAAACAAGAAAGGTGCGCTCTCTCTTATTGGAATTCACTAGTATTCCATTTTTTTTCTCATCCTCATTTTTTATTAAGATTTACAAGCTATCTATTAAAAGCTGTATAAAGGTTTGTGCTACCTCTACGTTAAGGACATACGATATACTGCGAATGAACTGGTAAGAACTATTGATCATCTTTTTTTTTCGTTTGAAATACCGTTGGTCTCGGCATGGGTTGCGCCAGCGGTTCTGGAGGAATATTCAGCTGGTTTTGGGCTGGGATGTCGAGATGACCGAAGTCTTGGTTTGCCAGGACACACCACAGGCCAATGTGACCGATGTCGAACACTGTCACCCCGTCTGGCAGAGTTATGGTCAACGTGGCATCGGAGTACCGTCCCAGCACTGCTTTGCTACGAAATCGGACGAGGAAAACATCGACATTTAGGATATCATTATGATGTAGGCCCTATCAACAGACCTCCCCATCCACCCAATGGAGGCGAACGCCATTAAGTTCGACTCTGACGGTAGTCCCATAATCTTACTGTACATCCATGAAACAACGTATTGGTATGATGATGTTGTTCAATGTTTATCTATCTTCACACACACACACACACACACACACACACACACACTCTCTCTCTCTCTCTCTCTCTCTCTCTCTCTCGATTCTTTATATATATATATATACCGATGGAGAGAGAGATCTATAGATATCTCTCTCCATCGGTGTTTGCATACATATCAATTAATTATTATGTATGCAAACATCATTTATTATCTACATGTACGTATAGGCCTACATGCAACAACATAATAATGTTTGGTTATAAGGAGGTTCTCAGTGTAGTGATTTCATTTATATGTCTCTGCCAAGAACAGGAAACAAAACTGAAACCAATTGTAATCATAATTATGTCGACTATGGGGTATTTTGTTGCTGTCGTCGTTGTTGTTAATTGTAATCACAAGAATACTTGAGAGCTTTTCACCAGTCTTTAATGGCAATGACAATATAAGCAGTATAAGCACTACAAAGACAAGCAAAGTGATGTTTTCTTGCTGGGATGAATTTTGCGCTATGCTGTCTCCGCAAGTAATATTGATAAAGCTTTCGCCAATTTGTGACTTTTGTCGCTCTGTGCTGGGTCTCTAGATATTCTATTTACCAAGTGTATTCTTTCAAGTATTCTTAACATAAGTTCTAACTATACTGCGGCTATTTCCCAGTCGTGGGGATATACCGTCTGTTACAAGTAGGTCACAACTGGTTTATTCTCATAGCTCTACAGCAGATTGAAAAATACATGACATGACAAAATGCGGCTATAACAATTATTACCTTCCTGTTTCATCTGGAACAATGATACCATTAGTGTTGCTTGGCGTTCCTCCCGGGCCCGCCCAGAAGTACGCACCTGAAAGGGGAAAAAAAAGCGCAAGAAATAATGTACCATTAATCCTTAGTAGTGCCAATATTAGGTCGCCGAGGTTCTATCTTCATCGGGCACCCATACCGCAGGTCCAAACTTTCCGAAAAAGTTTTAAACAAATTACTCCGCAGTCACTACATCACAAATCTCGAGATCGTTATTTTGGAGATCACAAAAACAAGTGCTGAGATGGTATCACCAAAATAGGGAATTACTAGCTTGTTTGTTTGTTTGTTTGTTTGTTTGTTTGTTTGTTAGCTTGTTTGACTGATTGATTTCGATGTTTCATATGAAATCTATGAAAAACGCATGGATGCCAATTTTAACACACATTGACTCATCCTAAAAAGATTGTATTTATAACAAAGAGTGCATTTAGCAGTGCATATACTGTTGGCTTTGTTTCTTTGTTTCTAATCACTGGTCCAGTATCTCCCTTTCCTTAGCAGGCCCGTAGCCAGGGGGGTGCGTCGGGTGCGTACGCACCCCCCCCCCCAAATTCTAAAAGGTCCACTTTTTCATAATAACGGTTTTTAGCAATTCTCAAGATAACAATCCAAATAAATATTAAGACACATTATATGCTACGTAAATGTGGAAGAGTACGTTTAACAATGTTAAAAATAATTGTACGAAACCCTTTTGTTGTATGAACCATCGGATCGTCCCCATGCACACAAACACAAATGTTATGTATCAATTTGTGCGAGCTATTATTATATTGGCACTGCATGCCATGGCCCTTGGCGCGTGTGACCGGTGTTTTTTTTTTTTTTCCACTGGCCGACCGAGTACGTGCGATTCGTGGATGACATTGAGGTTGACACTTGCATTTTTTCACAGGAACAGAGGTAAGTTGATGAAAATCTAATAGCCTCAAGTTTACATATATGATAAAAATTAAAGAAATTTCCTCGAAATTACTATAATCGAAAACCTGAGACATTTTATATCTACGTCTCACAAAGATATAGTACATGTATATATAAGTACATGTTGGCATGATCCCTGGGGATAGATTATTATGTCAACTATTTTCCATTATGAATGCATGCTCCAATCAAATTGTGAAAAGGTGGTCATGAATTAGCATTTCTTACGAACGATCAGGAGAGACAAAACAAAATGAAAGGCCTATCTTACTCCAGTTCTCTTGTAACACTCATTGGGCCATTATGCATGCCTAACGAATTATTATAATAGCTGCTTTTCTAGCCCTTTTGCTAGTACCAACATTCGAGAAAAGATCATCTATCAAGTAACTGTACGATCTCCGTGCATAATCTAATGCTTTTTATAGTACAAACGATTTCTTGAGCCTGCACCGTTTCAGGCTCTGTTCTGGATACGGCGGTAAAAACTCATTCTTTTTTGTTGTTTATTTTATCATATTTACTAATCTCTTTTCTAACTTACAGGTAGCGGATTTCTTTGCAGGCCAAATTCGGAAATGTAGAGTTGATTATTACTTATACATTTTCTCATGTTGTGACAGTTCTATTGGTTCTCATTTTAAAGTGAGCCAAAACCTAAGAACATTTTCACTTATAATTTCCAAAGAGTATTATGCAGGCACGCAAACTCATTTTAGTTATATTTCATTTAAATGTAATGGGTAAGAGGGTATGAGAGAGAATGGAAAGTGCTGAGCTATGAAGTAAAATGGTAAAGTAAAAAGTTTGTCAGATAGTATTACAAAAGAAACTCTTTCTTTTTTGTTTGTTTATTTTATCATTATTTACTTATCTCTCTTCTAACTTAAAGGTAGTGGATCTCTTTGCAGCCCAAATTCGAAAATGCCTAGAGACAGCTAGTAACCAAATATGCTACTATAATTTAATAAATAAGAAATAACCATTCCAGTATGTATCTTAGTGTGCACAGTAAGACAGATCAAATCAAATAGGAAAACATCTGAGCACTAAGCCTGAGGTCTGAATTTGCACTCAACTTCTTCCAATGGCTAACGGATGTTTAATTTTTGAATTTCACTGACCTCCAAATTTCACAAAGAAAACCTTCTTAGCATGATGGTTAATATGACATTTGACTGATATTGGAGATGTTTGCGAATCGGATCTACTACCTTTAATATTATTAAATCTAAAATGATTATTTGAAAGTTCGGAAATGCTGGAAATATCCTACCACAAGGAGGCAAAATATAAATGGTTCACATTTACAATTCATTTTGTTTTAAAAATTTTCTTATTTATTTTCGTTTTTGACAAACTCGCATACCAACGGCTGATATACTGTATAGTAAAGTGACTGTTTCATCTTCCAAACAGCATCGAATGGGATGGAAAACTCCAACTGAAAGGTGGACACCGTGACCATACTCGCTAAAGAAAACGCGTAATAGGGGTCGTTTTTTCTCACGGATTAGATGGAAAGTGTGATGTACAAGCGTCTATAATCAAAGGGTATCAAAAAGGCCGAAATTTGGGAAAATGGTATATTGTTCAATCATGATGAAGTACTTCTTTAGGGTGCAGGAAACATTTAAGGAATACTTGTTTTTAAGGCCCGAAAAATCAAATGATCATTACTCGTTTAGGGGCCATTTTGAAAGTCCATGTATGAGCATGGTGCCCACCTTTTAATTGTCGCTACCCCTCCCAGGACAGTATCAAAGGACCGTTTTGTTAATTAACGCAATCCCCCCTTCCTTTAAAAATCCTGGCTTCAGGCCTGCTAACGCGGGTATACAATAGAAAAAATAAAAGTTAAAACAACACCAGGAAAATCACTATTCTCAATTTTGCGGCGCGCTACGCGCGCAGAGTCTCGAACACAATTAAACTTTGCAACTTCCTGGCAAAATGAGTTTTTACTATTTCCTAGATGAAATACCGTAACGCGATTGCATGCAACAGACAAAAATACAAATTTCCTCGAGACTTTAAAACGTCATTAAAACAGTCAAAATTTACAATTTGCGCAAATTCTTCTACAACTTTTGTAGTTTGGTCGTCCAAAGAATATATATATATATATATATATATATAATTGTGTGTGTGTGTGTGTGTGTGTGTGTGTGTCATCATTGGTATTGGTACCGAAGGTCCGTTTTTTTAGTGACCGCACCCCCCCCCCCCCCTTGAAAAATCCTGGCTACGGGCCTGCTTAGGTCCTAAAAATACCCCGTAAGAAAGACAAGTTATTTATTCCTTTTTAGGGGGCATTATTGCGATGACTGTGTTATGATCCACATTGTGACGCTTCATCCCTTTCCCCGTATAACGTAACAGTAATCATTGATGTCGATGTCATCACATTGTTTGTGACAAAAGTTCTGCGTAAAATATGCAAGTTATGTTTTTGACGGACAATAGATTATATGGTTTCAACCACATCCATTTTCACTCAAGTGTCTTTTTTTTCCATTGATAGATTATGTTTAAACAGCAAGATCATGCTGCAACAGGTGCAACTTTGTTTCCTCTGCTTTTCTTACTTCTTGTCCCAAAAGACAAAACATGAAGACATTTAGTGAATATTTACTGGCAAGTCAGTGGAAAACTTGCGTCGGCATGACGTCATCATTCCAGCTAATTTGCAGGCATATGGTCCCTACGTACTAGTGTTACTATTTTTGTGAAATGAGTAAAAATAACCTTTATAATCTCTAAATACATAATGGTGAATCCCTTCAATCCCCATTTATTTGACTTTGATATAATTTACTTGAACTAACTGTGGAATCAATATCGCATGAATTTTATAATTCTCAACCTCGATGATTCGAAACCTCGATTGATACACCACTTTACAAACCCTCGATGTGGGATAAGTGGCAAGTGTAATTATACCCGTCTTTTGACAGCAGCAAGAAGGAATGATAGGACCCATGCAGTTTTCAGAAAACCAGACATCTGAAACATTTTCATTATATAGTTTAACTTGTAGTAAAACATGACATTTCCTGTTATGACAATCACCACACATAAACTGAAGGTCAACACGCATGCACGCAATCTCATCAGGCACAAGTTATATGCGCCTGCACAATCCAACACACTCGGGAAAGGGATACATAATAACATTTCCTTCAAATACACATTCACTTTCGGCTTACGTGGTCCATATCCGTCGTAGTCCAGGTTTTGGAATCTGATCTGTTTTGGATTGAGAATGGTGACACTAGAGGCATACACATTGTGGACTCGAGGCGAGAATCCAAGGGGGCCTAGGTTGTACTCCGAAGGAGGAACGAAATTGGCTGGGAAGGACACGTGAGCGAAGTCCACCTGTAACGAAATGATGCGAAACGCATGAGTTAGAATAAAAACAAAACAAAACATACAAATGCGAGATTACATCCCCTGGAATAATCACATGCTACTGTCCGTGCTTCAACATGACACAAACGAAATGTATGGGAACATTGTATACAACACGATCAAATTAACAAGCTCTCATTTTCAGGCCTTCCGTTGACGAGATCCTCACTTCTGCCTCTCTTAGTTCCGGGTCTTCATCTTACATTTTATATGTGTGTACAGCAATGTGGGCGTTTGTGTGTGTGTTTGCTTGTTTCAGTAGTACAATATTTGTAAAGACGAAATATTCAGTATGAGGCCGATAAAACAATAAGTTCCTATGATTTCCGTCTCTGCGATATGGCGCTATTGATGCCCCACAAACTTGAACGTTATCTGTGCATGGACCTTGGTGCTCTGGTGTTTCTCCTCTTTGGTATATGCGTATCATCATTTCCATGACAATGTGTACAACTGAGAACATTATTTTACTAAAAACTACAGCGCCTCCTGATCCTATTGACCACAACACATTTTACCCACCGCAAATCTCCTACACCAAACCGAAAGCCACGCCAAGTCTGACACCGTCTGACCCGTCGGCATCTGCACGTCTATATCTCTGTTGTCATAGCGACCAAGTTTGACCAGGCTGTATTGAATGGACACATGAAAAACATGAATTATAATTAAGCGTTCCTATCCCTCTGCGTGCAACATTCAGCAATTGTCCACATAGGTTTGTATATAAAATTTGTACACATTTGACTCATTGTCACAGCAGAATGGAAGAAACTGCACTTCGTTAATCAAGTTGGCCTGAAATAAAATCCGTGAAGAAAAAAAAAACAATCAATCAAAGGAATCCGTTAGAAAGTGGCATCAAATCGATCGTAGAATTAGAAGGCATTGGAAAAAGTTATGCCTCCAATTAAGAAGCAGTAGTATTCATCTCCACCACACAAACAAGGTTACTTCGGTGATGCTGCCGAAAAAATGCCTTCTAACTCTGGCTCGCAAGCATGAAAAAAAAAAATGTTAATTCGTGTTCAAAAGGTTCTCAAATTATGACATGTAAATTATTTCAACCCGGTGAAGTGGTCAAGCCTCACATCCAACTGGACCCCATGGAAGACCAGCTTAGCATAGCTGAACATGGGATATCCAGCAATCTTCTTAGATGGAAATGAACAAACAAACAAACAAACAAACAAACAAACAAACAAACAAACAAACAAACAAACAAACAAACCTTCCTGTTTCGTCCGGGATGATGAATCCTTGGTCGGACGGGGTCCCGGTCCTTCCTCCCCACAGAAAAGCATCTATACAGACACATAGGTGATATCAAAAGCAAAGGTAGAGACGTTTGACTTTGTATCCTTCTATATGGCGTCTTGCTACCTGAAAATAGTTACGACTTAACTTTATCAGAACCACTTTGAGCATGAGAAGAAAAAGGCAATTTGTACCAGAGAGCATGTTGGTGTTTGAATTCAATGAGATAAGCATCTGTGATGTAATGATTATTTCAAGTAATCCTTGTAAGTGGTGCTTGCCATCACATCCACCTGACAGCAAAAGTGGTATTTGGCAATATCAAAGGAAAATTATTGTCATTACATTCGTTCCAAAATAATAAAGTGGATGCTTTCCAAAGTGTTAATAATACTATTGATGGATCATTCTGGTCACGTGGTCTCGGCGAATTCATTCTTTGTTTGCACATGACTGATGAATTCCATATATTGTTATGTTTGGCAAGCTAATGCATTTTGTCGCTTGAAGACTAGTGGAGTGCCTAATTAACTGAGAAAGAAGAAAGGTCATTTGTACAAATTTGTGCATGAGCTAACCCCGAACTGGCTTGTTACAAGAAATAACCTAACTCTTGAGTTACTGGATGTTCAGTTTCCGGAGCATTAGGGTATGACATGTATTTAAATCATTTTTATAATGCCAATCTACGCGAAATGAAATTAATGATCTTCTCTCTAAATACACGTACTGTATATAGAAACACAACTTCTAAATGGAGTAGATAGATGGAATTCAAATTTACCATATGATATGCACCCACTTATCACTTATGATGAATTACGTGTACTGTTCATCTGTCGATTGATATATATATTATAATACATACTGTACATATTGACTCAGTAACACCTTAATGTATATTGTATATACAGCATTATTCATACATGACTACCCCCATCATCTCAAGTGGTGTATCACTTTACCGCGGCGGCCTTCAGAGAACTCATCATGCATTCTGAGCAGTTGTGTGCTACGCGAGCAGTCTACAATACCAGTGAAACGTGATGTATGATAAAGAGCACACTCCGCTGCCTTTGCCATGTACACTATACTACATTACAAAATGATAATGATAAATGATGATTGTAATTGGTGATGGAAGAGCGCTCACCCGGAGCAGTACCGTCATAGGAAAACCCGATGATGCGCAGTCTATTGTTGTCGATAGCGTAGACGGTACCAGTCACGGCGTGCGCGTTTGACGTTCCGAATGACGCGACCAACTTCCCATTATACTGCCCCCTGGCCAGTCCAGCAGCTGTGTCGATCAGAGAAAGTAAGGAGGAGATTGTTTATGAGGAAAACCATTTTCGTTAATCAGATATTTGGAGTGAAAATGCATCACGAAGTGTTGACATGATTGTGCGTGTATTGCACACACATACCTTGGACTCAATTCCAGATGGAAGATCATTGATGTATATTCCTAATAGACATCAATGATCTTCCATCTGGAATTGAGTCCAAAGTATGTCTTTATGCCGATGACTGTATTCTATACCATGAAATCCGCTCACCGTCAGGTAGTGTTGTTCTCCAAAATGACCTCCAGCGCCTAGAAAAGTGGGCGAAAACGTGGCTAATGTCATTTAAATTGCCAAAATGCCAGATGATCCACTTCACAAAAAGGCGTACCATTATCCCAACTTCATATACACTCTACGGCCATCGCCTTGCAGAGGTGTCACAACACAAGTACTTGGGAATAACCCTGTCATCGGATCTAAAATGGAATACACATATTGACAACATCACCAACAAAGCAAGCAGTATGCTCGGATTTCTACGGCGTAACCTCCATAGAGCCGCTCTTAATGTCAAAGTACAAGCATATAAGAGTTTAGTCCGCCCTCACCTGGAGTACTGTAGCCCTGTTTGGGACCCGCACACTTTGAGGCTTATCCAAAAAGTAGAGGCTATACAAAGGAAAGCTGCCCGTTTCATAACCAACGATTACAATTATGGAAGCTCTGTAACAACCATGCTCCAGAATATCAAACTACCTACCCTGGAACATAGGCGTCACATGAACAGTATCATATCCATGCATAAAATAATCTATGGCCTGGTTGATTTGCCCTTCGAAAGACATGGTGAATTCAACCCTGAACCACTTAGAAGGACCAGGAGTTGGAAGCCTCTTCAAATCAAGCTCCCTACTTCCAGAACTGATCTCCATCTACACTCATTCTTCCCAAGAACCACCAGAGAGTACTGGAATTCCTTACCACAAGCAATAACCAATACAGCTGATCCACGTTCATTTAAAGATACATTATTCAAACATTTTGAGTAATGTCCCTTCTACCATGACCTATGAACCAAAGTTGAGTGTTGCTCTACCAGGGCTGATCAACGTACACCATCAAGATCAAGATCAAGATACCCACAAGCATGCATACACGTATTGTTCAATTCAATTCAATTGTTCGGGTAGTCCGCCATGATGGAAAAAAAAAACAGGTGTATGTGGGAAAAACCCCCATAAGAATAATGATGCCGCATTCAATTTCCTGCTCGTTTTCAATCTGGACGTTCAAATGCTAACTATGAAAGCGCCTCGAATGATCACGTGAATAGATGATGAGATTGCATTCTCAGTTGCTGCCATACACAAAGGACATTCTCATTTCAAACAAAAGGAGCATGTGTAGCTTCCGGCAGTACACAAATGACTCCGAGGTTTGAGTGGGTGGATAGGAATTTGATACACTACATGTAGGCGTATATAATTTCAGCTATAAACTCAAAACAAAACAAAAACAAAAACAAAAAAGCAAAACAGAAACACACAAAAAGTGTGAGTCAGCTTTTTTTTAATACACTGAGTTCAAAATTCCCCCAAAACATTATTAAACTGTGTGCTGACTATATTTCATCATCAGCTGCATGAACTTGATAAAGATTTCAAAGGTTGTACCAATGTAGCTTGAATTTGAATGACATTCGTATACTGTACCCAGAAATAGCTTTTTTGTTTCATTAATATCACCTTGGAAGATATTTATTAAAGGGATAGTACAGTATTGGTGGAGATGAAAATTGGGTTTTTAACTTTTTGCAAGATACCAAGAAAACACTTATGAAATAGTACATAGCATACCATCTTAAGAGGAATTCAAAGTTTATTTGATGAAAATCGGGTTTGGAATGACTGAAACATCCAAAAACAAAGTAAAACAAAGCAATCGTAATAAAGTGTGGGTCCCACACTTATTAGAATCACCCTGTTTTGGATATCTCAGCCATTTCAAAAACAATTTTCATCATATAAACTTTGAATTCCTCATGGAATCATATGCTCTTTCATATTTCATAAGAGGTTTCTCATTATCTCACCAAAAAAATGTTAGAAACCTGAAATTAGGTCTCAACCAAAACTATACGATCCCTTTAAGTGGCCAAAACACTGTTTCAAAGATAAAGTGCATCCAAAGCAGAAGGTTACCGACGACAGTTATTATGACTGTATGTCAGATAATTAATTAACTGCCACAGGAATATCTTTTTCCGATGTGATGTGAACATTTTCAAACTAGGAATATAGTCTGGTATTGCAGATAATGCGATCTGATTACCCTCTTACAGTGGTACTAAGTACTACATGGTCAGGCTCTTTGATGATAACAACGCGTCTGCGACGTCATCACACTCTCGAAACTGAAGGACGAAACTTGTACCGGACATCACCCGGGATATCCTTTCAAGCTGTTAGCTCTATACTCTCTCTCTCTCTCTCTAAATAATAATAATAATAATAAGATGTTGAATTGAGAGTGTCTCTCAGTATACTTATTGCTTAAATTGGCATTCCAGACGATTTCCATAATGACACATGGCATAGCATATGAATCGACAAACCCACGTATTAGATTTGTAGAATTTATTGTTGACCTTGAGCAGAGAAACCAATACTCTGAAATAAGCCTAAACAAATTACACTGAACAATTTTGATGTCATAGGAGGCTCCCATATTTCAGAAATGTAGTAGTGTAATTCCATTACAATACCGCCTGTATAGAATCATGCATGCCTTCTCCAATTGTTCTGTTTCCTTGAGCCCTAACTCAGGCATTCTTATGGTGAGGCTGTATGTCATCATCTTTGTTCATTGCAATTCGTTATGAAATTTGAAAACATTTCTATTACTCGATCATCCCGATCACTATTAATGAATCTGGGGGTCTCTTTTAAATACCCAAGCTAGAGTATAATAAACTTTTGACTTTATGTGGCTTTGGGCAGTAATATTATATGTCTTTGGTAAGTAGGGACCTATTGACAATGCACTATTTTTTAATGTCTTTGTTTAATAATGGATATATCTGAAATCTTTTGACATCCTGACAAGCAAATCACTGTATGGCAAAGAAATGTTTGATTGTGGTGATGTATAACATGAGCATAAAGGACTCGCGGTCTCTCTCCGCTGCATTAAAACACAGTGATATATATATATATATATATATATATATACACTCAGCAAAAAAAAAAGTAAGTTCCCCCCTAACATTTTTGGATATATCACAAAAAGCATTTTACGGATTTTCATAATTCAAACGGGAATGGATAGAAAATTTCATTACTCATAACATGAATGGCATATAATTGCCACCAGATATCATTATTGGTGTAAAAAAAGGCATTTTATGTCAAAATGCATGGGGAAAAAAGTTGCACTTTAGGCTATATGAAGCATATTGTATACATTTGCTATGTAAGTTAGCAAATGACCTTTTTAAATTGTGTAATTCTCAGGAATTTCTTCAGGTACAATGTGCTTTCCTATTAAACAGATGTTATGCATACTTTTAAACAATAGCCTTTTCAATATGAAAATGCTTGGAGGAGCCATGTGATTTGTAATTCCAATTTGGGTTGATCACATTAATGTGCCTATGGCCATTTTGCATCATGCGCTCAAGTTGTAGATCAGTTTGTTGAAGGAAATGGCATCGAACGTATGGAGTGGCCTGCAAGATCCCCTGACTGTAATCCAGTAGAGAATCTTTTGGATATCATTAAGCGGAAAGCGAGCAAGAAGGTGAAAAATGACACTTCACTGCAATAATTTCAGCGCATCTTGCAGAGAGCATGGGCCAACATTGAGCAGCGCCAAGTACAAACTTTAGTTAACAGTATGAAGACGAGATGCCGGCTGGTCATTGAAGCGGATGGTGGACATATCAATTATCAAATACTTGACTGTATGCTCATGAAAAGAAAGAGATAGAAAAATATGCAATAAACCATGCTTAAATGTTCAGAATCATGATTGATTGTTTGATTATTTGTGTAAAAGTCACTGCAAATCACTAAAGTGCAACTTTTGTTTCCATGCATGGACATAAAATGCATTTTTTCACACCAATAATAATATCTGGTGGCAATGATTTGCCACTCATGTTATGAGTAATAAAATTCCTTATCCATTTCCGTTTGAATTATGAAAATCAGTAAAATACTTTTTGGGATATATAAAAAAATGTTAGGGGGAACTTACTTTTTTTGCTGAGTGTATATATATATATATATATATATAGGGTACATGCAGGTAATATGAGACTATTAAGCTCATTTGCATAAATGGCATGAAGATGCATACAGAGAAACCCATCAAACTTTGTTTTTGGGAATTAGCAACTATTCATCCTTCCTTTTATATAGCATTTGCACTAATCAAATATTTTTGTTGACAGTTAATATGCAAATTATGACATCATCGCAGAAGTCTCATATTACCTGCATGTGCAGGTAATATGAGACTGTGCATGGTAGACATTGTGTCAATGTTGAAATGACAATCTTATGTCTTAAATTCATGACTTTTTTCTATTGGTGTTGTTTGACTATTTAATTTTGATAGATATCATATGAATATTATCTAAAACTGAGACAAATAACACAATTTTAAGCCAAAAATTGATTTTAAGCATGAAACGCCATTTTCCGTGTGTTTGTACACAAATCTCAGAAATTCTCAAATTTGACGCCGACATGAGATTTCATTACCGACATGAGATTATTACGTAAAGGTCTTTTACTTTTATTTTTACAAAATAGGTATCAAATGTTGCACAAAAGTTCAAAGAAAAAAAGATAATCCTGATGGGCATTTTATTATATTTTATTATTCTTTTTTTTTTTGGCAACTGAGCTAGGCCTGGCCTAGCTCAGTTGCAAAAAGAAAATTGAATAAAAAATGATAACAACCGCGGAAATATCACACAAAACGTTGAGACCCCAGTCTTTTATGGTTAAAACTATGAACATTGTGAATTTAAATGTTTGAAGTAATCGTGTACAGTATCTAACACATATAAAATAACACTTAAACTAAAGATTATAGCACACCAAATTAATTGTGGCATTAATTTGGAAGCACCCTATCTAAAGTACACAAATATCAATTTACATACATGTTCATATAGCTGTGTGTTGTACTTTGTGATACATTTTTTATATACTTTGAATATAAAAAACTGTCAGAGAAGAAAATGAGGTATTTTGATGTTGGCTTCTATCTAATTAGGCAAGTCACTTGATATCAGAGATGTCAATAAAACCTGTCCGACATGTTGACGTCTCATATTACCTGCAGCTTGTTGGGTCTTGTTGGTCCCCTTTGAAGCCATATAACACATATTTAGTACAGTACATAGACCAAAACACACTTTCTTTGGTTAAACCAATCAATGAGCTTACATAAAATGCAAAGAATTGATTTCACACACAATAACTTTACTTACACCAGTGTAATTGGTGAAATGTCAAATCTTATATCAAGGCTAAAAAATACTGTAATTTTTACATATCTTTTCAGTATTTGGTGATATTCTCACCAAACTTTCAGTCAGCGAGCAGGAAAATCATCAAGAACTAAGCACAGTGATGATATAAAACTATAGATGGCGCTATATGCATTTTGGAAGTGGTTCAGGTGGAGTAATAAGGGTTTTTAAGTCACGCGTGCCATATTACCTGCAGTCTCATATTACCTGCATGTACCCTATATATATATATATATATATATATATGTGTGTGTGTGTGTGTGTGTGTGCCTATGTGTGTGTGCGTGTGTGTGTGTGTATGTGAGAGAGAGAGAGAGAGAGCATGTGAGTGATACTTGAAACTCAATACTAAAAGGAAACGAAGTGAGAGGAGGAGAAATAAGAATTTTTAGATACTGAATATGAGCATAGACGAAAGCATGTATACATAACTATATACATGTATTACTGACATTATCTCCGAAGGGTGCAGATAGCCATTCTTAACATGCATACAACGAGGGAAATAAACACGACTGTGTACATACATGTAGGTCTGCTATATTGTCCATTATAATGCTCATATACAGTGCTTCCCTTATAAAGGAGAATGATACCGTTATACATGAAATGTGAATTGAAGAAATACAGCAATACTAGTAGAACACTTTAGCAAAGTTCGAGGAAAATCTGACCAACATTTTCAAAAGTTATGACTTTTTATAGTTCAAATAATGCAGCTATCACAGGATAAGAAGACTACAACACATACGGACAACAATAAAGGAAATATTTTCATTTTTCTATTATCGCATAATGAAAGAGTACTTGACTTACCTCTTACAGAAAACAGAGAAATTACCTTAACACATTAATATGTCAGTAGTAAGTATAGATATAAAGCATACTTTTCACAAGAAGAAGTGACATTTTGTGAAATTCTCTCTGTATATTTTCCTTGTATCGGTGTAGGCCTATATACCTGACGTCACGAGCTTAAGTACAGTTGTCTCATCAAGCGATGTCTTAAAAGTTCATAACTTTTAACAGGTTGTCCTCTTGCTTTAAATTTCATTTATATTGTCAATCCGCGTGTACATTTGAAGACAAATTTCATATTGGCATTCGTTTGAATGGAAGGACCCCTACTGTAAATCCTTTTAGCATCTGGTCTGTCAATTACTGAGTATTGGTATCCGGTCTCATATCAAAAGAAACAATTTTGGTAAGATTTTGTTCTACACCTGTAGGGTGATGATTATATTGTTTGACAGGGAAACCTTGCCTTGCGGTTTTCCGTTTTAACTTTATGAATGCATGTTTGCATATACGGTGACAGAATTACGTGGTTATATGCTGAATTTTTACACCGGGATCTGGTGTACGAGATGGGAAAATTCACAACATGGAAGGCATCTTCATACCATTCAGCCTACACCATATGCGAAATTTAAATCATTCTGTAAAAATAGAAAAGACGAATGTGTATTACATCGATTAAGACTTGGAAAATGTAGGCTTAATTATTATTTGTGTAAAATAGGAAAACATGATAATGGACAATGTGATACTTGTAAAGAACAAGAGACTATCTCTCATGTTCTGATGTATTGTAAAGAATACTCCAGAGAACGAAAGTTTTTATGCAAACGTCTAAAGATATCATCTGATGCTCTCACATTACAACATTTGCTCCAAAATGACGAACTCCGCCAAGAATGTGTTTTATTATTTTTGAAATCCACGGGCATATATGCCAGAATATGATTTTTTTTTCTTTCAAGAAACATATTTATCGGGGACTGATGTGTCAAGTCTCATTTCATCTCCTCTGTGTTCTTTTCTCTTATTTTCTTATTTCTACCTAATGAGAAGATAATCAGGAGGAATAGTATATAACGTAACATCATTGATGCACAGCACAGCACTGCACTTACCCGCTATTGGGCTTGTCTGTTTGTATTTTGTGTTTAGAATTATAGCTAGGTAATATGTTTTGTATTGCATGGTGTATACAAATCGGGAAACTGTATCGCAAAATAATGTGTTGGGTGGAGCGCCCTCGTTGCAAATGAGTGGTCTAGGTCATGCGCGATCGGCCGAGAAGCCTGCTCAACATTACCGAGCCGGGCTGACCAGATTTTGCGAGCCTTTTACGAGGTGCTTTTCTCTATCTCAACCTTTATGCGTACAGATTGCTCCCCGCGCTTAATTATAATCATGATTATTATTTTACTTATATTACAATGGAATTATTATTCTTTCCGTTGTCGAAAAATGAGTGTGAATTTCTTTTATATATGAGATAAAAGGCGTAAATATTCAATATTGAATGACGCGCCATTTAAGCACCACCAACAACAACAACGTCATGCATCCAATTTTCCGGAAGCGTTCTGGTTCTGGTTCTGGTTCTGGTTGTATACTGCACACAACGCCCTGGTGGGCTATCACGGTACAGTGGTCGAGGTCATTTGCAGCAGCAACAATTAAATCTTGAAGTGTGCTTTTTGGGTTATACTAAACACATCTATATTTAATAAATCTGCTTTAAACTTGTCAAGGTTGTGGGCCGTTTTCACACTATCTGGTAGTAGATTCCACTCTGGAATAGTGCGAGTGTAGAGGGAATACTTAAGACAATCCTTGCTAAATTTAGGCCTCTCATAGGAAAATTCTCCATGAAGTCGACGAGTATGATAGTTTCCTTTGTGGGTGAATTTCTCTACATTGTTTGGGATCAGTCCATGGGTTTCTTTGTAGATGGTTGTAAGTCTGGCTCTAATACGACGGTCTTCAAGGGTCTCCCATCCAAGTCTTTGGACCAGGGAAGACGAGCTGGTCTCTCTGTTGTAATTGCTGGTTACGAATCGTGCAGCTCTATTTTGGATTTTTTCAATTGATGATATGTGTACCTTGTGGTAAGGATCCCAGATGGCATGGCAGTATTCCAATCTTGGGCGTACCAGTGATTTATAAGCAATTGACTTAACTTCAGGAGGACAGCAGTGAATGTTTCTTCTCAAGAGCCCCAGCATGCTGTTTGCCTTGTTGCATATTTTGTGTATATGACGCGACCAGGTAAGATCTTTAGATATCTCGACTCCCAGATATGAGTAGTGTTCCACTTCAGCAAGGGGCATATCGTTCATCTTGTATGTGAACTTGGGAGGTTTGCGTTTGTGTGTAATACTCATAGAGTAACATTTGGATTTGTTGAAATTCATTTCCCATTTCTTTTCCCAGGCCATGACATCATTTAGATCCTGTTGGAGTCTACATTGGTCTTCAGGTGACTTGATCTCCTTATAAATAATACAGTCGTCGGCAAAAAGTCGTATATCTGACTTAATTCCTCTGGGTAGATCGTTAATATAAACAAGGAAAAGGAGTGGCCCTAAAACTGTGCCTTGAGGAACTCCTGATAACACTTTGGCCTCTGCGGATGACTTGCCATCCAGCACTACTTTCTGATGCCGTTGTGTTAAAAAATTTCTAATCCAGGTTAAGATGTTGTTTCTAATGCCCACACTGGAAAGTTTAAGTAGTAAGCGTTCATGTGGAACAGTGTCGAACGCTTTACTGAAATCCATGATGATCATATCCACTTGCCCCTTTGAATCCAGAGTTATTGCAAGATCGTTAATAAGACCAGTAAGTTGTGTTTCACAGGAAAGCCCTTTCCTAAACCCGTGTTGTTTGTCGAATAAAACATTATGTTGTTCAAGGTGGCATATTATATGATGATAAATAATATGCTCTAATAATTTACATGTAATTGAAGTGAGGGAGATCGGACGATAATTTGCAGGATTCGATCTATCACCTTTCTTGAAAAGGGGAGATACATTTGCATTCAGCCAGTCGTCTGGAAGTGAACCAGTAGACAAGGATTTGTTGAAAATCTTGGTTAAGACTGGAGCCAAGCTCTCTGAACATTCCCGCAGAATTCTGCCTGGGATTTCATCAGGTCCTGTTGCTTTATTTGGCTTGACATTGTTAAGGAGTTTTAATACACCGGAAACTGTGACATTAATTTCAGTAATATCAGATATGTCCTCATAATTACATTTTGGCATCTCAGATTGATCTTCTGTAGTGAATACAGAACAAAACTGGTCATTAAGGGTGTTGGCCTTGTCCATTGGTAAGGTTGCAAGACTCCCGTCACTTCTCTTTAGAGTAGATACACCAAAAACCTCTTGTTTTGTGGTTTTGATGAAATTCCAGAATGGTTTTGTGTTGTTTTCCTTTAAACTCCCTCCTATGATGTCCCTAATATAACTCCTGTAGGCTTTACGAATATATCTATCAGTCTTACGTCGGTGGGTTTTGAATTTTTCCCAGCTTTCAGATGTTTTCAGTTTTTTAGCCCTTTTGTACAATCGCTTTTTCTTTCGTATATCCTTCTTAATGCTGTAATTTATCCAGGGGAGGTTACGTCTCGACGAACTTTCCTTAGAAGGGATGTACTTATTCATTGAAGAAATAATGATGTTCTTGAAACCTAACCAGATTTCATTGACATCATGACTTGCTATGTAATCAGGAGTGAGGAGCTCATCAAAAGCTGTAATATCCTTGGAGATGTCATCGTACTTTGCCTTTTTGTAAAGGAAGATTTTTCGTCTGGGTGGTCTCACAAATTTTGGTTTGATATCTGCTTCGATGATTACCACATCATGATCACTGATACCTCCAGTAACTGTGACATTTTTCACAAAAGACGGACTGTTTGTGAAGCACAAGTCTAATATGTTCTTTTCTCTAGTTGGTGTAAGAACCTTCTGGTGTAGGTTGTGATCCTGTGTTATTTCAATCATGGCTTTGCTGGGAGCTGGATAAGATCCTCCACTGACAAATGCAGAGTTTTCCCAGTCAACGTGAGGTAAATTAAAATCCCCTAGTAGCCAGATGGATGCTTGTCTTGGGATTTTGTTTAATGCGATATCAAGTTGCCTGATAATCTTCCTTAGTTGACTGAGGTCTGTAAAATGCACCAATAAACACGGGGCTAATACCTTTGACGTGTATGCTTGCCCAGACTGATTCAGTTCCAGTTTCTAAATTCTTTTCCTCCGTTGTTCAGGCGTTGACGGAAAGATCGGTCCGTTTGCATTGCACGTTTACCAAAACAATCAAACAAACAACAGAAAAAGTCTACAAAGTGTGTGGCACTGGAAATCTGTCCTAATTACATGATTAAAGCCACCTAATCCGTTGCTTTTCTATGTTACGTTGGTGAAACTGTTGTGTTGGACAGTACTTTATATGCACCAAGAGCTTGCTATATACAGTAGAAAGGCTACAATATGCGCGTTTAAGCACACGTATTATCTAAATCTGTACAAACTAACACACACACACACACCCACAAACACACATGCATGCATACACACAAGAAATCCTTAAATGATTATAGTACTAATTAGCATGATTACACGCGTAGAACGCAGCTTGGCATAATGAACCAACCGTCACTGCAGTCGTTGCTCAGTGTATGACAACAACAACTAGAGGCAGTTCATATTTTGATTACGTTCTAGGCTGTCATGCTCATATTATGTCATGTGAGCATGCGTGATTGATGAGTAGATCAGTCTAGTTTAAGTTTGTATGTCTCTTATATCAAGAAAATATCGGCACATAGATTGCAGTATTTTGTTTCACGTATGTGCAGTAACGAATTTCCAAACGGAGTGGTTTTACTGGAGTCGAAAAATACTCAACGATGATAACTGAAAGCTGCAGCATCCCGACAACGATCATGACGACGCTTCAGATTTCTCAGGGAACAAGATCATGCCATGGTTACACTGAAAAAAAAACCTTACTAAGAAATAACCCCAGTCACGCCAGTGCCATTTAGGAACTCACCTTGTAGATAAAGATAGAGGAACAAGTGTAGCCAAACAGGGACACGCTGAAGCCACGCCATCTTACTTGGTGATCTGCGCTTTCGATAGTGAAGCAAGGATGCCACTACGTGTACGTGTATGCAGTTGGTAAAACCTAATTGTTGTGAAGCTTCGTCTATGTGTAGATTATCATGTGCATTGAGCCGTTTCAACATTCCCTACTCTTAAAATAAAATCCGGGTGACGGCAGGCATTTCTGCGCCCAAGGCACTATAATAGTAGGCCTATTACGCAGAGCTTGGACTCGTCTCTTTGGAGAGATTAACGCTTGGAAACAATGACGTCAGAAGGGGACACTTATCTAGATCACTGTCGGTTCTTTCCGTTCATAGGATGTTATTCTCTGCCAGTGCTTTGACATTATATTGTCGATATCTTGTCAGGCCATTTTTTTTTTTTCAAAATTCGTCATCGGTCAAAGAATAATTGTAGATATAGCATAGGTTTAGACCTCTTTATCATAATTGTGCATGTTATATGGGGTGCGAGCTTCGCTTTAATGTAAGCTCTGTCCCTCATTAATGAAGATTAAAAAAAAACCTAATAATTTTTGACGTACACTGTGTTCTGGCGATTATTTCCATGAGCGGTGATTAAGACATTGATGTTCTTTCTATTTCTAACGTTTATCTACTGCTCTCTTTAGTATTCAAATAACAACTTTTAAGAGTTACATATGCAGGGGTTCGGCTGGGACAATTGCTTTCGATTCGACGGACAGCTTCGAGGGTCAGTGTTTTGCACAAGACCTTGGGGGCGGGGGCACTTGGCCCTGCCGGTGCCGAACTACCATCGTCCAGCTACACGAGCCGCCAGACGCACTGCAGGAAATTCTTTCATCCAATACTCCACCTGCACCAACTGTTTCAAACACTATATTCCACGTACCATCAAGGACTGGAACTCATTACCACCGGACATTCAGAGCACAGTCAACAACGACACTTTTAAACTTCAAGCAACCATTTTTTTTCCGTAACCGAGACTCAAGCTACAAGGATTAACAGAGCAATATCGCGCACTCCCCCTTTCCTCCTCGTTTGATTCCAGACGGAACGTTGAGGAGTACCTTGAAGAAGAAGAAGAAGAAGAGTTGAGACTCCTTCCATGGCTAAGATGAGAAGCATCCGCAACTGTTTTATATTCTGAGTTCAGTTTCAGTCATTGTCAAGAATATGTTGGACCTTGCAAAGAGCTTTCTCATCACGTGTCACTGCGAGAGCTTGGGCACAGGAATGCCATATATTGATTCTTTTCTCACTGGAAATCCAGATCGAACGAGGGGTCCCGTTTCATAAAACTTGTTATCAGTAACAACTGCCACATTTCTATGTCAAATTTGCTCTCAGCCAATTAATACTATACTATACTATAGTATATATAATACTATAGTATATATAACACTATAATATCATTACGTTATTGCTGTATCTCCTTTTCGTTGCAATTCTCCAGTTCGTTCATTCGTTCGTCCGTTCGTATTTATTACGCTTCTCAAATCAAATCAAAATGAATTACATGGATGTTACAAATTCAATCAAAACATCACCAATTGACAAAGGAGCAAAATATATAGATAAGTGCAGTTTATACTACATTCATAACAAAATAATTGTAAAACATTTATGGTTGCATATAATACAGAAAAGGTAGTACATTTGATTCAACAAGCTCAAGGAAGCAAGAGACCATCAGCATAAGCATGGCTTGACTGGGCTGATTGCCTCATTTGGAATGTAGCTAAGGTTTGCCTCTTACGAAAAGTATTATTTTTTTATTGCAATAGTATGTTTTAGAGGGGAAACAAGAAAATGTGAGTGAGTGTTATGCGTGTGCAGTAGGTACGTGTGTTTAATATAATCAGTCTTCAATATATAAATAAAAAATAGTAACAAAATCGTACAAAAAAATAAACAAAGTCATATCAATAAAGTTTTATTTTACTAAATGTATTGAGTTACCTCATGTAGCTGTCACAAGCGTTATAAACCCATCGTAAGACATAAGAGCTCTGAATGTGTTCTGGGTCCTACATAAGAAGTGGTCTTGGGGATTCCCAGCGAAGACATTTTGTTGAGACGGGAGTCTGCATTTTACGGGAGACCAGCCTTTGGCACCCAACATCAGGAAGTCTGGGCAACAGCGCCAAAAAGGGCAGGTAGATATGCATAAACCGACTAATGGGAAAATTATTTTTGGCAGCGTTTTTTTTTGATGTGCGGGTATACGTGGCAATGCCACTTCCTTCGAACTATTAGAAGAAAGTGTCGCTTTCTCCAAAGTTATTGTAATTGTTATGATCACGGACAATAGATGTTATTGTCACTGACATGCAATTCGTCGGGTGCCCGTGCATTGGCCGCTAACGCAATACAAATTGTATTGCATTAGCGGCCAATGCACGGGCACCTGACGAATTACGATAACCATTATCACCAACATTTAATACATACAATCATCGTTTTCTTTTTTTTCTGGATTATACTATTTTGGCACTTCATAAGCACAATGCAAACTACACTACGACAAAGATTGAGCTTCCAGTAAAGATTGTGTGTGTGTGTGTGTGTGTGTGTGTGTGTGTGTTTTCTACTTCCAAGCTACATTGCGTATACCTATATACTAATAATACATCGATTATATATATATATATGTATATATATATATATATATATATATATATATATATATATATATGTTTATGTGGTCGAGACAATGTAGATGACAAAAGATGTCACATAAAGCCGGCTGTTACGAAGCTTTCGACCTTGGTCTTCCTCAGCTTTATTATCTGTTTATGAAATGAAATATTATGTTTTTGAGCATAGCAAATCTGGAGTCATGAACACAATATATTAAATACAAGTTCAGCATGAGTTAATAGCTTCATAGCATACTTGGCAACATTTTTGGCAATTTGCAACACGTTCAGCAATGTATAACTGTAAATGAATATATAGTGAGTATATGTGGCATACAAACATATCATAAAATAAATACAAAACATACATCACAAATAAACTAAGCAATATAATTACCTGCTAAGCAGACGTGTGAGTTACTTGGGTGTCTTGTGGCTGTCTTGTGGCGGGATGTGAGTGATCATGTGATATTGGGGGGAAGGTTTGTGTGCGGTGGTGCATGTCAGGCCGGAGTGGGGTAGTATACAGAATTAGGTTCAGTGTTACAAGTGTGTCAGTGCAGATGTGAACAACCCTCCATCTGCACTGACACATGGCCGAGTTTTCTGCTACGGGTGTTCTATACTGTGAGTCTGAAGATATATGTTTATATATAATTAGTAATCTTTTAAACAGAACATGATTTAATCTGATTCAATTCGAATGATTTTTTATTTCCATAAAAAGTAATACAAGATAACATACAGTATATATATATATATATATATATATATATATATATATATATATATACAAGAGATGAAGAAGTAGAGTGGTAATGCATTTTGACAGTCCAACAGTGCTATTTATTCAGACCCAATTTTACAGTTACTTTTGAATTGGCGTCTCCAGACAACACTTGACTCACAGGCAATTATTGACCATGTAAATGAAAACAGAACATGTCAGTAAATTTGATTAAATAGAACCTTGCAACTTATATGATATAATCCTTGACAATTATGATTAATGATTATATTTTCATAGATACTAGGTGTTTCAAAAAACATTTCCCACTTTTGATCATTAATAATTCTGAAACTGTTCATCCGATATAACTGTCATTGATATGAGTAACAGCTGAATAGTGTACAATTTTGTTAAAGGTAATTTGAATGTGAAAGCATAAATCAGTTTCATTAAATCTAAGATTGATTTTGAAGTAAGGTTTCAGATTTTGGTCAAATTTTAACCCTCTGTACAAAAAATGATCTTTACACAGAAACCAATGATGTGTATGTGAGTGTGTGCTGACAATGGCCCTGAACAATGGACATGCCTGAACCACCTGTTGACTGGGCGTCACTCTCGCGCTCCCTGGCACATGAATGCTTAATCAATAATTCATGTTGATTGCCCTTGATGGGCACTGCTAGTCTGAATTCATGCACGGTAAAGGGTAAAATGCATGCACATGGAAAAAGTAAGCACATGTTTCCATGTGCTTGCAAACACCACATTTCATTCCAGCTGGCAATCATTGTCAAATTTTGCTTCACACATCACTAAATTTGGGATATAATTAAGCATAAATGATCCGAAAAGTCCCTCATTTTTATACAACTGTCTATGTATAATAATTAAATAGTCTGACAAATTTTCGCTTTTTCGATAAAAAGAGATCATTTTTGGTAAAGAGTTCAGCAGCATTTATCATTGGGGCGATTTGTTTCACAGTAGATTTGTTTAAGGCTCCATATACACAAGAGTGTATACTCTAAATTGATTTTCTTTGCTTCCTGTCACCATGTTTACGATAGAACAGAAGATATTCATTGTAATTTCGTTTTTCAGAAGTAGGGAGCAGGCCCCTGGGAGCAACTTTTTTCACAGGGGTGCTGAACCCCTGACCCACCCGTTCGATTGCCGGACCATATTAGCAGCATTTCAGTATGGGAGGGGGGGGGGGGGGCAGTGGGAGGTGAAGGGAGGGATAGAGACATTGCAGCGAGGGCAAAAAAGCCCTCTGCCACACAAGGAAACTTTTGCATTTTTAGTGAAATTCAACAATCTTGTAAACACTTTATGTGGTAAATTTTGAAATTCTCCAATCAAAACAGAAAGAAAACTATGTTCATCGATGAAATGTTGAACATGGTATCTGTTATCTCTTGATCCGTGGGAGAGGGAGATTTTGAATTTTCAGACCTGAAATTCAGCGTTCTGGTGGACACTTTTGATGAAATTTTTAAAGAAGTATGAAGAATAAATTTTCACAGAAATCAGAATGACCATTAAATCGGGGTATATAATCAGGTAATGTATTGTTCCACGTGTGGGTCATCACTGTTTAATAATTGTATTAAAGTTGATGAGGTGGGGATGGGATGGGTAGCTCCCTCCAACACGATGGAGCTTTTGCATTTCTAGAATTGAAATACAATGTACAACGATCTGATGCACACTCTTGGTGGAATATCCAAAAAAATTTATCAGAGAAGTGTGTGTGGGTCTTTCACTTTGTATAAGTCCATTGAAGGGGACCTAAACGGGGAGGGTGTGGGAGGGGGTATCCCCCTCCCACTCGAGGGAGATTTTGAGACCTGAATTTCAACGTTCTGGTGCATACTTTTTGTGAAATTTTTAAAGAAGTATGAAAAATAAATAATCACAGAAATGTGAATGACCATTAAATCAGGGTATATGATCAGCTATTGTTCCGCGTGTGGGTCATCACTGTTTAGTAATTGTATTGAACTTGATGAGGCGGGGATGGGATGGGTAGCCCCCTCCAACACGATTGAGCTTTTGCATTTTTAGAATTGAAATACAATGTACAAAGATCTGATGCACACTCTTGGTGGAATATCCCACATTTTTTATCAGAGAAATGTGTGTGGGTCTTTTCACTTTGTATAAGTCCATAGAAGGGACCTAAAGGGGGAGGGTATGGGAGGGGGTATCCCCCTCCCACTCGAGGGAGATTTTGAATTTTCAGACCTGAAATTCAGCGTTCTGGTGCGTACCTTTTGTGAAATTTTTAAAGAAGTATGAAAAATAAATACAGAAATGTGAATGACCATTAAATCAGGGTATATGATCTGCTATTGTTCCGCTTGTGGGTCATCACTGTTTAGTAATTGTATTGAACTTGATGAGGTGGGGATGGGATGGGTAGCCCCCTCCAACACGATGGAGCTTTTGCATTTTTAGAATTGAAATGCAATGTACAAAGATCTGATGCACACTCTTGGTGGAATATCCCAAATTTTTAATCAGAGAAGTGTGTGTGGGCCTTTTCACTTTGTATAAGTCCATAGTAGAAGGGGATCTAAAGGGGAGGGTATGGGAGGGGGTATCCCCCTCCCACTCGAGGGAGATTTTGAATTTTTAGACCTGAAATTCAGCGTTCTGGTGCATACTTTTGATGAAATTTTTGAAGAAGTATGAAAAATAGATAATCACAGAAATGTGAATGACCATTAAATCGGGGTATATAGTCAGCTCTTGATCCGCGTGTGCGTCATCACTGTGTAATAAATATATGGCAGTTGATGAGGCAGGGATGGATGGGGTAGCCCCCTCCCACACAACGGAGCTTTTGCATTTTTAGAATTGAACTACAATGTACAACGATCTGATGTACACTCTTGGTGGAATATCCTGAAATTTGTATCAGACGATAGTAAGTCATCTGTGGAGGGAAACCAAGCGAGGGAAGGATGTGATGGAAGGATGTATCCCCCTCCTACCTGAGAGATCTTTTGCATCTTTATGATCGCAAAAAAGATCTGGAATTTCTGGCGCACACTTCTGGTGGAATATGTAAATATCTAACATAGCCATAATCAATGCATGGGGTGGAGGCTAATATACAGTAGCATATGGGGGAGGGTTATGGAAGGGGGTGTCCCTTACCCCTCCCAATCGAGAGAGCCTTCGTATTTTGAGGATTGAAATAAAAATATATTGTTTATACTCAATTATAGTAATTTATGGTGGAATATTTGAAAAAAAAAAACACGTCAAATAAAGAAGCATAAAGCTACTAAATGTAGTGGGGGAATAAAAGTAAACTGAAAGAGGACATCCCCTTTCCGAAATTAAAGAACTTTCGGTGACAGATCTGGTGCGCACTTTTTGATGAAATATTCCGAAAGTGTCAATCTCATAAGTCTATACAATAAGTGTATAGAAGTTGGCCTAACGGGGTAGGGTGTGGGAGGGGGTATCCCTCCCACGCTAGGGACATTTTCCATTTTCAGAATTGAAATCAAACAATATGGTGCACTTTTGGTGAAATATCTGGACAGTTAGCAAGATCGTGGGGATCTTTTTATTTGGGGGGGGGGGTAGGGGGATGGAGAGGGTGGGTGTAAAGTGATGTGTTTGCACAGCCCCCACCCAATATTTTTATTCCAGGATTGATGCCAGTTAATACGAGGAAACTCACTGTGGCATTTTTGGAATTCATGTGTCATTTTCTGGAAACAATTTTTTGATGGAATTTGGGAAATTATCAATACCCGAAGTGTACTGCAACAAAGTCTATGGAGGGGAACTAAGCGGGGAAGTGGTTAATGCCTAAATGAAAGGAGGGTATTATTCCCACACGAGGGAACTTTTGAATTTTTTGAACTGAAATGACAGATCTTTTTATGACTTTGATGAAATAATCATTCGGAAATATGTCAATCTAAAGACACGTACTAAATCCACGGGAAAGGATAAACGGGGGAGGGCTATCCCCCTCCCACGCGAGAGAGATATTGTCTTTTCAGAATTGAACTGCAACAATTCCTTGCATAGTTTCGGTAAAACATTTGTCAGTTTTCCGTCAAAAAAGCAAGAAAATCTCTGACATCCCGAAAAGTATGGGGGAGGGGGTAATTATTATTATGGCAACTGCCCCGCACCCCTGCATACGAGGGAGCTTTTGAATAATAATGATAATGATAATGATAATGAATAACATTTATATAGCGCTTAATACTGATGTTTCTAAGCTCATCGATCCGGAAAAAAAGAAGTATGACATTGAAATAGAATACAGCATTATATACATGTACATATTACAATATAACAACAGCAACAAAACAACAGAATTAAAGTTGAGTAAACAGATAAGTTTTCAACAATGACTTAAACTTATCAACATTTTCAGCATTACAAATATAGAGAGGAATACTGTAGAATAGACAGGAAAATATCGTGGCAAGGGATATTTCCATCTAACACGACGGAGATTTCGCATTTTCAGAATTGACTGGTGCACACTTTGGGTAAAAGATTGGGACAGTTTAAAAAAAAAATCCACATCTTGGCAATGTTTGCTTTCCCCCCCCCCCCCCCCCTCCATCGACGCTACCCTGGAGGGGGTACCCTCCCCCTAAATGAAGGAACTTCTGCTTTTTTAGAATTGAAATTCAGCAATCTAGTGAGCCCTTCAGGTAGCATATTTGAAAAAAATCAACAAAAAGTAAGAAAAGTAAATATCCAGGGACAATGGGAATGCTTAAATAGTGCTCTGTGCTTATATAAGCTTGTTCTGTGTGGGAGGGGGACACGCCTCCCACGCTATGGAGCTTTTACATTTTCAGAAATGAAATTCAGTGATTTGATGCACACTTTGGGTGGGATATTTGGACAGTTTTCTATAAAAAAGAAACAAACAATTTTCCCTGTAAAAAAGACAAAAGTTGGGGGTGCAGAAGCACCCCCAACTTTTATTTTTCATAGGGGTGCTACGCCCCCCTGCTGCAAAAAGTCAGGGGTGCTGCAGCACCCCCAGCACCCCCGGCTCCCAGGGGCTTGGTAGGGAGAGGACTGTCGCCACTCAAAGACAGTATCGGCAGGTGTTTGACTTTACACAGATACTGCCAGAGGCTGAATAAAGACTAGTTGTGATAGTGGAATTTCTCATGAATAAATAATGAAGCATTCAAACCCTGGCCATTGTTCAGGACCATTGTCAGGGTGTTAACCACACACTCCCATACACACCCATTGACCCCTGTGCAAAGTGAAATTTTGTACAGACGGTTGAAAATAGAGCAAAATCTGGAACCTAACTGTGAAATTAATCATGGATTTCATGAAACCGATTTATGCTTTCATATTTAAACCACCTTCAACCAAATTGTACAGTATTCAGCTATCACTCATATCAATGACAATATTATCTGATATATACTTTATGAATTATTAAGAATCAAAAGTGGGAAATGTTTTTTGAAACACCTAGTACTTCGTGAACTACCAACAATCCATGTGATCGAGTGGATTAGAATTGTCTCTCCTATAATATGAAGAGTTCATTTCCAAAATAGGCTAAGGCTGCGTTTATCTAAAAAAAATCTGAGGCAGAATCACGATCCTAAACGCGTTTGAGGCATGAAACGCAACCCTGTTTTCAAACGCGTTTAGAAACGCCGTTTTGAAACGCCTTTCAAAGGGCGTTTTAAAACGCGTGTGAGATCACGATCGCCGTTCTGTGAGTAGATAAATGCAATGCCGTTTTGAAACGCGTTTATATCTCATGGTCAAATCCCAGCTGTTTCCGGTTGTGCTCTCTACCCATTATTTGTGTGTGACTGAGGAGGCATGTTTGGTGGTATGCAGTTGACCTTTACTTCCCGGGTCAAACGGCGCAAAGCAGCTGTGCAGTGGCACCACTCGAATCGCGATTGTATGATGGTTAGATAAACGCGGCTCCCCGAGAATCGCATTTCAAACCACGTTTGCAAACACCGTTCCAAACGCGTTTTGAAACGTGATTCTCTCTCTCAAGTTAGATAAACGCAGCCTCAAATACATCTTAAAGGAGAAAAACCTGGATTTTTATTTTGCAATCATCGAGGTGCTTTCATGCAAAAGACTTTACGTACAAGGGGAGTATCACATAATGGGATAAAGAAGATGTGCCAAAAAAATCTCCATGCATATACATTGAATTTTGAAGAATTTATATTTTGGGGAATTTGGGGACTGAGCAGCTTTGAACAAAACTTTTAGCACGGTGATGTACAGCATGTAATTGGTGTTTTAGTTTCTGTGTCTCGAGTTTCTGTGACTTCATGTCTTTTTCTTGGATGATGTAATATCTCTACAATTCTCCTCCTGATTTCTTCATCTTTCCGAAGAATTCATAGGCATAGAAGATTCTCAGCTAACAATCATGTTATATTTTATATATGGGTAATCTGGGAAGCTATACATAACTTAGAAAACTAACCAGCCTAGCATTACTCAGAGGTCAAAGTACATTAAAGCATGCACACTGGTCTCCAATTGGATCCCGCCGGATTTAGCAACTTTTGGAACAGAACTCATTTTTCCTCACCTGATTTCTCCATTTTCTCAAAATACTTTCAACACGAAGAGTTTACTGTATGGGACTGCTTAAAATGAGCATGTTTCTGTCAAAAAGTTCAATTCGATTGAAAAGGAACTTTTCAATATACTCCTTAAGGTGTAAAAATTTAGTTTTGTGCGACTGATATGGGCTTGATCTTTAAAACTGAAATGAATTATTGCCATCAAATGCCAAAACGTGGCGCCGAAGCCATGTGTTTTTGATGGAAGTCAGCAACAGATATTTTGCTTACACTCATACACGATACCAAAGTACTCTTGTTGTTGGCGGTTTTCTTTTATATATATACATATCATTATTCAGTAGAATGCCAACTAATTTAATCTTGTCATATTTTTTCACATATATTTATATTCATATTTACAAAAAAAAAGACACTCGATAAAAACACTTGGCACACAGGCAGAAGTGAGAAGTTTAGATAAAAAGACTATGAGGGAGAGAGAATAATATTTAGAGATATGAGAGGGGCAGCGGTGACGAAAACGATCACCACAACGTATAATTAATTAAATGGACTCAATTCATCCCTCCCCCGCGATGAACAATCACGGGCAACGCCTCAGTAAGCATCGCATTGTGATGTCACGCGTTAGATGACGTCATCAGTCTCTCCTGTAGAGTCTGATGATGCCCTCTTCGTGCATTTTCTTCCACAATTCGCGCTCGTTGTCGACATCGTGCGCGCCCGTCGAAGCCTTCGTGTGCTTGACGAATGCATGGTCGTAGAAATGTAGCGTGAAACGAGGGTCGTAGCCAAAGCCGTAGAGAGTGACTTCGTCACAAATATGAATGGCTAACAATGTCACTAAGGCACCTATTAAAAGAGTATGAAAAGCAGATTTATAGAAATGTAACTTTTTTCGATGTTATAGTCATGCACACACCTTTACTATATTGATATCATATCATATTATATCATATCATATCATATCATAAAATCATATCATTATCATATAATACATCATATCATATCATATCATATCATATATCATATCAAATCATATATCATATATCATATCATATCATATCATATCATATCATATCATATCATATCATATCATTTTATCTCATATTGCATTCGTGTATCATGCCAATTGACCGAGATAACCTTGATCACTAACCACTATTGATTAACCAACAACTGACCAATGTATACCCCGGGTATATACCTCACCTGTTGTGGGTCTGAAGGATTTACCGTTCAGAAACCGTGTGAAGACGTAGCGCGCGAAGTCAGGATGGAGGAGCTTGAGTCTGGAGGCAGAAACCGGTGGTTTGGGTAGGGTACTAGGCAGCAAATTAGCATGAAAAGACGTTTTAAACCATAGTAATGTAGTTCTATACGCACTCGATAAGTCGTTATGGATGAATATGATATTACATTCATGATATTTGGGTGACATACTTACGAAAAGCTCTTTTTCGTATTTACAACAAAAAGAAGCAATGGTTGGGTTTTTTTTTTTTTTGGTTTTATCTTTTATTTTTGATAGGAGTACTTAGTAGTATGCAGTGTGCCATAAAATGATAATAAAATCTTTAAAAAAGGAAACTTGAATACATCATGTTTTTCAAAACTTACTAATTGCGTGAAGATGTTTTGAACAGAGGAGGGGGAATCTCTCTAACCATGTGCTCAGCATAATCCACATCGTATTGCTTAAACATGGCGAACACGGCGAGTGTGTCCTGAAACAAACGAAAAAGAAAGAAAACTTTAACGAAACATTGCTATAATGACGATGAAATTCGATGGACTCAATCGAATCATGAATTTTTGTTAAATTTGCTTTCTTCCTTATCACGTTATTAACCGGGCAGACAATAATAATTCTATTACTTTGTATATACTTTACTGCAAAGAAAGATACACCCGTATCATAAAAATGATATAACGACTTGAGTACTAATAATGACGTATAAATACTGAGCATAAGTATCTGTTCTGTGTGTTTGCTTGCTATCAGTGTTTGGTAGTTATCATCTGCGTTACTGTTCACCTATCAGAAAAAGGTGTGCAGTATGAAACGCGTTCGAATATATTTTTTCCTCTGCAAAAGTTCCACAAAATTTCACTTTTCACTTTTCATGCATTCCCTTCACTTGTTGATGACGTTCACAGTAATATTATTCCCCCTGCCTTCGGAAAGAGGCGCATGTAATACCCAGCGATCTTTCATTATGCTACAGAAAAATGAAAATATATTGAATTCTCCTTTTATTTCTATTTGTCTTTGTCCACTTGTGACAGCAAGAATTATTATAGTCTTTTATCCAGCCATGGCGCTACTGACCCTATATAGTAATTTATAACTTTTGAACGAATTGTCCGATTTTTCTCAAACTACATATTCCTTGATATCATCTATAACTCGATATTTCTGCATTCACTTGTGACTTAATGTACACATATTTGGGTTTCATTTCCCTTTAAGAAATTGTTTTTTCGTTGGTCTGTGATATATATATATATATATATATATATATATATATAATAATATATGACATAATCTTGATTTTAATAAATAATCCGAATTTTCGAGGATCCTTCCTCTTCATCAGGGATGACTGAAGAGGAAGGATCCTCGAAAATTCGGATTGTTCATTAAAATCAAGATTGGCATTTAATGCATTCCACTGTTGTGACATTATTATTGCTATTTCTAGTACTGCCAGTACGCGGAGCAACTACAATAATATGTATATATATATATATATATATATATATATATATATATATATATATATATATATGTATATGAATATACAAGAAGAACGAGTCTCAAATACGCCATGGATCCAACAAGAAGGTGTTTTTTTTTTATCACAAAATTTTCAGCCTGCCTCAGCATGTGCACTACACTGACGAAGGCCTGAGGCAGGCTGAAAATTTTGTAATAAAAAAAACCTTCTTGTTGGATCCATGGCGTATTTGAGACTCGTTCTTCTTATAATTACAACATTCGAAGTCCAACACGTGGAAAGTTCCAAGATATATATATATATATATATATATATATATATATATATATATATATCGATGAAGAGTTTGTTCGCAAAAACCGATAAGTCCATAGTTGCCAAATGGAGATATTTGTGATTAAAGGTCGAGAAAGATAAAGAGAATAATAAGAAAATTTTTGCTTCTTTTGAACAAAACTTCAAAAATGTACCTTTGTATGTAGTGACCAATATATCATTTAAAAGGTATTATTTTGTACTTTATGACAGAGACCATACTTCAAAATCTACAAAAATGGACTTATCGGATTTGGCGAACAAACTCTTTATACATATATATATATAATAAATGAAATTAAACGATCAGTTCCATTTGTTGATGTGTCAATAAATCAATGCGTAGTTTTTATAATTTTTCATTTCCTCAACAAGAACAATGAGTAGAAAGGCAAACCTTGTCCTTTACCGCACTTGGATACAAAGACTCTGGAAAAAATACGTAGACGCTCGTCTTTTCACCGACATCTTTTGCAAAACGCTTGCCGGCTAAGCCTCGGTTCAATCTTGAGAGAAGAGAGAGGGAATGGGGGTAAAAAAGGAGAGAAACTGAGTATAATATCTTTTTTACTGGCAGAGATGAACAAAAAAAACATTTCAAGAAATATAATTTCTTAAGCCAATGATTACATAAGCTTACAAGAGATGGAAAAAAAAAACCTTAGAGAAAAAGTATTTTCACACTACTTTTGAAATTTACTGCGTGTACCTGTATGTATAGGTTTGTGTGTGTGGAGGTGTGTGTGCGTGTGTGGGGGGTTCTTTTTTTTTGGGGGGGGGGGGAGTTCACTGTCGTCCCTCAATTTCTGCCAGGAATGAATACAGTTAACATCATGATGCAATATTAAAGCATTATCATTACATACTTGATTTGTCGCTCCCCGCAGTAGGCCTCAGAAAAGCAGCGAAATCATTACCTGAATACAAGATCGTGACTGTCAATTTCCACGCCCACATTGGATCCATTGAGGATCCCTCCAGAACCAACGACAGCACACCGTAGACACTGAGGGCGTTCTTCAAGAAGGAAGAGAGGCAGGTTGGTGAAGTTGCTGTTCGTGGTCATAGCAGCCAATTCTGAAGAGCCATATAGTAAACACAGTAAAGTCATTAAACCCACTGCTTCTGAGATGATATAGTTATTTCGTATAAAATTTCGTAGCATCCGGTTACGTCATGCAGTCGGTTAAAGGGATTATGCAAGATTGACTGGTATCGATCTATAATAGGCCTACCCTCATTATCTCTCATATGTGGCTACAAAATATCTAGTGTCATGTAGTCTGGTAGGAATGGGGGGTCCCCATGCACCCCCCGAACACATTTTTTTAAATTACTTTTTTGTAACCCTTAGGGTGTCTAGTTAATGAATTTTTTTGTTCCCAAGAAAAAATCGTGTCCCATGGGGGTCATTGGCGGCCATCTTGGCAGCCATCTTGGATTTTCAGGGAAAATCATTATCTTCCATAACTTTTGAACTACACAGCATAAAATTATAAATAAAGCACTTCTGCAGGGTAAACATGACACAAGAAATCGATTGCAATGGTTATTTACATGATTAAAGCAAGTCTGAAACAAGAAAAGCCTAAAAACATCCAAATTTTGGTGTCATTTTCACCGAAAACTACCCAAATATCTTAACTTTTGAATTACACAACATACAGGGACAAATAAAACAGTAATTCAGAGTTAATACGGCATGATGAATCGTTTGAGAGAGTTATTTACATGATTAAAGTAAGTTACATACAAGAAAAGTCCAAACATGCGAGGAAAACCAGTGTCGTTTACTCTAGAAATATTCGCAAGTAGTCTATATACATATATACATGACAACCTCATACCTCCTAAGAGTAAACTTACCTCTTTTTCTTAACAGTCTGGTAGGAAAGGGGGGGGCGTGCACCCTCCTTTTTGTATCCCTTAGGGTGTCTATTTGATTTTTTTTTTGTCTCCAAGTAAAAATTGTGTCACATGGGGGTCGTTGGCAGCCATCTTGGATTTGCGAGGAAAATCATTAGTTTGTATAAGTTTTGAAGTTTGCAACATACAAGGAAAAATAAAACATTTTTTCAGGGTAAATGTGACATGAGGAATCGATTGAGATGGTTATTTACATGATTAAAAAATGCTTGATACAAGAAAAGTCCAAAATATGAAAAATTCTGTATTGGTTACACTGAAAAGTACCCAAATAGTTCAACTTTTGAACTATACACAACATAAAGGGACAAATAAAACATTTCTTCAGACGAAACACAGCATGAGGAATCAATTGAGATTGTCATTTACATGATGAAAGCAAATTTGATACAAGAAATGTCCCAAAAATGAAAAATTAAGTGCTGTTACTCTGGAAATGGCCCAAATATTTCATGCTACATACAAATGTACATGACAAATTGCATACCTCACAAAAGTGACTAACAACTCTGTCTTTAGATCATTGCCCAAATAGGCCTTTTTTGTTTTGTATCAAAAACATTAAATAGAATCTGAAGAAAAAATTAATTTCAAGCATTGTCACCCCTCACTTGAATAGAAATAAGAATGTAAGCACTGTGATAATTCATATGCAAATATCCTTAAAAAGAGGTGACACATGATAATAATGTTGATCACAACACTTAAAAGTGACTAATGGACAAAGATAAAACTTGAACTGAAATTTAACACTCTTTGTGCGCATTCAATTTCGTTTCATTTTATATTTAAAACGAGTTTGAGTTGGGATATATTCAAGGAAACAATCACTGTGTCAAAATGTCGAGCCGATTTCAAAAATTTAGATGCCAAAATGGTTTCATTTATTCCCAGGTTAAAAAAGCAGTTCATTCATATGTATTTGTTTAAAGTTTATTGTCCGAAAACAAAAAGAGAAACATTTCATTTGACAGCCGGAAATCTAGCCTGTGAATAGGAACTGTATATCAATGTGGATTGCTGCTACTTTAATTTAGAAATATTTGCATATGAATCGCTTTTGTGCTTACATCCTGTATGCATTCAATTCAAATTCACATTGATTGGAATTAAGTTTCCTTTCGAATTCTGTTAAAAGTATCTGATACAAGATGCAATATTCAAGCTATTATCAAAAGACATAATGATATTTTGAAAGGGTTAGTCACATACCGATTAGTAATTGGCTGAACGCAGTCACGTGATGGAAGTACATTCGTTATGTTCGCCCATGGGCAAACATTCTTGTAATGTTCTCCCATGGGAAAACATTTCCACGTGACAAATGACAGAATTAAGGCCTAGGACCGCACTGCACTTATAACCTCCCTCAATAGCATTTCAGACCCTTCGGGTGGAACATTGGGTATGTTCCCTCCGCCGCCAGTCATCATCTATATATTTTAACATCTGTGACATGTGTATATGCTTTTCATGAAGTATGGAATTAACGTATATTGAAAAAATATAAAGTAACACAATATGACTTCACTTTTCTTAAAAAGTACTCTGAATGCTCATCCTGTGTAACTGTACAAACCACAGAAGCGGTTATGCGATATATCAGGTTTTAATTTCACACTTCTTTAATTTCTATACTGGTAGTCATCATCAAAACGATCATTGTAATCAATGTTTGGCTCTTCTTCTTCATCCTCCTTCATTTCCTCAGTAATTTTCTGAAGAAGTCAATGAGGGAAGTCGGAAAGATAGGGCCACTTGACCACACTGGCTCCATCATAATAAAGGCTACCTTCTGCCATCCTTGTCCAGAATCAAAGGAGTCATATACAGAGCACCAGAAGATTGGTTGGTCAGCTCTCTTTAAGATGGCAAGGCGATGGGTCACACATTTAATGTGTGGGATAAGGTTGTCTCTGCAAGGTGTATATGAGCATGAAGAAATCCACATTGGAGTTTGTCGTCATTGTTCGCCCTCTCCCATCATCTGCTTTGGATGATGCTTTTGTAAATAGACTTCTCCACCTCTTATGGTCATACATTAGGCATGTGAATGCTCCAATGTCTTCTGTCACCTCTTATTGGCTCTACAGACCACCCATCTCCAAGGTTTACGTGGGGGACAAAAAACATTGGCACATTTTAAAGTCATGTTGTAAGATTTCAGCAGTGTTCAATATAATGTAATATTGAACAATCTACCACATTTCAGTAAAATATTGCAGAGATTATAATGTCAAACTACTCTCTCCCGAATGCTGTATGGTACGTGGGGTGGCTTTGTAGATTCTTTAGGGGTCCGACTTTGCCCCTACTCTTGAAGGCACTTGTTACATCTTCCCCTGTAAACACATGTCGTCCAAGTATTGTGGTACAGTAGCCAGCTCCCTTTGATTCTGTATGCCAGTTCAACGACATTCACAATCTGGCAATGCTCGACAGTCCATTTATCAAGGAGGATAGTGAGGGTGACGGTTAGACGGCAGCTCATGGATAGAGCTTATTGTCTCCTGGGATGAATAATAAGGTGAACAAAAAGAATGTAACAGGAATCACTTAAGCTTCAGAGAATGTGATTTCTGTTACATTCCTTTTGTTTACACAATGATTATGTTCCAAGAGACAATGGCGCGATATCCATGAGTGACTGTCTAACCAGTAGAAGGAGACGGACACCAGGGTCGTGCTCTACCTCAAGTGCGCTGCTAAGCTTGGGTACAAGGTAGCTTTGGTGAGGAATCCAGACACACATTTTCTTGATCCCCTTGATCCATGCTTAATCCATTCTACAATGTATATTAGTATCTTTCTTAATAAACGGACTGTCACGTATTGCCAGGTTGTCAATGTCAATTAACTTGCATTTATATAGAATCAACGGGAGCTCATATACTGTATACCAAAATACCTGGACTGTATTTGTTTACCGGGGAAGATGTAACAATTAAAGTGCCTTAATGGGTATTGGAAAAGTTGGACCCCTAAAGAATCTACAAAAGCCACCCCATATACCACATAGCATTCAGGTGAGAGTTGTTTGATATCATGATTTCAGAAGTATTTTACTGAAATCTAATAAGTTGCTCAGTATTATATTATAATAAACACTACTAAAATCTTCGCATATGACTTTACAATATGCCAAGTTGAGTGGTTTTTTTTCCTCACAAATCTTGGTGATGGGTGGTCTGTGGAGCCAGAGGTGACAGATGACATTGAAGCATTCACATGCCTAAAATGTATAGCGAGGCCCGGGAGAAGTCTATTATAATGGCGTTCGCAGCATCATGCTGAAACAGATGGTGGGAGAGGGCGAGCAACTGATGACCAAATCCAAGGTGGATTTCTCCTTGCTCCCACCTGGCAGAGGCAACCTTATTTCACACTTTCAATGTGTGAACCATGGGTACCACCTTGCCATCTTCAAGCGATCTGACTAGCCAATCTTCTGGTGCGCTACCTCTTTAATCCTGGACAAAGGTGGCATAAGACAGCCTTCGGTATCATGGATCCGGTGTGGTCAAGTGGCCCTATCCTTTCCACTTCCCTCATTGACTTGCTTCAGAAAGTTACTCCGTAGACGGAGGAGGATGAAGAGGAGGAGCCAGACATTGATTACAATGATCGTTTTGATGATGACTGGAAATTACCAGAAGTGTAAAACCAAAAGCTAACATATTATCGCTTACCGAATCTGTGGTTTGTATAATTGCATAGGATGAGAATTAAGAATATGTTAGACAAATTAAAGTCATAGAAAGAGAGAGAGGATTTCTGACTGTCAAGTGATTTTCATATGTTTGTTTTCAGACAGGAAGGCTTTAAACAAATACTTTTGAATGAACCATTTTAGCTTAATCTTAAATAAGTTTTAATGATAACAATCTGACACCTAAATTGGTGAAACCGACAGAGCATTTTGGTAAAATGATTTCCTTTATGAAAATACACTTACTCAAACTCTTCAAATACAAAATTATATGAAATAGAAGATGCACACAAAAAGTGTTCAATGACATTTTAGGTTTGAATTTTGTCGATTAGTCACTTTCACATGTTGTAATCAAAATTTGTATGTTCACCTCTTTCGATCTGCTTTTTTAGGGGTATCTGCATATGAATTGCCATCGTGCTTACATTTTTCATTTGATTTCAACAAGTGAGGCGTCAAAATGCTTGGAGTTGCATCGTTGCATTTTTTTTTTATATACAAAACACCATATTTGAGCTATGATCTAAAGACAAAGTGCCAAGTCACTTTTGTGAAGTAGTTTGTCACGTATGTATACGGATTTTGGGTACTCTACAGTGTAAATGACACCAAATTTTTCGTATTTTGGACTTTTTGTATCAAACTTGCTTTAGTCATATAAATAACCATCTCAATCGATTCCTCATGATACAGTTACCCTGAAGGAAATGTTATATTTATCCCTGTATGTTGTGAAATTCAAAAGTTACAGAATTTACTGATTTTCCTCTCAAATCAAAAATGGCCGCCAATGACCCCCCCCCCCCCCCCGACACGATTTTTACTTGGAAACAAAACAAAAAAAATCATCAAATAGACACCATAAGGAATACAAAAATTTAGGGTGCATGAGGATCCCCCATTCCTACAAGACTATTAAGACTTTAGTGGTTAGTCAATCATATGAGGTATATTGTCATGTAGGTATATGGACTATTTGGGCAGAGCAAACAACACTGTTTTTTATTCGCATGTTTGGATTTTTCACGTATCATAATTGCTTTAATCATGTAAATAACAATGTCAATCTATTCCTCATGCCAAATTTACCCGGGAGAAATTATTTATTTGTCCTTGTATGTTGGAAAGTTCAAAGGTTATAGAAATTAATGATTTTCCTCGTAAATCCAAGATGGCTGCCAATGACCCCCATGCAACATGATTTTCACTTGGAGACAAAAAGAATCAAATAGACACCCTAAGGGATACAAAAAGGAGGGTGCATGGGACCCCCCATCCCCCATTCCTACCAGACTGTTAAGAAAAAGACGTTAGTTTACTCTTAGGAGATATGAAATTGTCATGTATATATGTATAATATAGACTATACTTGGGAATATTTCTAGAGTAAACGACACTCGTTTTCCTCACATGTTTGGACTTTTCTTGTATGTAACTTGCTTTAATCATGTAAATAACTCTCTCAAATGATTCCTCATGCCATATTAACTCTGAATTACTGTTTTATTTGTCCCTGTATGTTGTGTAATTCAAAAGTTAAACTATTTAGGTATTTTTCGGTGAAAATGACACCGAAATTTGCATATTTTAGGCTTTTCTTGTTTCAGACTTGCTTTAATCACGTCAATAACCATTGCAATCGATTCCTCGTGTCACGTTTACCCTGAAGAAATGCTTTCTTTATAATTTTATGCTGTGTAGTTCAAAAGTTATGGAAGA
Source organism: Diadema antillarum (assembly GCF_040938485.1). Classification (NCBI taxonomy): domain Eukaryota; kingdom Metazoa; phylum Echinodermata; class Echinoidea; order Diadematoida; family Diadematidae; genus Diadema; species Diadema antillarum. The sequence goes on along the minus strand of NW_027272295.1, from coordinate 396,817 downwards.
TAATGATTTTCCCTGAAAATCCAAGATGGCTGCCAAGATGGCCGCCAATGACCCCCATTAACTAGACACCCTAAGGGTTACAAAAAAGTAAGTTAAAAAAATGTGTTCGGGGGGTGCATGGGGACCCCCCATTCCTACCAGACTAATGTGCCATATCGGTATTTAGGATAATTTTCAATTTTGCTTTTCTTCAGATTACTTAGATAAGCCCACAAAAACCTTTCGAACAAAAATTTTGTCAATGACATGCTATGTGAATTATCACTGATAGTTTCCCTGCAATCATGGCAATGTGTCTTGTTAATCTATGATCATCAACAATCATGGAAACGCATGCAATATTATGCTCCGTTCAGGGACATCCAAATGAACTGTCTTTTGTTAATCATGTTAGTACTTTACTACAGAGATTGACAGATGATGTTAGTGACAGAATCTTTGTTTTGGAAGATTTCTTAATGGCGTATACCAAGTACAGCAATAATCTAAATAAAAACTAGATATGTCGTCTTTGGGACATGATATGGTATAATTTTGAAATTGATAGGCAGAGGACTTTCTGAGCTAACCTCTGCACAACTTTTGGGGAGAAATAAAGAAAGGAGAATAAAGAATCAGTACAGATACAGGAGGTGATCCGAGAGGGTACTCAGATCACCTAATGATAGAAAAAATAATGTTAAAATACATGACACATATTTAGATATTCTTTTGGCTACATAAGTTATACGTTATGCCGAGGGCATGATATGAATCAACACATGTCAATATACATTTGCCTTGCATTGGCCCTTAAACTCATCAAGATAGGGTCATTATGATTGTTGTGAGCTAGAATTCAAGGTGTGAACAGTTATAAACAAGAAAACTATACCTATGTTTGAGATCATTCGCACACTACTTGTTGTAAATCACGCATTTTGTAGATCTTAGTTGATGAGTCTTTTCATTAGTTCATGCATCTATATTGTCATGATTAATGTACTTGTGATTTGAATCCTCTAAGGGTTGAAGTTCGACCTTGCCATTCGATGGTTTTCCGCGATTTAATAGATTTTTATCGTTTGTTTAGAACACTATCCCTGCAGAACGACTCAAGAAGTTTCATCAAAAGCAAAAACACAATTCAAGAAGCACATAACAGATTAGTAGCTTCCAAAAACGTGGATATAAACTGTATATAAGCGCTAATGTTATTTCCTTTAAGTGCACGTCGACTTTCGTGACGGCAGAAATTAAAAAATGGTGTATGTTAACAGCAAACATCATCGATTACCATACGGTGGTACGCAGAACGTGTATTCAGTGAACAAACAATGCAGTAACCTGGCCAATGATGTAATGCATGTCGCCACTGGGTCGTGTTACCATCGATTTGGCTGCGTGTAAATATAAGATGTGCCATACTGTGATTTTGTTTCTTAATTCGCTCAATTCACAGCAGATGTTTGAAGTTAAATGCCACACCATCATGCTTACTTTGAAGGTAATTTATTTTTAATGGACTGCTTGGATTTTTGCAATGTCGCTTGAAAAAGAACTAACAATAATTTTTCTTTTATGGTATTAAAGTTTTATTTGAATATGATTAGAAAGACCGCATGTCTATTATATGTGTTGCTATTACATTATTACTATGGATGATCGGTAATCATGCTAACATACTGACAACCACGGAAACGTCACACATTGCTTAACACTATACATGTACATGGAAAGAATATTACTCACGTTTCCTATCGACTCCTCTGTAGCCGAATGGTAAGCGGTAATGTTGCAGTTTGTGGAAGTTCTGATAACCCCGTATATCGTCATAGTCTGAAAATAGTTTGATGTCTTCCATGAATCTCTCGCCGAACCATCTTGAAGTTCTGCTAATTGATCGAAGAGTCTTTGGGCACGTCTATGATATGTAAATTGGAAGTAACATCATGTCATTCCTTCAAACTTTCGGCATTGCTCTTTTTAAAACAATTTGTACGTATACGTGATTATTATCATGTTTTTCTTTACTACAATCAATATTGGATCTTATCATTTACTAGTACCTTATACTCTTATGGTTTTTATCATCACCAGTAAACCTGAAGAATAGCTGCTCACAATATCGCTTTATCTTTGTCATAATCTCTGTTTTCATCCATCGTCGATATTAGTTCTAGTTTTGTTATCATCTGCGTGTCCATGTAAATCATGATTATAACTGATATTATGTGGAAGCGTGATTATCTTCATCTTAGTACGGAATTTTACTATGTATAGTTTCATACTAAAGGAGAGTTGCAGGAGCAATTATAGCACTATAGCACTTGTACAAGTAAAGTATGTACAACTAGGCCCATAGCACCGAAGCAATTTTACATAATGTAAGTAGTAAGTAGTACTAGTAGTAGTCGTAGTATAGTAGTATCAGTAGTAGTAGTAGTAGTAGTAGCAGCAGCAGCAGCATTGGTATAGTAACAGTCGAGTAGTGGTGTAGTAGTAGTAGTAAAAGTATGGTAGTAGGAGACTATAGTATAGTTGTAGATAGTACCAGCATTTACAAGTATAAATTAGTAGTAAGCTGTTGGATGGTCAGATGTCGACTGTAACATACATAATTCATCACTGCCGCTTACAGATTTAGGAAGCGATGTGTCTTTGAGGAATGGCAGTTTATTGACGGGGACATTATCAATGTTGCTGGGGAACCTTGGTTCCTCCAAGGGAAGTTGCCGTAACATGTCCTCCTGTCGTTGGCGTTCGAGTATCAATTGCTGCCGGTGCGAGGTGGCTTCGCTTTGACGCTGCCCACTTGACCCATTCCTTTCGGCCACAAGTCTCCTTATGACGCTCATTGCCTCGTGGAATTCAGCTTGACCGTCCCGTCCCCTACCCGTGTCGTTCCACCTCTCCGCGACGTGTTGCAGAAGCGTTTCTAGTGGAACGCCTTTGTCTGACCCGGACTCACGGTCATACACGGTTACGGGAGAGCTGGAGTTTCGGTCTCGACCTACCATGAGCTCGTGTCGCATTGATTCAACTGCCCCGCTGGCATTCCTCAAAGTCTGCAAGGCATCCCTCGACAGAACATAAAACTTCTTGTGTACGTTGCGCGCTGAGAAGACCCTCTCATTGAAGGTCATTCCAACCAGGGTCACAAGAACGTATAAACTAACACCGGTGAGCGCAACATACATCGGGATGCGCGTGACGGGTATCCGGCAAGGTTTGGGGTGCATGCTGATGGATAGCTGTTTTATTGAGATATGCTGATTGGTAGCAACAAGCTGACTTTCAGATTCCACATGGAGACTGGTGTTCTCAGGATCTGAAGAGGAAGGGGAGAAATAATGAAACTCGTTTATTTCGTTCCTACAGAAGGTCCACAAAAAGGCCCACGAGTTCAACCCTTATTAGTAAATACGGCCCACGAGTTTGACGTAATGCGTCATGGGTCTTAACCAGTCTCGTGGGCTTTGGTTGTTTATAATTAATTGTCGAACTCGTGCGCCTTGTTTGCTTAGTGTCGAACTCGTGAATGCGCTCTATGACTCGTGGGCTGTATAATTCCCGGGTGTCGAACTCGTGACGTGCACCTGTTACACATACGCGTAGACTCCAGCAACCAAAAGTTTGTGGCGACCATGGACAACCACTCATCGACTTGTTGCTGACCGAATATCGTCCGATTGCCAAAAGGTTGCTGACCATGTGTAAACCATTTGATTACAGGTTGAACGCTTTGCGAACGCGTTGCGAACAACAACAGAATGATGATAGGCGACTGTGCATGCTGGCAGAAAGGCTTGCAAAGGGTCTTCAACTGGTCGGCTAATGGTAGGCGACTTAATGACGACCACTAGAAATTGGCCCGCCGATAGTTTGCTGATTTTCATTCCGGGCTCGGCAACATTACTTCAGGATTACATTTAATGCCGACGCATGTGAACGTAGACGCTCTAAAAAAATGTTTTCAGCAGAAATTATTATTAAGTGCAATCTGGTTGGCAACCACTTGGGAAATGGTCTACGATCAGTCTTTATGTGGTCGGCAATTGGTCAGCAACTGGTTGCAACTGGTTGCCTACTAAACATGCAAAGAGTGTGACACCACTGCAGACCAGTCCTAAAGGGTTAGCAACCAGTTTGCAGTTGTTGCCGAAATTTTTTTACAACCATTTTCCAACTCCAAAAAAAAAAAAAAACTTTTTTACGACCTGTGACAACCTACTGCCGACCACTGACCAGTGATTTCAGAGGTCTTAGATTCCATAAAATGGTTGGCGACCGGTTTTCGCTCTGTGTGACCAGGACCTAACCTCTAATAATCAAAACGAAACGCAATTCTTCCATGGCCCTATTGCATAAGTAGGTGCAATCCAACATATCTAAGTCAGAAAATCAAACATAAGTCGGTATCAGCAAATCAGAATAAAGTATTCCTAATTATGTTTGATATTCTGACTTATGTTTGATTTCAAATTCCATGCAACAGGGCCCAGTGTTCATTGGATATCACATCACAAGAAGTATTCATTCTTTGAAAACGAATAAATTCAAGTTTAGTCATGCAAAAATGTATCTTTCTGGACTGACATCGCTCTATTCTTTCTAAATGCTTAGATTTCCCTTTGGTAAGCAGAAAACTTGGAGTTTATATAGCATAGAAATGCAAATTACGGGACAATCATTTATTCATATGGTTATTACATGCGCGTTCTTCTAAAATAGTTGAGGGGAATTGATCATGCTTGCGAAAGGGGCTGCAGCAAGTATGATGTTTGTAACCATGGCAAGAATAATCAAAAGGATAAAAAAAATTCTATAACAATAATGAAAGAAATATGGTGGATGGGCATAACAAACAGTGAAAACAAACAGGCCTTACAACCTAAACTGACTGCAATGAATCTCAAAACCGCCGTTGATTCTATATGTATATAAATGTCCCTAACAGCACACACGCCCTTTCCAAACATAGATTCTGTGTACTACACAAGAGTGAAAGCATCGTATAATATCTATATCATGTGGGGGGTTTGACTCAATTGACCAGGGTAAAGTCTATAACGTCACATAGCGCTTTAAGCACCAAAACGTTGTGGCATAGGGGCACTTTAACACTACCACTGTTATATCGACACTAACTGATGATATTTGCACTTCGAGTCAATGCTTGATTTTTATTGTTTAACAACGTGAACATGAGCTGAACATGCTTACCTGTAACTTATTGGAAATAACATTCAATTAAAGGTTCAATCTTTACATTGTGATAACATAGTATCAGTATATTTTTTCTAAAACGTGACTAAAATCATACTGTAATAATGACAGAATTTTGAATATCAATGATTTGAAATACTTTTCAGTCGACTGGACGATGCACTTTAAAACAATAATTGGTTATCCCTTAATCTCAAATGGCGGCCTTGGGAACAAATTGAAAAGATGATTTTGAACACATTGAATAAGAACTATGGAAACTAGAAAGCAGAAGGAAAAAAAGCAAAGTGGACTTCCGAAAGCACAAGGAGTTCGTGTTTGTGCCTCGCACATGGGTGAACATATGAACAGAGCCACTGTAAGTCGGGATTTAAACTTTCAATAGAAGTTAATTGGTTTGTGTGTGAACACAACCGCTATCTCTCTCATTAGTGGATCAATTTAAGTGAGGGCGAACATTCATTGGTATGCTGAAGGAATGATATGATCGCGGACAAAATTTATTTTGATCTTCTGTGTGATGATTTCGATATCGATTTTGGAGGCGCTAATATTTAAGTCCACATTCGGGCGTTCTTGGAACGTGTCAATATTATCGAATTCGGATTGGTAAAGAAGACAGCGTTTTAGAGATGATAAGTGTGCTGCTTTTCCTCGCACACGTTTAATTATGATCGTTCAGTTTGAGTATCAATCAGGATATATAGCGGCAATATCGCTATTGTGAGTATTTGCATGTTTCACAGCCAGGTCTAAGCCGTAAATCATACATTATTCTATGTGAAGGGAATGATTATGAGGTTGTGCAGACACCCATGAGAAATATGCATGAAGTACTGGATGAAAGAGACAACAATTTTGTTGGGGAGTCGTTCAAGCAATTTAATGTCGTCATAACGCCGCGCATGCTCATGATTTTTTTTTTGTTTTACTTCTTCTTTTGAATTAGATATACGTATATACACTCAGCAACAAAAAAAGAAAGAAAGTAAACACATTTCCATGTTCATATTTTCTTGTATAAGATTCCAATAAAAATGAAAAAAAAAATACATCAGTTCCAAGGAAATTCAGCTGTCTTCAAACATGATAGCTGTAATAATTGAACACAACTTGAAACTAAGAGAGAACACATTTCTTTATCTGTTCCAATGTGCAAAACTGAGCAAAAATAAAAATATACAAGCAAATTGAAATTCAGTCATATCGCACAGGAAAGCAAAACATATGTTTTGTTTAAATCATTGAATTTCTTCTTTTTTTTCACTTTCCCCTCTTTCCCACAATTCTCTTTATCAAAATAGTATGGTCTAATTCAGTTTGTAGTTTTTAAAGAGAACCTGCCTTACTGAGGTAAAGAAGATCGCATGGAAATTGGTTGCCATGCGATTGTACTCATAGCGACTGCAGCATTCAGTAGGTTATTCGCAAGATCAATAAATTGAGTTGCTAAGCTGCATTACGCTGAATGTGAATGCTTTCATTTCATGATTATCTATGACATTGTCGATCAACCGGTTGATTATCGATTGCAAGTGGGAGAGAGGGAGAGACAGAATGACATAAATGAAGAAAAATAAAGAAAGAAAAAAGAAGAAAAGGGAACTACGACTTAACTCACAGCAATCAAAACATAAATCACCGAAAAAAAAACCTGAATGAGTTTAAGTGGCTTAGTCTTAATGGTCATTAAGAGTGTTTGAAATTGACGAGAAAAGAGGTACTTACAATTTCGCAATCGTGCTTCTAAAAAAATGTTGGTGTAGCAAGCTTGAAATGATGCGTTGCGTTGTCGACATCCCTTCGCTTGGAAAACTCACCCATGTTGACGTACGTCGCGAAGGAGATATGATTGCCCTGATTTATTTTGCTTCTTTTCTCTTTTACTGTCAACCTTATCAATATCAGCACTGTCTATCTGTACTGGCTGAAAGCATGACGGATTTCCCGAAATTTTAGAACTGTTATTCAACACAGTTATTGGTAATGGTGTAGGCGTCTGTCCGTACTATCCTACCATACCTCTTTGATTGTGCGTACACGACTGACGAGAATGTCCACGTTTCGACGACAAAAACTCGACATAATTTCAAGTACTCCGCAGCTTTTTTTTTTGGGGGGGGGGGAGGGAGGGGCGTGCACGTGCTCTGAACTGATGAATTATAGGGTAGCTGTTGTGGCTGTGTGTTGCACCTGTTCATTCACCGTTATCCTCTTTTGATATGAAATTGATCGAATTACGAAAATTTGCTGACGCTGCGACGAACTAATATGAAACCCACCTTGATAGGGGGATGCAAAGGTAGAACCCGTCCTCAAACATGGGTTTCGAGTTACATAATAATTGTCACTTGAGTATTTATAGGCCCTCATCAAGTATGTCGACTTCAGAGCTCTTCCGGTTTCAAAAGCAAGAAAAAAAAGACATTAAAAACAAACAAACAAAAAACAAACAAAAGCAAAAAAGAAATCCAGAATGTACATAGATGCGCTCACACACAATCACATACACACGACACGCTTTCTCTCTCACACAAATACACACACACACACACACACACACACACACACACGCACACACACACACACATACACACACACACACACACATTTGTTGTTATCTATATTAGTATAAAATTTTACAGTCGAATGGATTGAACATAGTGGCAGATTTTTTTTTCTGAAGTATATAGTGATAGGCTATCCATCATCATATCTGACGAGAGCTAAGTGGATTTTTTTCCCCGCTGGTCCACGTTCTAATTGATCAGTCGTGTCGGTGTTTATGTGTATTCAAGTTGCGTTTTTCATTTCTTACAAGGTATTGTTTACCATTGGGAGCAGTGATTGAAAAAATGTTTGAGTTATCACATCTGATGCATTTGTGTAGGTCAGTTCTATCACAAAACACCCTACCATGTTTTTTTGTTGTTGCAATAGAGCCTAAAATATAAGAAGATATGACTATTTTTCTTCATAAACCATAACTGTAGACGGTTTAGTCAAAAATAATTTTATTACAACTATTGTTCACATTTTGTATATTGAACAATACTTAGCATTGATTATACTGATTAACTTGACTTAAATTGGTTGTTTGGTTTCTATCCCTAACTCACATTTTTAGAGCTATTTTGAAGCGATAAAGCTGGGTTTTGGTTTCATCTGCAAATGGTAGATAATGCCTTTAAAAGGGGAGTTCTCTTTGTCTTCACGCGGACCAACTATTAAACAGCGACAGGACATTTCAATGCGAACAGAGGGGTTTATGAAATATAGAGGGTAAACCTTCTGTTCTGTGCTGGGGTAATTATCGTTATACATGAATATTGAGCAGATCCCCCCCCCTCGTATTTTGTCATGATAAATGCTGATGTGATACGGTGTCGTTTATTCGTTTCTTTAACTTTTGTTTTACCAATCGTTTATTTCATTTCAGATATTGGAAGAACAAACAAAAAGAATTAAAAAAAAATCAAACAGAGAGGCGAAATAGTAATAGAATTCAATGCTAAGTCAAAGGTTAACGGCATGGGTGTGTTGGTGCTATTAATACCCCCATCTCACTAGACGGCGATTCCGCTACGATCACCAAAAATCGACAAAGCGCGGCGGATCGTGGCTTAATCGCTTTAAATCTTCTCCATCGTATCTTGAGCGGTTCAGAAGCGCGGAGGGTCGCCACCATCGCCATGGTCGGCGACCTCGCTACGGAAGTTTTGAACATGTCCAAAACTTCCGTAGCGAGGTCGCCGTGGTTTTAGAGCGTATCAAAATCGCCTCACGAGCGCATTAAAAGCGCCACATTCGTAACTCTGACGGGGTAGCAACGCATTAGGCGTAACTCAAGCGCACCGAAAGCGCCCATGAAAATGACCACTTTTACAGTATTACTTAACGGGAACCAACCATGAATGATAGAAAGTACTGCACAGACCAGGAAGGTGGACATGGAGAAAAACGTATAAAATCCTTTTTCCACGTACACTCAGTACGAATCTACTCTGTTTTCTAAATATATTGTTTGTTTGTCATATACCATTCCAAGTCAATGAAAGTAAATTCAGTTGTAATCTTTTCACATACAATGTAAATCATCATCAAATTGTCTCATTGTAGGATACAATTTGTAGTTTGCTCGTAGGCCGGTTCTTTAATATTATACACCAGTACATGTTTCACCCTTTTAATTGAATGGATGACTTAACTAATAGCGCAGTTTCACATCAGGTTCTAACTGGTGTGTTCTAGAATGCTAAGATGTAAGGGTAAAACCATATTCTGCATATCCATGTTGGTTTGACACTGGCATCTGCCTGAAGAAATTCAATCATGAAACCTACCCCGATCTCTCGAGATCGTAACATGAGCCCGGCGTAAACGTATCACTGTCGCTCCGATCGTATCACTGTTGTAGCGACGTCTTGATAAGCGTACGAATATCGCAATACGATCGCTTTGATCACAAAAGCAGCGCGTCTCGTCGGCTTGGAAAAGCGGCAAAAACGTGGCAGCGTCGTAGCATTATCGTGGCACTATTGCCTACAACGCAGGCTGAGCGTAGAGAAACAGTATATTACAGTGTAATCGCCTCGGAGGCCAAACATGGAGACGGACGGCGATTGCGCCACGATTTGTTAAATCGTCACAAATACGCTAAAATAATGTTTTTTCTTTTTATTTCTTTATCCCAAGTATGTCTATGTTTTTTATTTTATATCAATCATTTTCATATTTACCACAAAGGAAAAGCAAGTCAACCTTCACTATTTGTTATGGTTGAAATTTCTCAAGGTCAACATATGGGGGCGCTATTCATTACAATATAAAGAAATATTAAAAACCTATGATATGTCGCTCGGAATGGATACATATATTGGTATCATATTTCATATTTCCAAAATATTGAAATTTTGAGTTTGCAGATTGTAATATGATAAACGAATGATATTACAGGCAAAGCTTGTGTGAAGATAACACAAAATAAAAGGGTAGTCTTTGGAAAATGCTGTATTTTATTCTTATTTCATTTCTATTATATCTATTGTTTGATGCGTATGTCATATAGAAAATAAAGGAAATAATAAGAAGACCATTTCAGGGTAATTCACAACTATAATTACTTCACCCTTTGGTCCTTCAGCAAATTACAGCCAAGAAAACCCCCTTTTCATCCATTATTATATTGTTAACTGAAGTTGGAACAGAAAATCGTGCAAAATCTGACGAACATGGTTGTCAGTTTACGGTTGCCATGGCAACCAGCAATATCGGACATAGCTAAATTATACATCAAAATGTGCGCAATAAGATTTTAGGAAAAGTCACCAAATTTGGTTGAAATCGGGTTAAGGGTGTAGGAGTGGCAAACGAAAATATGGTAGGGGCACAATGTGTCCCCCCCCCCCTTGGGCTTTATAGGATTAAATTCCTTACCTTGTTATATTTCCTTTGTGTTGTCCTCTAAAATGATATTGAAAACACTCGAAGTTACAGTTATTAATTTGTATGTTTATACGTTTTGTTCTTTCAGATAGAAAGAAAGGAGAGTCATAAGATGCCATAATTATCGCCCAATGCAGAGGCCGTTATCTCTACCATAAAAGCTGTGACTGTACAGTACTGGTTGAGGTGAGGATTCAGCTTGTAACGTTTTGCGAGATATTTAACCACTCTATGAAATGTTAAAGAGCATACAATTCTAGGGGAATCAAAAGTTTATTTGATGAAAATCGGTTTTGAAATGACTGATATCTAAAAACAAGGAAGAACAAAGAGATCATATAATAAAAGTAGTGGCCTGTCAATTTCGTTAGGATCGCTTTTCAGTTGTTTTGATATCTCAGCCATTTCAAGGCCAATTTTCATCAAATAAATGTTGAATCCTTCTTGAAATTTTATGCTCCTTCATATTTCATAAGAGGTTTCTCATTGTCTCGCCAAAAATATTACAAACCTGAATCCTTACCTCAACCAGTACTGTACAGTAGTCCCTTAAGATATACATGAACCGTGTATAGTATACGTAAAACTATATCCTATTATACCCGTAATTATTATTATCTACTTCTTTTAAGTACTCCCATTCACTGTTTATATTTTGATGTGAACATTGTTGATTTTGTCACATAAATGATTTCAATAGGCCTAATTGTACAAGTGGAGAAATAGACAAACTGAAACTGAATCGGAACTATAGGAGGGGGAGGGAATGGTTAGAGAGACTCCGGTTTCAACTTCTGCCCATGCAAACCCTGTATTTTCTATGATGAGATAAGGTCCCGGGATAAGGTGCTCTTTATACCAATATTCAATGACCTCCTCCCTCTTTACACACGGTGTATCAATGTGGGCATTGCGGAAGGATTTATAATGATAACGACAGAATCTCTGCAAGAGCAGCGCAAAACTGGGAAAGGCTTTGTTTGATGAATAATGTCAGGATTACTTTCTGATGAGACTGGCTCTTTAAAATTTTCAAAGAGCAAACATGATATCCAGAGTATTTGTCCTCCATTTACTTCTGACCTGCGGATTCGTTTGATCTACGTAGACAACGTGTCTTCACTCGAACATCATTGTTTACATTTTCTGTACCATCTCGCTGCAGTTATATTCAGTTTTACTTGGTACACGTGCTAGCACTATTGAGCGTATAACATTCGACTCATTAATGTGAATTGAATTGAATTAAATTTATTGCCACTTCATGGGGTGGAACACCATGATCAGCAGAGCAGGCTTCCATAGGGGTCCACATACATATACATAAATAATGGTAAAAAGCGAAAAATACATCTTGAGTAAAAATAAATATCATGTATTCACAACAAAACATATAGAACGATACTAAGCACATGTCATGTGTAAAACAAGCTTAGATTCAAAAGTTAAATACATGTAACACAGCTGTAACAACTAATTTTTGGCAGTTATACCTTGAAATGAATAAAAAAAAAACAGTTGATTCCATTAAAATCCCTTAGATGAATAAAAATATGTAATATACAGCACATCAGCACATCAGCACAAATTTTTGCTTAGCCCCGGACCAACGATGGGGCTAAGCCCCCCCCCCCCCCCTTAGCCCCACCGTTGGTCCGGGGCTAAGCAAAAATTTACAAGTGTAAAAAGCCCTTATGATAACTAAATCAGGGCGCAAACTTGTAGTGAGAATATGGGGAGGTATGGTGCCCCCGGCGATTGAGTGCCATTCTAGATCGGTGTAAATCGTCCAGTTGGACAGATTTTCAAGAAATGTTTGATACAGACCTCAGCAGGTTGTTATGACGCCACTCGTATCTATCTAGAAAAAAACTGGGCAGTTTGAAAGTATATGATGCAAAGTGCCTGTGGTGCCCGGGCAGAAGACACATTTATCACTGAGGCGTTTACCCCAGATGTGCAATTTTGTGTAGGAGGGCAGAGAATCTATACCCGCATTGACGGTGAAACTGAGAACTTTTTTACATAAATATATATATATATATATATATATATATATATATATATATATATATATATATACACACACACACACACACACATATATGTATACATATAATATATGTATGCATACACAACCCATAAAGGATAGTATGAAGCAAAGCGGAAGAAATCAATATGCGCTATTGTATAGTTGGATATCGCTTCTTCGGTCTTTATGAGACTTACAATGATAATGTAGTTGCATGGCCTACCTAAAAGGTAATTATGGTCACTTACGTGTACAACATAGTCGATAATTCTTTCTACTGTGCATAAGACACCTATGCCTCATACCTTACAAATAATTTATTGACATTTGTACATCGATTATCTAAAGAAATAGCTATGCTTGCAGTGCTGGAGTTAGTTTACCTACTTGATATCAGGATATTCTATTATATTTAAAAATTCTTTTAGACAGTTTTTAAAGGGATGGTATAGTATCGGTTGAGGAGAGGATTCAGCCTTCAACTTTTTGCAAGATACTCAGAAACCACTTTCTGAAATGTTAAAGAGCATACAATTCTGAAAGGAATTCAAAATTCATGTGATGAAAATCGGTTTTGTAATGGCTGAGTATATACAAAAACAAAGTAAAACAAAGCGATCATAATAAAATGTGGGTCCCACCTTTCAGGATTGCTTTGTATTGAATATCTCAGCCATTTCAGAACCAATTTTCATCAAACAAAATGTTGAATCCCTCTTGGAATTACACGCTCTTTCATATTTCACGAGGTTTCTCATTATTTCACCAACAAACAAAAAATTTTTGGATACCTGAAGTTAGGCCTCAACCAAAACTATACGATCCCTTTAATGCGTTTATAACGTTTGCGGGAATTTGCGTGGGGGTTAGTGCGAAGTGAACGAAAAAAACGTAACACTGAATCAAATTCAAGGGGTTCGATGGAAATAAAGTGCTCATATCACTTCACTTTCATTTCTTAAGTTTTCACAGTAACTTCCAGTATCTTGTAACATATTATCTTGAAATCAATGAATAGCAATAAACAATTCAATGTTTACAGACTTTAAGTGTTGTATACTGTATGATTCAGAATGGATTTAAATCCGTCCGTATGTCGAGTACGTCACAAGGCCATAAGTTAAGATTATGTGCGGGGGAACCTACAAAAAGGCAGATGCTTGTGAGGGTAGGTCCCCAGGGGGAAAAAAGTCAAACACGAACACTCACACACACCCTACATGGCACGCACGCAAGTGCACCTCCACAGACATGCGTATGCACACACACACACACACACACACACACACACACACACACAAACACACACACACACACACGCACACACACACATACACATACACAAAACAAAGAGAAAAGAAAGAGAAAAACATCAACAAGATAATGTGGTTGCCTGCAGCTACGAGAGAAAAATAAATATGAAAAAACGAGAAATTGGAAATTAGACCATGTATATAGAACTGCTCAACAACCAGCTGTGCTGAGGAGTCTAAATCAATCATTGTAAATCAGCTATTGACTAGGGTTTTCATCGGAGTCTTTGGTCAAAAAAAATAGATGAATTCAGGTGTTCGTTGCACTTTAAGTTCAGTATTTAGAGAATTCAACAGTCTGGGGCCATTATAAATAATTAAGTATTTTGCAATAATTATTCGTTAGTTTTTGGTATATCTGTATGGTACAAATTAATCACTCTGTCTTATGTAGGGCATTCAAATAAAATATTGGGGGTAGTCACAACTGCCATGGCTGGTGGCTATTATGGTTCCAGATACAAGTGGATGGGGATAAAAGGAAGAATTTGTAGAAATTAATTGCTTTTGGAACACAGGGTTTGAGTATTAGATCTGTTCTGCTGACGTATTGGGCTTTGACCATTTATGTTAGTGACGAAGATGGATGTTGACCTGTTGATGGTCCTTAATATGCATGGAGACGACGTATACATGACATGTGAAGTAGGAAACAAACAGAGCAAGGAAGCTGGCCGGATACAAATACCTGTGGACCCACAACGGGCGAATCTACGTGAAGAAAAACGATGGAGGCGCCATCAGTGTCATCAACAGGAAAGAGGACTTGTCAATCATAGGCGCCGGAAGTGGTGGTGGGGGGGGGGGGGGGGGCCTGTGCGCCCCCCCCCCCCCAAATCCAAAAAGTGGGGGGGCAAAACGCATTTTTGCCCCCCCCCCCCAAAAAAAAAAAAGAAAGCCCCCCCCCGAAAAAAATAAAAAATAAATAAATAGATAGATTAATATATATATATATATGTATATATATATATATATATATATATATATATATATATATATATACATATAATAATTATATACAAGTATATATAAATAAGATACAAATAGGGAAATTTATTAGCTAAGGCTAGTAATTCTAACTCTCATAAATGTTTAGACATTCATTTTTCGTTGCGCGTGAACAGATTATCTCAACCGCATTCAACGGTAACAGTTGCAGTTTTTAGAGGCCTTTGGCTATGGAAAATCGTGTAAATATCAAAATGTTAGCTGTAAGCACTGGCGGATTTAGAGGCGGGCACAACTGGCCCATGCCAACCCTCCTTTTGAAGCAACTTTTTAAAAAATTCTTCTTTGTTTTGTAATTGTATACGTGTGCCCCCCCCCCCCCCCCCCTTGAGAAAAAAAAAATCTTCCATACGTCCCTCTTCCACCGCTAGTTGTTACTAACGTGACACCTGACGTAGGTAGCGCTCCCGGAAAATAGTTTTAACCCCCGTCCGCACCGCCCCCCCCCCCCTTCTTAATTTCCAAAGCGAAAAAATATAGCTACAAACGGCAGTTTTTGGACTGTAAAATGTCAAAATGTTCAAGCTCGTTCGATCCGCTCGCTCGCATTCAATCGCTATGCCATTCTCCTGGTGTTGCTGCCAGTAATTGCCAGCAGTGCGCCCCCCCCCCCCTTAATTTCCAAAGCGAAAAAAAAAGTATAGCTGCAAACGGCAGTTTTTATACTGTAAAATGTCAAATTTTTCAAGCTCGCTCGCATTTAATCGTTATGCCATTGTAAAAGAGAATGTTACTGCCAGTAATTGCCAGCAGTTGGCCTGGGCCGCCCCCCCCCCCCCCTCTTAATTTCCAAAGCGAAAAAAAATATAGCTACAAACTGCAGTTTGGGGACTGTAAAATGTCAAAATTTTCAAGCTCGCTCGCATTTAATCGTTATGCCATTCTCCTAACGTTGCTGCCAGTAATTGCCAGCAGTTGAGCCCGGTGCGCCTCCCCCTTAATTTCCAAAGCGAAAAACATAGCTTCAAACGGCAGTTTTGGGACTGTACATTGTAGAATGTCAAAATTTTCAAGCTCGCTCGCTTCGCTCGCTCGCATTGAATTGTTATGCCATTCTCCTAATGTTGCTGCCAGTAATTGCCAGCAGTTGCGCCCGGTGCGCCCCCCCCCCCCTTAATTTCCAAAGCGAAAGATATAGCTATATACAAACGGCAGTTTGGGGACTGTAAAATGTCAAAATTTTCAAGCTCACTCGCCCCGCTCGCTCGCATTTTATTGTTATGCAATTCTCCTGATGTTGCTGACAGTGCTTGTCGTTTCACACCGTCATTCCATAATCCATGTAAGGAAAACTTACAATGTTGCTCAATGACTGCGTTGTTGAATGTATCACATTCCGTAATGTATTGTAGTCCCGTTAAGTTTGCAGACTGACAGCGCACGCACACATGCACAAGCATACACATCCTCAAAATTGCTCTTCCACAAGGTGCCCCCGCCCCCAATGTCTCGACCCACGGTATGCCATTGTACACACACACACACACACACACACACACACACACACACACATATATATATATATACATACATATATATATATATATATATATATATATATATATATATACATACATATATATATATATATATATGTATGTGTGTGTGGGTGTGTGTGTGTGTGTGTGTGCGTGTGTATGTGTGTGTATGTGTATATTGTGTAACATAATCTATCGTGAGCCCCCTCCAATATTTGCCCCCCCCCCCCCCCCCCATCCAAAACTGCTTCCGGCGCGCCTGCTTGTCAAAGCTACAGTAAATATACGTATTACCTTTGTTTGTTGTCTACCACTATGATCCTTCCTCTAAATGCTGGATAGCAATATTTTTCCTTTTAATCTCTTAACAGATGATGACTTTGTTACTTTATTTCAAAAAGACCAAAATGTACTTGCTAGAAACACCAAGTTTGATAGGACTGCAACTAGAATCTTAGCCGACAATCTAGACGAACTTTACATTGAGTTTAACAGCCACGATGAAGCGTGTCAACTTGCTCAATCGCCATACTTTACAGAAGCTACCCTTAGAGAATATTTACGAACGCTAGAACGAGCTGAATTATTTTGTTTCCATTTGAATATAAGAAGTGCTAATCGAAACTTTGAAAAGCTTCGCTTATTTCTTGATAATATTGATTTGCCCATGTTACCTATCATAGGCCTCTCTGAAACGTGGTCTGATGAAACTCCAGCGTCAGGTCCAATTCATGTTCTTGCTGGTTATGGTATTGTCATTAACAACAGATCAAATAGACCAGATGGTGGAGTAGCTATATATGTTCCCCCGAATATATGATTACGCTATAAAGGAAGAACTGAAATATATGAATGATATAATAGAATCATTATTCATTGAAATTTCTGTCTGTAAGGGCAAAAACATTCTGCGTGGAGTTATATACAGACCTCCTCAATCTAATTATGATGATTTTATGAATATTATGAACGATATTTGTCAAAACGTTGCATTCCACAACAAGGATTGCATCATCATGGGTGATTTCAATATAAATCTTTTGTCAAGCAGTAATGCTGCCTGTGATAACTTCCTTGATAACATTTTACAAGCCTCATTTCTGCCTCTTATTTCTAAACCAACAAGAATTACTGGTCATTCTGCTACTCTTATTGATAACATTTTTGCGAACCTAAAACCTTTTCCAAAATCTGGCATAGTGGTGAGCGATATATCAGACCATTTTATGATATCTTGTCACTTTGATATTGGACCAAGGAGTCATAGTACAATTCGAAGGCATGTATTTCGTCGTAAATTCACCCCTGGAAATATCGCTCTCGTTCAAGAAAAACTTCAATCTGTGGACTGGTCAATTGTGTATGAGGCAAATGAAAATATTGACCAAGCATAATATACTTTCTTCATCTGTTGAATAATTGCTTAGATGCATGCATTCCCTTAAGGAAATGTCGTACACAGGATTACAAACGAATCCCCAAGCAACCATGGGTTTCCAAAACACTCTTACGCTCAATAAATCGCAAGAGTACTTTTTTTTTTATGTTAATTTTATCAAAAACCGTGATGAAACCTCTCGAATGAAATATATTTCATACAAAAATATTCTTACCAATACACTCAACTTAGCTAAAAAGAATATTTTGCGTACCAATTGAGTCAATTCAAATGTGATATCAAGAACACTTGGAAAGTAATAAATACCGTATTGAATAGAGGGAAGGCTGTAAATCCCATTTCTAAAGTTCAAGTTGATAATACTATCATTGAGGACAAGTCTGAAATTGACGAGATTTTTAACTCATACTTTTCGAAGATAGGTTCAAACTAAGCACAAACTATTACTCCAAGTGATAAATCATTTTACGAATTTCTTTCCTCACCAAACGACCACTCATTTTTTTTTCAAGCCAATTGACAGGCAAGAATTAATCAAAATTGTACTTCAGCTCAAAGCAAACAAAGCCCCTGGCTATGATGACATTGGCAATGTCCTTATCAAAGACATTATACATTGTATAGCAGACCCTTTATTGTTTTTATATAACCTTTCACTACAATCTGGTCAAGTACCATCTAAAATGAAACTCAGAAAGATGACTCCAATATTCAAGAAAGGAGACAAATTATGTATCAGCAACTATCGCCAAATATCTTTGTTAACTTCGTTATCAAAAATCTTAGAGAAAATTGTTCATTCAAGAACAACTACCTTCCTTGAATCTCACAACATCATATCTGACTCCCAATTTGGCTTTAGAGAAAAACATAACACAACTCATGCCATTCTAAGTTTAATAAATATCATATCAGCTTCAATCGAAAAATCCTGTCATACTATCGGTTTGTTCTTAGATTTTTCTAAAGCATTCGATACTATAAATCACGACATTCTGTTATACAACCTTGCGCACTATGGTATTAGAGGTAAGGCTCTGGAATGGTTCGAAAGTTATCTTTCTGGAAGAAAGCAATTTGTTACCATTAATGGATATAATTCGTCTACGGTACCAATCACGTGTGGAGTTCCCCAAGGAAGCCTTCTTGGTCCACTGTTATTCTCTATTTATGTAAATGACATTCGATGTTCTTCGAGTGTTCTCTCTTTTATCCTTTTTGCTGATGATTCAAATTTATTCTATACTCACAGTGATCCTAATAAGTTAGTAGAAGTTTTAAATGTAGAACTTACACATGTAACAAATTGGATAAAAGCAAATAAATTATATTTGAATAAACAAAAAACCAATTACATGTTATTCAGTAACTCTGTTAAACAACTTCCTGGCCAAGTGATATTTGATAATTCTGTCATTAAAGAAGTCAAGATTACAAAATTTCTCGGTATTACAATCGACACTAAGCTAACTTGGAATTGTCATATTGATAACATTAATTTTGTAAGATAGTTTCAAGAAATATTGGCATCATTAATCACGTTAAACGGATTCTCCCCAAGTCAGTGCTTCTTATGTTATATTCAACTCTTATTCTTCCTTACCTTAATTATGGCGTAATGGCATGGGGAAATGCAATACAAATTAAAATGGACAGGGTGCTTCTCTTGCAGAAAAGAGCGATGCGTTTGATATGCAATACCGCTTATAGATCACACACTGATGTCTTATGTAAAGAAAACCGTATTCTTAAGATTACTGATTTATATCGTCTTCAGCTGGGTTGCTTTATGTACAATGTAGAAATTAACGCTACCCCTGCTGTATTTAAGGAAATGTTTCGAAAAAATAATGTTATACATAATTACTCAACAAGGTATGCGAATGATTATCATATTCCTAAAAATAGAACTAGTTTTGGTAACAGAAATTTCATGTTTACTGGTCCTAAGCTTTGGAATTCCTTTGATCGTTCACTAAAACAAGCTCAGAGCTTGAATAGCTTTAAAGTATAAGCTCAAAAATGTGTTTCTTGATAAGTATTAATAAACAGTTTTATGGTAATAAAACGTACAATGTATATTTCAATCAATGTTTTCTAGAAGTACTTTCATTACGTATACTCGGAAGGTTATCTTCTGTTTCATTCATTGTTCTAATGGTACACTGTATATAATGTACACTGTAAACACTTTGTACATAAACTTGTGCTTTGTAACATATACATGACTTGTTGTATATCCATAGTACGGTTCATGTGCCTTTGTAGATAGTGTATATATGGTGTTTTTGTTATTTCACTCAGCCTTATCTTTGATATCATTTTGTCTATAATCTGTAGGGGGACTACATTTAACAAGCAGTGCTTCTAAGTAGTCCCCTCCACATTTGTATAATGGTGTTATTCTATCTCAGAATATCACTATATTTTGTACATGTAATATACTCTGCATAGTTTTGATATAATGTCCACTATGTGTTATACGCTGTACATTTTATCATATAATGTCCACTTTGTGGATTATGAATTAATTTCATTTCATTTCATTTCATTTCATTTACTAGTATTTCAAGTTCATCCCATCCCTCCTTGGAGAGAGCTCTGAAGCTGATGTGGATATTCTGTAGCGTTGCAGGTGACAAAGAGAGTAGCTGTTTTCAGTCCCGGGTTGCCAGCATGTTTTTTGTTTTGTTTTGTTTTGTTTGTTTGTTTGTTTGTTTGTTTGTTTGTTTGTTTTTGTTTGTTTGTTTGTTTGTTTGTTTGTTTGTTTGTTTGTTTTGTTTGTTTGATTGTTTGTTTGTTTGTTTGTTTGTTTGTTTGTTTGTTTGTTTGTTTGTTTGTTTGTTTGTTTGTTTGTTTGTTTGTTTTTACTTTCAGCAGTGTAAACCCCACTGGGAGTGCTGAGATGTTGGAAGTGTATCGGGATTCCAGGTTTCAGAACCACACTCCGGGGAGATCGAATTCGAACCAGTGTCACGGAGGTTTATCCTCTTGATTTGACCTGTTTGGAAAATTACGTGTATTATAAGGCTCTCCTTAACGGTCCAAGGGTTTTGCATGCAAATACTTGGATGGTACATGCATGTAGTAAACAGATCGAGCCTATTACTAAGTAACTCCCAGAAGATATCTATTTGTCGACCCTGGGCATTGACTCATTGTAAAGCTAATTTCGACTGTCAGAGCTTATGACAGTTTACCTTTACATTTCTTCACTTTCCAAAATCTAATTAGATCTTTTTTTCCAAAAAAAAAAAATGACAAAGAAACTGATTTTGTTCTGTTTATCCACTGTCATTTGATATGACATTGTTATTTTGTTTTTTTCTTTCTTTCTTTTTGAAAACACCATATTGCATTGCTGCTGCTAATACTAGACGCTTACATTTCGTTTTTGTACTCCACACATAGGGCGCGCAGATGGGATGAAGAAAGAGTGAAACTATCGTTCAGTGTCACAGCACAGTGATCAATTCAATAGAATCGCTAAACTCGAGTTAGACATCTACTTCAGCGTCGGGGAAAGCCTGACTCTGAAAATGACGAAATCAACAACTAGATGGCGCATTATGTGCCTTATCATTTTGTGTTTGTATCTTGCAGGCAGAGCAATAGGTAAGAGACTATCTTCCTCGCAACGGTATAATCTTCTAGACCATTAATATTCCGAGTTCTGTCGACTTGAACATTCTCTTGACATTTTGCCAACAAATTTTGTTATATATGGGACCACACTGTGAGAGGGTATCGTACCATAGAGCTCAGCTCTAGACCCTATAGACTCTAGCTCTAGCTATGTATCGTACACGATATAGGGTAATTAGAGTCTAATTGCCTTATTTCAAAGGGCAATATTGATATTTTGTCATTGGTTATTTGACCAGAATCCAGCAAACTTTCTAAACTCACTGCTGAAGGGACCATTTCTGCCACTTTAATTTTGGAACTTGCTATTTTGGTTCTTTCTTTTAAAACTTAAAATAAAATTAGAATTTTCTAGAATCTAATTGAGTATTTTTATGTTATAACACTTAATTAAGTAAATTTAAAGCCTACCTACAACAACTTAGTTACAGGTCCCTGGTTATAACCAACAGTGGACTTCTTTTTTTCACCTGAGCTGAGCTGAGGCCCATAGCATTGGCTCCTACATATCATGGGGTCTTTACACATTATATGGTAGCCCTACTACATATCGACCACCTTCTTTTAAACCGACCGCGTATAATTCGCGCACTGAACACTTAGTACGCACTTCTCTGCGCGCGAAGCACATAAAAATGGATTGGCTTTGAATGTAGATGAGGATGGTGTGGTAAAACGCGATAATTCACTGTTCATTGATGGTTTTAATCAAGGACAAAATTTCGAATGAATATTTTCACCGAATCGTAATGACAGCACAATTTAATGTCTATGGAAGTTTCTAAAAAGCTTCGTAGACGTTTTCTACAACACGGTGTTCAATACAACTCGGTTTGCGTGCATTGTCAATGCAAAAACAGCGGTCGATCCTATAACGAGATTTACCGCGGGGAGCTGAAACGAGGCCATGCTAGTTCGTCGGCGATGTTTTTGCACTGAAACTTCGAATCGAAAAGGGAACAACGGCATTTGATAGAGCTGGATTTTCTCAATCATGTAGGTCAAGTTTTTTACATGAATTTCAGTGTTAAATATTCTTATCAAGCAAATAAACATTAGGCGGTCGATGAGTAGTAGGTCCAACCATACACAGTGTTTTGAGGTCCATTTATTTGTGTAGATTGAATATACACCCCTAAATCATTTTTATTTTCATTTTGGGGAGACATTGCGGCCCACTCACTCACTGGTTGAGAAGCGCTGAGCATTATAGATACGGTAGACTACTATGTAACTTTTTTCGTGAATCAGGACTTGCCCGAAATGTTGCAAGTGGTTAAATTCGCAATTGCGGAGTAGACGATCTAGATGATCAGATGATCTACAGTAAACAATACGGAAGGAAGGAATGAAGACCCTCTATGCATGCCTCACATTCATATCGGGATAAAAGTTTATATTTTTCATGTTTTTGAATTTGCAAATAGCATGCATACTCTCGAAATTCGCAAAAATAATATATTTGGCATAATTATACAGTTATAATGAGTTAGAGTTTGAATTGAACTACCAGCACTACCACTGTACCAGTATGGTGTGCAACAATGTATGTTATATAAAAGGCTATACCGGTATTCTACAGTACATTTATTATCTTACTTCAAAATGATATTGGCAATTTTGGACAATACAGGGTTTAAATTATGTGAATTTGAGAGTCTTGGTACGTGTAACATGAGACAGTCTGTTCACTTTTTGTTGTTGTTGTTGTTGTTGTTGTTTTTAATTGGATATTTCTTCCATTCCAGGACATGCAGTGAATGAAAATCTTGCATTCCGAATTCTGTTTCCAAGAGAGTTGGCCTTCGACTACACCATCAGGCCAGCCAAGAACTTTGGCGGTGTTTTTGTAAGTTGTGTTCATCATGTCTTGCTTAGGTAAAATGGAGTGTATTTTGAAGATAGTTATAAGTTTGTCACTGCTTTTGCCTGTAAGCCAGGGCTCAGAAGAAAGTGGTAGTCTGTGTCTGGCACATTAAGCCAGGGCTCAGAAGAAAGTGGTAGTCTGTGTCTGACACATTAAGCCAGGGCTCAGAAGAAAGTGGTAGTCTGTGTCTGACACATGCTATCAGCAAATTATGCTTGAAAATGTTCTTTTTCTTCAATGAAATGTACATCACTTCTTATATTGCTAAAGCAAACACCCCTCCCAAATGAAAA
Source organism: Diadema antillarum (assembly GCF_040938485.1). Classification (NCBI taxonomy): domain Eukaryota; kingdom Metazoa; phylum Echinodermata; class Echinoidea; order Diadematoida; family Diadematidae; genus Diadema; species Diadema antillarum. Next base: position 373,129 of record NW_027272295.1, on the reverse strand, counting down.
ATGATAATTCTGTTGAAACAGATGCCTTGTTATGTATGCATAAATCCTTGCCCTAATCAGGCTGGGCTTTTTGGCTATGCCAAAGCTGAAGGGAGTGGATTCCACCCCCCCCCCCCCCCTTTTTCGGGTTAGAACACAGTGCTCTGCTGACTTGTGATTTTTGTTTCTACCAAACATGTGGAGCTAAGTACGTTGGTTCAGAGGTGCAAGTGTAGAAATGTAGATGGTCTTCCAAGGTCCTTGCACACATGGCTTGATTCTGTCCAACTTGATGATCCTCTGCTGGCTTAATTCTCTTCCAATTTCTACAGTGAAAGAGTCTTTGACAAAGGTTGCAGTGGAACATTTATTGGTTGGAAAGGATGACGTATTGCAGGGCATTTATACAAAAAAAAAGATATTTTGCCCACTTGCCCCACTGGGCTTTTTGGCAAGAGTCTGTTCATTTTACTTGCTTGGAAAAGAGTTTTAGTTGCCCTTTGAAAGTGGGCGAGGAGGTATACAGCTTGCTTGCTGTAGTGATTACTCTGTAGAAACTGCGAGGCAAAATTTGTAAGTGATACAGAGTTGAGGTTGAGGATAGTCCCAACCCTCTCCAGATCATTGCATGTTCATGGTTGGAAACGGTTGTGAAGCAGTGAAGATCTTCCTGATCCATTTTTGTTTTTGTTCATTTACATGTAGCACAGAAACTCTTGTTCTGGTGTACTCCTGTTACAACGAAATCCTTGAGACCAGCGGTTTTATTTTGTTACAACAAAATTTTGTTAGAATTGAACAGCATAGTGTATATTAATGATCATTTTGGGACCTGAATTTTGATTGTGCTGTAACAAGAATTTTGTTGTTACCATGTTCGTTATAATGGGTGTGCACTGTATTGCTTAGTTTGAAAGTGTGTACCTGCACTGTAGTAGGAGAGAGTATTATGCATTGTTATTGACTTATACTCTACTTGTTTCTTCCTCCCTTCGCTCTCATTCAGAATTTTTACTATTCCAAAATTCCACTGGTACTGGCTGATCCCAGAGAGGCATGTGGAGAGCTGCACAACGCTGATGAAATTAGGGGTGCAGTAGCACTCGTCATTCGTGGGTAAGTTTTCAGAAGTTGAGTTTGAACTACATTGAACCTTGGCCTCATGTGCCTCATGTGCCTCATGTTATATTTACAGTTTATTTAATAAAACTCCCCCCAGGGTGTCATGCCAGTACATCATGAGCTATAGTGAGAGCTCTACATTGCCTGTATAAAGACTGGTGCTGCTTTGCACTGCATTACCCAAACAAGATCTTCACCATTCTGTGTGTCACAAATCCTTGGATTGATTTAACTCTTTATGTGCCACGTTCGCACGTCCGGCTCAGTCGACGGCGTGCCCACTTCGCATATTCTGCTCGACAAACAAAGCCGCCAAAACCAATTGATAAGTCGCTAATTACTGCTAATCCCGCGGCACAATGAAAGCGTTTTTCGTGTCTTTGTTCCTCTCATAAACGGCTTGCATTCTATGTGGTGAATGACTATCAAGCGGTGTTCCCAACTAGATTTGCTCGTACATTCCAAGTTTCTGTCACGGTTTTATGTGCAAAAGTCATGCCTTTACAGTAATGTAGCAACTGGTCATTCGAAAGAGAAATTGGAAATAGATTCCTCATAACATTTATATCGAAACAAAGTTTGGCATTCCTCTTTAACTTTGCCTAATATTATGCCCATTGTAACAGAAATTTGTAGAGGTTATACAAATTAGAAAAACAGAATTCTTTCTCAAAGCATGACTACCTTCATGTCTCGGAATAACGTGGCACACAGGGGGTTTTCATCATGGCACATAAAGAGTTAAAGGGTGCTGCAAAGTGAGAGCTTTGTTTGATATAATATGACAGACATACACCCTATAGCGATGCATCACTCGATATGATGGCTGTAACATAAGACTGATATAATTATCACTGGCCCATGCACGCAACCCCGTAAACCAATATGCGGACTTACTGAAAAACAGTCCTGAGGCTGATGTTGTTTGGTTTTATTTTCAACCCTGTTGAGGGAAATAAAACAAACCAAAAAACAAACATGCACTGCTTTCAGGCATGATGATAATCTTATGTATAGGGCCTACTTACTGTGTGTATGTACATGTGGCTGACACTTTGCTGCTACTGTAAAGTGGACCTGAAAATTCAGAATCAATGAGCGTTACATGGACGTGTATCATTAAGGAAGACTGTGTTCATTTGTTGATTGCTTTAAAGACACATGCCAAAAATATCTATAGCATGGGTATAATTTCTGTGAAAATAACCAAGAAATAATCATTGATTCACAGGTCTTACGTAATCGGGTGTAAAGAGCGCAACTTTTGTCTTCTTCTTTTAAGCCAGCAGTCCCTTTTGACGTCTCAATATTATTGCTTCATTACACCTCCCCCAGTAATGGAAAAAAAATTCTTGCAGAGGAAGAATGTCCTTGTTTGTAGAGGAATTCAGGTCAGTCAAAACTTCATAAATTTGATGTGAATCTGAATTTCTGTGGATATCAACAGTATGAGGTGAGGAGGGACTGAAAGCTGTTGAACACCATTACAGTTCCTTCGATGCCTTTAGTATGTCAAAAAAAGATATACAATCAATATTGGATTTTTGCAGTCTAATATGATTAAACTGTCTGAATGCTATTTCAGGGTCTAAAAATTTTTCTTACCTATATTTTGCAGAAAACCCTTCATGTGGTAAAGTGGTCACAGAGAAATGTGAATCATGAAGCATGTCGTGGATGTGATTCTTCCAAGTTTAGCACTTGGATTCTCTTGGAACTGTGTGAACACAATGGACAGAACTTGGAGGGAAGCGATTCCTGATATGCTCTACAAAAATCTTCATTTCTCTTTGACCACTGAAGCAAATCGGATGGGGTTTTCTGCAAGACATGGGTAATAAGTTATTGTTTCATATCCTGAAATTGTGTTTGGATTGATTCACTATTTTCAAAGTTATTATGTGGAAGTTCCTGTTGTAATTTTTGTTGGGACATACAATATATTTCTTGCCACTGAAAAATTATGCAGGTTGCAGACTTAGCTCTGAACCTGATACTAAGACACCAGTTGTATCCAGATTGTTTTGACATGAATAAGAGCATCAAACTAGGTTTATTGTATCTTTTTTTCGTAATGCTGTTTTCCTGTCCTGTTTTGTATTTCAGGGAGTGTTCATTTTTGTCAAAAAGCATTATTGCCGACCATGCCGGTGCTCTGATGGTCATTATTTACGATAAGGACGAGACTAATGACAGCAGATTCATCGACATGATCGACGACGAGACGAAACGAAACACAACAATACCTGCAGCATTTATGCTTGGCAGAGATGGGTGAGAATCGAAGGATATAGTTTTTTGGTTGCTGTTTGTTTGTTTCTTTGTTTTTTGTGTGCATGCTGTACAAAGTACATCCTTTTCATGATTTTAGAGCCAGCTGAACAACATTCATTCAATATCCATGTCCCAATCTGACCAGAACACATTTCGGTAGCTTTCTTCTAAATGCTTCCATACCTAAAGGGTGCCGCAGGCATTGTGCTTTCTCATTTTCCATCTGTCCTTATATACGGCTATTAAGAGCTCATAAAATCTTTGGATGTCAAATCAAGTGTGGAGGGCTAACGTCACTACAAAAAAAAAGATAGCTAAAAATGTTAGTTTCCAGCTATATCTTCAACCAAGAATTGTGCATAGTTGTACTTCGATTTGCTAGTAGAGTAAAATCAACAACAACAACAACTGCATTTTGGATGAGGGGAAGAGAAAGTTATGGTATGGTCAAAGGTCACTATACTTGAGCTAGGAAATACATTTTTGAGATTGCTTTCACCAGGAACATTCAATGGAAATGTCCCGTGGTCTGATGGATAGAAATGATTTGGAAAGTTCAATCTTGTATTTCCTTTCTGTAAAGAGGGTTGAAGGTTAGTGGTTGAGGTTATTGGTCAATATTAGTAAACAATGGACTTTCCTATTTAATACCCATCTAAATGATAGAAAAGTGTTTACTCAGAAAACAGGTTTGAAATGTAGGGTCTATTCAAATGCTTTAAAGGGATGGTATAATTCTGGTTCAGATAGGGATGCAGGTTTCCAACGTTTTTTTTTTTGTGTGTGTGTGTGTGTGTGTGTATGTGTGTTTGTGAGATAATATGAAATATGAAAGAACATGCAATTCGTAGAGGGATTCCTTATTTGATGAAAATTGGTCTTGAATTGGCTAAGATAGCCAAAAAAGCTATCCTATTAAAATGCGACAGGCCACAACTTTTATTATCAGATCTTTGTGTTTTATCTTATCTTTGGATAATATCTCGGTCATTTCAATACCGATTTTCATCAAATAAAATTTAAACTTCCCTTAGAATTGTATGCTTTTTAACATTTCATAGAGTGGTTTCTAAATGTCTCGCAAAACGTTCCAAGCTAAATCCTCATCTCAACAAATACTATACAGCCCCTTTAATCTCACCCTGCGGTGCTCTTTGTAATGAACAGAACAACAACAACAACAACAAAACCAGGGTATGAAAGTAAAACTCCATAACATCCACCATGAAGGAACCATCAGATAAAGCTGAACCTTTGTGCACTCAGTAAGTACATTCTATTCCTGACTAGTACCAACTTTTTTTTTTCAGTGCAATAACATCATCCCTTCAAAATTTTTTAGAGTTGACAGTGAAGAGTGTGAAGGGTTTTTAAGAAAGTGAAAGATACTCAAAGCACATACCTTATCACATCATTCAAGAAAAAGAAAAAAGTGTTCTTGGAAAACTACAAATACGACATCTTCACATTCTTTTTATTATTACAAACTTCAGAATGCACGTGACTGTGCATCACAAAACCAAGAAAAAAGTTGCATGCCTTGATTTTTTTGTGAGGACTCAGAATAGGTAAAATGGGACAACCTAATCTTGAGTTTTTCGTCTTTTGTGAAAAAGCTTTTTTTTTTTCATTTTATAGTTTGGAATGAAGGGAAAATTGTGTTTTTAGCAGTTTTCTTACAATGTAGAACACTTTTCTAAGAGTAGAATGGTGAGATGAGTTTGTCTCACAGACCCCTTTTCATTTCTTGAAAACCCTTTACACACTCTTCACCTTCAAATCTAATAACTTTTGAAAGGATGATGCTACTGCTTTACAATTAGTATAAGTTGTGGATAGAATGTTTTAGTACAGCACGCTCAATATCAGCTTAATCTGATATTCCTTCATTGTTGTTTCTATGGAGTTTGGCTTTCTGTTTGTTTGTTTGTTTGTTTGTTTTTTGTCCCATCCATTGCACAGAGTGCGACTTGGTGAGATAAATCACTTGAATAGACCCTGTACTTCAGAGCCTCTTTTCCCAGCACACTTTTTTCCAGAGCGAGTGCTTTCTTTCCAATATTTAGATAGGTTAGGAGAGTCCATGTGAATTGAGTTTCATGTCATTTTAAAGTTTAAAGTCTGCTCTGTAAGAAACTAGTCCTCACTAAAAATTCATGTCTGGCAACTTTTTGTTGGTTTTATGATGTAAGGTCACATATAGAACAGACTTGATCTTTCAGAAAATACGAAACTAAGAATTTCATATATAGTTGGACTACCTGACTTTTTGTTGGTTTTATAACGCACAGTCACGTTATTCTTTGTTGCAGAAGTCAAGTTGTGTTGAAGTCCTCTTTAAAAATCACATTGCCTAATGCATCACAGTGATTCATGATCATGAATATGATATTCTATTGACAAATAGATGTCACTTCCAACCGAGCTGCAGTATATCAGGCACTAAAAGAGAGAGATGTATGGAACATGTTAATTCAATCTGATGGCATGAATGATCATTCTTCCAAACCAGATTTTATGGTTTTGCAGGTAATCCATCTAATATAATCAACTCGCTTATTTTCTTTTACAATTTTCATCTGGTTTTTTTCTTTCTTTCTTTTTGCTTTAGGAAAGTGATTGAACACCATCTAAATGAGCACAATGATGTCGTGGAGATTGCAATACCTGTCAACACAACTGGCATTCCATACTCTCATTTGCACAGACCGCCATGGACACTGTGGTGAAGATAAATATCCTACTTTTATATCGATTTTTGTTTTTGTTTTTTGGTATTCCATAGTTACCTGAGCTTCCAACTGATTATTCTTCCACAAGAGAACATTCATGGTTGAAAATTATTTTTTTTTGACACATTTGTGTCTATCCTGATAAGTCTTTCTCACTTATGTGCAAATGTTGTTGATTTTAACCTCTCAGTGAGAACAACAACTCAAAAATTGTCCTCCGTTGGTTCAGAAGGAAGGAAATTGTGAGTGGTCACATTCATAGTTTACAGTTTTGTCTCTGTCTGGTCAGTATGTGTTTGGGTCTGAATGTTTCATTCTCTTGAGTCATGTGGTATCTTGAGGAGATTTGTGCCTTATTTTTTTATGAAAAATCTGTGTGTCAGGCAAATTCATCATCCAGAAGTATTATTCAGTTTGTGAAGTGGGCTCGATTCCTGAATTTGGTATGTGTGTGAGAGGTGTCCAGTTTTCTGCAAAGTTATGTTGTATAAAGTTTAAGTACCAACATAAAGTATGTCAGTCAGTGATTTGTTTGCATTGGTCATTGACTGGGCTGGGTCATTAAGCACACACTTTAAAAATCTGATACAATTGGGTTTGAATGAGAAGGGGGGGGGGGGGACAGAGTGTTTTGATGCTTGTGTAGTTAAGAGGGAAGTTGTATGTAGCTTACTCAAATAGAGAGTGCATGTCTTCATAAAGCTCTGGTAGCCCCCAGGAATGGTATGGCATTACATGGGAGGAAAGGATAAAAATATTAAAGTCAAGACATTGGAGCTGTCAGATTTTGGGAGTAATGATTGAAATAACTTGGGAAGGGAGGGGAAAGGGAATGAGAGATAATTGCTTTGTAATTGTGTATGTGTAGTCAGCTTGAGGATGCTATTTCATCATCACCTCAATAGGATAAGTTGCATTCAAAGTTCTTTGCCTAGGCTAATGAACCAGTCACTTTTCCTGTACACCTCATTTGGCCAAAAAGTTGGGGGAAAACATACAAAACTTGTCGCCAAAATCATAGGGCCACACGCATGCCCAGGTACGTCAGTGAATTTCTACATGGATATCAGTACGGTGCACAGTTAACAGTATATTATGAACCCAACTGTTTATAGGGTGTGCGGTTAGTAGCAACAAATAATGCTTACCTTGATACTGTACATGTATTTAGGCCGGGCTCCCTATAACTTTTGTGAATGCAGTGTATTATTGAATTTGAATTGGTTGCCCAGGAGGCAAGTGTTTCTAAGTCTACTTGTCCTGTAAGTAAGATTTGGCATGCCATGGGCAAGTTGGCAAATTAATGTGCAGTGATCTTGATTCCAGGTTGCAGAATACTGCTGGTAGGACAAACCTGTATAAGTTAACCCATTGTCATGGAGATACATCATACATATATTGTAATTTTACATAGTGTTACACAGCACTGCGTGTTGCTGTACATGTAAATGATGAGTGAAGGATGAACAACACAGAAATACAGGGGAACCTCGGCATAACAAGAACCTGATAAAAGCTGTGGCAATTACCTTGTTAGTCGGATTTCTCACTATGTTAGGGTACAGAAATTAAGAAATATAAGGAGTTTGGACCATCAAAATCACCTTGTCATCGATATGGAGGCTTTGTTATATCCAACCTCTTTATACTAAGGTTTCACTGTAGTAGCAATCACTGGTATTTATGTCGCACCTTTCCAATGCATCATGCTGACCCATCACCGAGATCGCTATGCTCACTTCACACCTTGAGGAGTATTTCACACAAACACACACACACGTACACCTGCCAAATGCAACAATATGAATTTAATGAAGTAAAATTTTATTTGGTTATTTTGGTTATGATTTTAAGATGATGTGGATACATGTATGAAGTAAAATATTGATGGATGTGATTCTCTTTTCCATTGTATTTATTTTTCCTGTATTGTTTCTTTTGAAAGAGTCTACATTTTAATGGAGAATCATTGGATGGGATGGGAATTTTTGTGTTTCTTTTCTTACAGAAAATTTTTATTTTTGTGATTTGTTTAATGTTTTTTGTTTAAAGAATGTATTGAAATAAGGTAGAGTATGTGGACTCCACATTGTTTTGTCAGAGGTTTGCCTGACCAAAGAACTATAAATGTAATCAATTAAATTAATGCACAACAGATAAGAGCTCCCCCCCCCCTCCTCCTCCCTTAGCTTACTGTATAAATGCACCTGTAGTTGTCAACTGGTCAGTTAATTTAATGCAAGGTCACTTTATATTAGACAGTGTGGACACGATGCACAAGACACAAGTGCGAGGACTTTGACTTGTACAAGCCCATTTGTTGTCGGGAAATGCTGGCGTACGCCTTACGACCCAAGGAGTCTTAATATCGATTTGAAAAAAACAAACAACCCAACAACAACAACAAAGACACAAATGTGTAGAGAGGATGTTTTATGTGTTATCATTATGAGGGTATGTTGAGCCTGTTAGAATGTGATGATGGTTTATATAACAAATGAATGGATATTACATGTATTTGGGAGGGATATAATACACCCTGTATGTGGTGAAATACAGGTCATAGATTGTAAAATTGGCAGAATGTTTCTAGTGAATATATACCTCACTTTGCAGAAATGTGCATAATTTCTTTAGTCACTACAAATGTAAGAGAACAATATTGAATTGCCAAGTATGAAAAAAAAGTACATGTAAAGCACACAAAAATTACATGATGATATGGTTTCGGAGACAAGTCATGTTGGAATACTCTACAGTTGTAATAGAAAGGTATTTTGCTTTGGGATGCATTCTGACATTACAACTTGTGGATTAACGGTATGCAATGTTGTATATCAGCATTTCATGACTTTGTAAAAATGATCACAATACTGTTTAGAACACACACACACACACACACACACACACACACACACACAGATTCTCTATCTCCTTATCTCTCTCTCTCTCTATCTTTGGATATATTCAGCTTTAATGCCAATGTCTGCACCAGCTTTATGAAAAATGTATTTAACTTCACACAAAATAATACAAAAATTGGACTTATTGCCTTGCATCATTGAGACATGAATACAGACCACTTTTTTTAATGAATTCTTTTGATTATGTCTTGTTTCTCTATCTCTTTGAATTTTGAATGTTTATCATATCCATTATGCATTTGGGTGTAACTTATTTTTTTGCTTTAATTTTTTTTTTTTTTTTTTTTTTTGGGGGGGGGGGGAGGTGGGGGTTGCTTTTGTTGTCTTTTAAAGTATACATGTAATGAGATACACGTGTATGAGATTGTTGTTTTTTAAGTTGGTACAGTATATGATGCATAGCAGCCTCTACTAGTTCTACCAAGTACAGTGCACTCCCGTTATAACGAAATGCTCGGGACCGGCAGTTTTCTTTCGTTGTAACGAAATTTCGTTGTAACCGAACAAATACAATATATAACGAAAACAAGGAACCACGTATATATATCATATTACGTTTGCTGAATACTCATCATACACTGGAAAACTATGTGAAATGTGAAGGGATAACTGTATTACAATAATAAAGGCAAGTTCCCCTCAGAAACTGTGCATGACACAAGAAGCGAACACACAGTGGTGTGAAGCGTTCACCCATGCAGAGACGCTATAAATGCTTGTTCCGCTACGTATTTTCGAAAGCAATTCGCATTTCGTTATAACGAAGCACATTTCTTTTGTTTTTCTTTGTCTGTGGCGCTCGGAAAAGACTTCGTTATAACGGAAATTTCGCTATAACCGTGTTCGTTATAAGCGAATTTTGTACCATAGACTTTAGTGGTGATAATTTTGGGACCAGAAGATTTACTTCGTTATAACGAAATTTCGTTATAACCGAGTTCGTTGTAACGGGACTGCACTGTATGTATGTATTTGGACCTTCATGTTCACTGTATGCATTTTTCATGTCTTTGAACAGTACAATCTTTCCATTTTCAGCTAAAATTGCTTCCATGTTTGTTACCAACTGCTTGTTCATTACTGTGATACATGATGTAAAGAGAAATATCAATAAAATTCTGCATTTTTAATGGATGATTTGTATCAATGTATGTACATTATTGTGCAGTTCTCCGTTGTTTTTTCTAGTTTACGAAGTGTACCATTCATAACTTTTTTTTTCATCTACAGTAACAGTGGACAATCAAATATATGAGAATCTAATATTTTTGAATACATGTACTTTCAGAAAGGAGCAAAGTCTATTCTTAGTGATCAATTAAATAGTGAAATTGCAACAGCTACTTTGAAAGGTCGTGCACAGCTAAGGTTTGTTAGAGCTGTGCTTTTCTTTTTCTGATAATGACGATGTACACATGAAATGCCCAACACACTATATTGCTAAGCTGTGAAGGATAATAAAAAATGACAGCACACAAGAAGCTGTGCACATTGTTGGTCATCAGTTGTGAATAGTGGGATGTGATTGCTTCCAATGGAACAGGAATTTTTTTCAGTTAATTTTCATATTTGGTCCAATTAGATCACTTTTGCTTTAGCGATATGTTGCTAAATCATCACTGCAAATTGAAATGGACAAACTGGAGAAAACCAAGATATGAACATGCTTTGATATTCATGCTAGTGATGTGATGACATACACAAAAAAAAAAAAAAAACACACAAGACAATATGACACTCTTTTTGTAATCTTTAATTTGTTTGGGTCTCTCATAATTTCCCCTTTGCATGGACTGTAAATGTATTATCCTAGACCATGGTTATTTTCATTTTTATTCTTTTTTTTTCCTACTTTTATAAGCATGCTGATTCATTAGAGCAAAATCATGATTGAAACCTCATTCAAGGATTTGTGTCCCCTCTTGTCAGTCATTTCCTTTTCACAAGGAATTAAAACAAACACAATACTGTATGATATTAATTTCTCAACCCTCTCAACAGTGTTGTGACTCCCAACAAAAACCGATCCACTTTCAGGTGCTGCTGTCAGCAGTCACTTGTAATATACACATTGTGCATCTTATATGACATCTTATATGACATCATCTGACAGGATATACAATTTACTGGTAGAAGCCCATGTGTGGAGAATGTTTAGCGGGAATCTCTCAACCAAAACATTGTTTGTGCCTGGCTCATCGGATACTGGCACATATAGTACCAATGTCTTAATATCAAGTGGAAATTTCATTGTGGACTTATTCACGACAGTAATAAGTACAAAACCTACGTTGAATAATGTCATAGCAATGCAGGAGTTGTGATGTTTTTAGTGTGTGTGTGTGTGGGGGGGGGGGGGTGGTGAGAGTTAATGGTTACTGTAGTCCTGCCCCCCCCCCCCCCTTTTCCCTCAATGCTATAAATGCCCCCATGTTCTAAGCAAGGGAAATTTGTGCTTCAGACAAATGTATTGAGGTTACTTTCCTCTGGCTCATGCAGGCTAATCTCTGCACTTCACCAGTGATTATAATAACACATATAAACATAGATTAAACAATCCAAAATATTGCATAGAGCCTACAATCTACCATTCAAAGTTCTTGTGAAGGACTGAGGCACTTCTACACATTGATAATCACTTAAATTTCTACTTACAAAACATGTATACAGAGATAACATCTTAAACAAAAAAAGAACAGTAATCACTTCAATATACATCTATCTAAATATATCACAACTGATACATATACATGTACTATCACATAGCTTGAAAGACAAAGGTGTACACAAATCTATTCATAATCTTTGGAAGAGTATAGGGTGACAAAATGATTACTGTAAAAGTGGTTTCTTTTGCGTACAGATACTTTCGCGGTTTCCATTGGTGCCAACTTTTTCGCGTGTGTTTAAATTCATGGTCAGCAAAATCTGTGCGTGTGGTGACCATCAATACCATCAATACCTGCAATGGGCAGAATTTTTGTGTGTGCGCAACAGCGTTGTAACAAGCGGCGATTTCAAAACATTTCTTTGCATGGTTAATTTCGCACGATTTTTCAAAATATTTTCGCGTGATGTTAAATTCGCAGTTCAACCTCAAAACGCGAAAAGCGTGAAAATAAAACCACCGCGAAAGAAACCACTTTTACAGTACCAAAACACCACCATATCTTTTAATGGAGAATTTTGATGCATTTCTAATGGGTCACCATAAGAGTAGGTAGAAGTGAAAATCTTTCCCATCAAAAATCCATTTGGTCACACACTCGGATTATGTCACAGAGATCTCAGTATGAAGGTACCTACCTGACAGTTACTTGATTGTCCCCACAGTGAGTGTTTAGTTACCCTGTCACTCATCATAAACTGTGAAGTTTTCTGGGATTTCCACTGTAGCATAAACATGATACTACCATTTTTTCATACTACATAATATGTCATATCTTATCTTACTGAAGAGCCTTTCATGATAATCTCACTACAAAGAAAGTCATAGATAATATATTTGAACCACTATCACATTAATAATACTCAATCCATCATACACAAATGTTACTATCATATTGCCATACCATATACTCGATAAACAGCTCTATAATTTACATGACCGTATATTTAATAGACACAATATATGAAACTACATTTACAATATGAAAATAATCCTTTAAACTCTATGCAAAACATCTCTCTTGCCAAGAACCTTTTTTTTTTCCTTTGTCGTTAAAATATACTACATGGACTGTGTCATCAGCATGTAACTCCCTGAAAATATGAAAATACTTAATATAAAAATAATTGCAGTTTTTGCCATCACTCGTTAGCCTGTTCCTTTAATGCCCCCAAATTATATTCTTTTTGCCTGCTTACAAAGAACAGACAAGGTCGCTAATGTGCTCGGAAGAACGCAGTAAAGAAGTGCATGTACCTTTTTTTACAGTCAACTGCATGTGACATCAAACGATAAAATATCGATCGAAAATGATATTTGAATAGACTGTGACTGTTGGGCTCGCAAACTCTTTTTGTTATACACTATAAGGGCAATCAAACGGGGTCTGCGAAAGTCAAAATCTTGTGAGCTCTGATTGCTTCGTACGTCTTCACATGAGTTCTAAAGCAAAAACAAGCACACTACTACATTGTAAAGAGGTAAATTATACAAAAACACATGCAAATTTTACAGAAAAAGAAAATTTGATAGAAAAAAACACAGACATTGATAGAAGAAACTCTTATCTATCAACCAGTCATTTTTCTGGTAAGCATAATTACACAAATAAACATGAACCTAGGCCACAAATACAGGCACTCTTGTCTACATTTTGGGAACCTGGTATACAAGGTTCTCAGAAGGAATGGGTTTTATTTCTGTCTGAAAGAAATCGATCTCGGGAAGGTGCTGGTAATTAGGTGATCCATGTTTTCTCAGATCACCTTTTCATATTGTCAGGATTTGTCCTTCTTTCTTTCTTTCTTTCTTTTTTTCTCTCTTTTTCATTTCTGCCATTTTTGTTTTGCGTACAGCATATCTCAATTTTCATCTCTGAAGTTGAAGCTCCAATAATTTATTGTAATGACTTCCAGATGATCTGGTTACAGTTTTACACAGACTGTCTGCTAACTGATGGGTGACATCCATGATGTCACTTTACAAAATCATTTTATTATAATCTTCATTATTTAACATCATTTTCAAAATGAAACTTGGTACATGTAGATATATATTTCAATAAAGATAATCTATGAGTACAAGACATTATATAATTGCCCTGAAGCACACTTGCATGCACATTTCATTTCTATTTTAATCTCTTCTTCAGTGAACATCTTAAGAATTACACGACCAATTGCCTCCAATCACGGATTGAATGGATCAACTACTTTGTCAGTCTTGGCAAATTTTCTAAATTCTAGTTTCATTTGAATTAACACTTTAACAATCCTCCTCCATCTGATCTAGAATTCACAAAGCATATGAATTATTTCCATTCCTATAGTATTAGTAATGTTTAACAATGGTCACATGGAGATATTCTCCGTCAAATATGTGTATATCTAATAGATAAAGAATCACCTCCTCAGAAAACAACTACTAGTAGAAGTCACTTCAATGAAGTATGGTTTGCTAAATACAAAATATAAGGGCAGTTGCCATCAGGCAGTGGTCTGTTGTAGGTTTGTTTTTTTTTTTTAATGATTTTTTGCATGACAATCACCATATATCTACATCAACACATATGCATAGCAGGCTTCTGGTACAATGTAGCCTGACCATGATGCAGGCTTCAAAGTGATTCACGACCAAACTGCAATCGATATGGAATCCACATCTTTCGCAGTATGTAATTTGATAACGACACAAGCTGATACAACACAAGATCATAACAGTCCTGCCTGTACATTTACATGTAACTGCCACATGGTTGCCAGGTATATCAGGGACATAGGTTATAAATGCATGATTTAAGTACACCAGTGGCTGTGTGTTAACTCGATTGTGACATGGCACTTTGAACTCTGAACTATCTTGACTGGGGAAAGTGTGAAAATTGCACTAGTTACAGGTATTTGATTGATAGCTTCTCGACAATGGTTTAATTACCTTTTACATGCCATCGCAAATTATCTAGAGCAACATACACCTCAGTGACAGTGTCAGTCATTGCAACATTGGAAGTACACTCCTGTTTTTGTTCCTGGTTCATTACAACCTTAGTATATCTAGACAACTGATCACAGCCTGTGTCAAACCATTCAAAAGAGGAATTACACTCTACACAATTTTGTGACAATAGCATTGCCACAACTTTCTATTCCTGCAACTGGTCTCCCTATTGCAGCCACTCACTGGTGCACTCCCAGCGAGTTGCCAACCCCACTACTGCTGGGTGGCCACAAGACCCTCTGCGACATTGAAGAGGTTGATGGGGCTGTTGCCGTCGGTGAAGATGGTGGTCTCCATTCCGAGGCTTTGAAGGAGTTCCACCTGTCAAGAGAAGGGTTGTTCAAACCATGCAAGTCAGATTTTACTTCATGGGCCACTTGAAATAAAAGTTGGCTAAACATTGGTGATATGGTGCAGATGAACAGGCACTTGATGTTTCGAATTATATGCATTCCATTCTCACTTTCATATATATGAATGATTTATTCTCACCTACTGACCAGCAATGATTTCAGTGTCTACATCACTCTATAAACTGATTTTATACATGATGTTTGGATTTCATAGACTCATTAGCCTTATTTAGATAGTTGCAAAATCCAAGACAGCAACTTCCATTGACAGCCAATTGTCTATATACAACCTGTTGCACGGTGTGAACATAGACAGTACGTAGCATACTGCCTCCTCCCTTAAACTGGACCTAGAATATCAAATGAGGCAATCCCTGCAGGTGTCTGGACTCCAAGACTATCATGTACTGTAAAAGAGGAAATTTTTGCGGTGTTGAAATTTTCGCGCATTTCGTGCAACCAGAACTAGTGCGAAAATAAAAGCATGCGAATATTTTTGCTTGCCATATGTTCCAGTAGTTGATATCTTGATTCCGTGGAATTAAAAACACACAAAACTCTTTAAACTGATAATTAGTAGAGCGAAAATATCCACTTTTACAGAAACTCACTCACTTAATGAATCCTTGATACTGACTGGTTGAAATTGGGGGGATAATTTCAACAATTGTCTTCAGCCCCATTGAACTCAAATTGCCCCATAGTAATAAACTGTTCTCTTTTGGTTGGTAGTGGTACATACATTGTACGTGCATGCACTGTAGTATGATGTGGCTTCATAGAGCAAGAGGCGACCCATGTCCAAAGTGACCGCAATGCAAACATCAAATCTCTTTGTATTCAAAATAGATGTGACCTACTCAAATTTTAGTCAGGGCATTGTTGGTATTAGTGGTTTGGGGGATCTCAATTCATTTGCTATGCAATGTCATTGCCATGAAGGGCAAAAATATCAACAATGCCCATAAAAGCAAACCATATCTGTATACCGGTTCCTACATTCTACCACGTGCATTTCCATTCCATGTTACAGGTAGGACACACTTGTCCTCTGCCTGTGACCACAGAAGAGCAAAAGGCCCATACCTGGAACTTGGGTCCACTGCTGGCAATGTCCCTGATGATATTCTTGCCGAGTGCATTCACCATCTGGGAGAACTTGGATACCTGCAAGGAAACAATAATTTTAATTAATCACAGGATGAAACTACTGCAGAATCAGCAGTCTACAAAATGCAACAAACCTGGAAATTTTTATGTGACAAAATATCAATGGATATGAATTAGTCATAAAGCTAATCCACTCTGCATGTTTTTTGATCTTTCAGCCCACACTCTATACAGTGATCCTAACATTATCATGATCAGTGGTAGTATAACACTTGCTGTGTTTTGCTTGCTGATTGACACAGATGTCTAGATGAAGCGCATAATAATGAACAGCAACTACCAAATACCTGTAATCAATATTGTGTCACTACGGACATCCTGTTGGACTGAGGCATATTGATACACCCGATTGGGTACGCTAACTTTAAAAGTATGTCAAATTTGGAGGAATTACTGAGGGCTGGCATGCTAACTCTTCATGTGCGACATTCACACACCTGGCTCTGTCGGCGGCTTGCCAAGTCCGCACATTCTGCTCAAACGCACAACCCCGTCCAAATTGTTTGATAAATAGCTAACAGTACAATGAAATATTTACTGATTCCATTCCTCACACCTGTAGATAGTTTGCATTGTGATTGAAAAGTGGTGTTCCATTGGGGATATTCGAGTATACATTCTATTTTTTTTTTGTCCCAATTGTGTCTGCAAAACTCATGCCGCCTAGACCTGGACAATAGCATAGTGACTGTGTTGTGATCTCAGGATAATGTGGCACAAAGGGGGTTTACATCATGACACACAATGTATTAACCCATTGTGGACGAACTGATTTTGCTACAACACGCATTTCCCATAGACACCTGCCTGAGTAAACTTGGAACTCGTCCTCAACAGGTTAAAGGGTCACCATGACACATTGACTGACTTCCCAACAGCATTGAAGGCTCCCCTGACTGATGCCACAACTTACGTCAATATCAGCCAGCTCCTTGGTGCGTGAGATCTCCATGTCGCTCATCTCCCGCTGGTAGTCCAGCTCCGAGCTCCTCAGCATCTGAGTGGTGTCCAGGTCGCTGGAGGCTAGGATCTCCTCTGCCTGAGCCTTCAGCCTGGCCGCCTCGATGGCACTGAGGCCTTCGATCAGCAGCCGCTCTGCTTGGGCCTGCCAAGAAACGGTGGGAGAAATATCTCTATTAGTGAGACCTTTTCTTATACTCACATGTGAAAAACATCATGATGACATCATGCATCATAAACAACAGCCCTAAAATGACTGATGTGAAAAAATTCATCCCTATTCATGTTGAAGGAAAACTACAATAATTTCAGTCAATAAATGCCATAGAATCCGAAGTAGCTACCCGAGTGGAAGCGTGGAAAAGACTTTTACTGTACCTGGACATTACAGATTACAAGTGTAATAAACTAAATAGGCATTCAAAGAGAAAATCCACTGTATGTTTATTCAGACTGTGATAGCTTGGGTAAGAAGAAAAAGAAAGGACACTGAGAATCCCATAATAATCTGACAAAAGATAACAAATTTTGAAAGTTCACATGACTTCAAAAATAGTAATATTGCTTGCAATCTCACATACAAATTATGTGATATCACAGTCTCAAATGTCTCCCATTAGCTTGCCAATAAATCGTTTTGAAACAGGTCTCAAAAGATAATGCTACATTCCAAAAATCATATTATTGGACACTTGAAATAACAAAGTAAGAGCACCCTTTTGCAAGGAGAATTACATGGGCTATTCATTGGCTAAAAATCTATTTTCTGACATCTTCAAATCTCGTTTCACAAAGAGTTTCATATTTCTACAAAGCATTACTTCTTCTTTTTCTTCTTCAGGTAATCTTGATCATGAACTTTTTTTGGTTTACATTTCGAAGGTAAGTGTAGGCAAGTTTTAATGTCCATTAGACATAGGAAAGGCAGTACCCCAAAAATATGAGAAATGGCCGTAATAAAAAAAAAGACAAAATATCTCGAGAGGGCGCTATTCACCTGAGCTTCTGCCTTGGCCTGGCCACAAGACTCGACGGCCGCTGTGCTGGCCTGCAGCTCATGAAGGAAGCAGCGAGCCTTCTCATTCTCCTGTTCATTAATCAGCTTCTGTCTCTCCAACAGACCCCTGGCCTCCTGCTCCTTGCAGGCAGCGTCATGGCCAGCAGTACGCTGGATGGACCTAGGTCATATTGTTAGATGGGAATTGGAATAAATTACCAGAGAAAACGAGGAAGGCCCCATCACTTGCTGCCTTCAAATCTTTGTTGAAGACTTACCTTTTTTCAGAAGCCTTTGATTAATTTGTTACTTATTTTTTGTGTGTCTAATCAGTAACAATGTTTGGAGCTCTGTTACTTCACAGTGCAGTAGAGTATATTTATATAGTAGCTGCGCTATACAAATTTGTCTAATAATAATAATGATAATGGGAAGCAAATTAGACAGGTAGGAACAGCCATGGGGCCAGAATAATGCCCCAGTACTCCACTGCCATAAAGTAGCTATAGTACATTGTAGGGCAACTGACATTGGAGTTGGGCAAGCAATATTTGTTTCGTTTTGTTGCTGTTATTGGTGGGTTATTGCTTTTTGTTTAAGGCCACAGTGGTGTCTGAGTATTCCCCCCCCCCCACCCCCCCCCCCCCCCACCCCCGGTGCATCCAAGGTGGTCTGTTTTGTTGTTGCTGTAGTTTTTTTTACATTTTTGACAGTGGTGATAACACATACGAGGTCAGATTAAAGGGATTTAGAGCATTGGCATATCACCAAAGAAAGACACCCAACCTCACAGAAAAATCTTTTCAGCAGAGAAAAAACGTATGGCAGACAGTTGAGCTCCTATTGTACATTGTACGGCAACTCAAATTTGGGTGAGAGATATCAGATCTAGTTTTTGGCAATTGTATTTCTCTGCTGCCCTCATTTTGAGAAATGACATGCCAAATTCATGTTAACCCGTTGAGGACGGACTGATTTTGCTACAACACGCATTTCCCATAGACACCTGCTCGTGTATACTTGGGACTCATCCTCAACAGGCTAATAAGTATGATGCAAACTACCTTGGAATGTCATGCTTGAATCTCTATACAAACAGAGCAAGTACTCATATGAGTAAAAACAGAAATATCAAATGACCGGAAACCCACGAACATAAAAGTGTTAAGAACAAGAATTCTGTGAGAAATCAATGCATACACAATTTTAAAAATCCAAATGTGACCCGCTACAACAAAAGGATCCTAAAGTCACTGATGGCTGAGCCGAGAAAACAAAGTTTGAAGTCAGATCATCAAAAGTGGTCAAAACAATCGTATTTCTGTTTTTGGCATAATTTTGTAGTCTAATGTTTTGTCTATCATCTGCCAAAATTTTGAAGCTAAATGGTCAAAGGAAAGGTAAGAGATCAGCGTTTTTCTGGGCCATGATTTTCCGACTTTCAACGTAACAGATACGTGTCCAAAGATTTGGATTTAGCGCCGCAGCTAGACTCCACCCCTAGCAACGAGGGAGTGATCTAATTGGTCAGTGCGTGGCATCCTTGTTACTGATTGGTTGTGCGTAGACAGCTGGCGCTAAGCTTGAATGAACATTGCGGAGGTTGCTAGGAGCATACCTTCTATTGTCAAGCGGTGAAATTGTCTCGCCTCCCCTTGATCATGATACCGTCGGAAGGATAACTTTGAAGGCGTTTTCCTCGAAACGCTGATTTCCTCAACCACTTGACATGCGCTAATAAAATCATCAATATCTCCGCATCCGAGTACTTTTACCAGTTGTGCTATATATGAAATTAAAGAAGAAGAGTAAGGGAATAATGTCATGCCATTTTCAGAAAATTGTCCTCCCCCGACTTTCAGATCCTTTTGTTGTAGCGGGTCACAAATAATCAAGGTTTGCCAGAGCTTTCAGATAACTACTTGACCTCAATGAAACCTCCCTGTGGTGCTGCTCATCATATACTGAATTTTGACCACCATTCATGCGGCCATGTGAACGATTATCAGTTTTGGCCTCTAAGGGGTCTCTAAGCAATGTGACACCTGTACTATACCAATAGACAGATAAAGAGACATGAGAACTGAAGGGTCTTTAAGGGTGTTAGAATGGCAGGGTGAAGAAAGAGGCTCTGCTACATGGACAGGCTGAAAAAAATGGATGAGTTCAAAGGTTATCTGAGATAGAAGGGCTAAGAAATTAGGAAATGAGAGTTCCTAGAAGGAAGGATGAGAATGAAATGTTGTTGATTTTTTTTTTTTTTTGAAAGGCTTTGCTAACTAGAAGTGTTTACAACAACGAAAGAATGGCTCTATGACTCAATGACTAACAAAACATGCAAGAAAAAGCACCAGCAAAATGGACTTACTGTGTTGCTATTTCGATGGCCATTTGAACGGACTTAAGGAGACTTGTTCTCATGGTGGAGTCCACAGGTTCGATGGCTTGGATGTCTACATTAGTGATCACCTGCACACAGTTCAAATTAGGACCCTTGTTATGAACATAAACACTGGTATAATGGATGCCTGGAGCAGATTGGTTCACCTTCAAAGTTAACTTCTCACCTTAGTAAATGGAAAATTGATACTAGATGCCCACACTGAAATGCATGCACAACTAGTATGTTGCCTATTGCTATAATTTCTTATGTGAATGAATATGATGGATATTATGCACCTGTTCAAATCAGAAACAAGTCAGATATTTCTTTCTCTTCAATGCAAGATCAGCAGCACCTGAAGTCTGTTCTACCCTTTCTCTTTCTTTCTTTCTTTCTTTCTCTTTTTAAACAGCCCTTACATTCAAATCACTTCGGGAATGGAATAGATCAAAAAAGACATCAAGTACCTTGAAAGGAAACTGGCATGCTAGACTTTCACAACAGCCAGAGAGTAGATAACTAATATGAATAAAATGTGATAGTGTAACATGCATATATTATGTGTGTATGTATATGTATGTGAAGCTTACAAAATACAGAAAACAAGTAGATATGTTCAAATGACTTAAATATCTTTCTTAATGTTTGAAACAAGATACTTTTTGATCACCAAACACCATTGGGTAGACTTTAAGACAAGGTTTTTGACTCTGTTGGTTCCCAAAGAAACATCAACCACTGAACAAATTGTAGATATTGAAACACCATGACAGATATTTGTTGTGTTTTTTTGTTTTTTTTCCTGAGAACTGGGCATAGGGTATATCACATACGACAAGCCGTACTGTCTGAGTTTTGCTCATGTGCAAGGCAGGGGTCAAAGGTTACTCACCAGCTTGTTGGCATCAAATACAAGTTTATCCTTCAGTGTCCCGTCCTTGTTGAAGCCAAACACTCCCGCCTTCAGTAGCTGCATTGAGTTGCGGTGGAACTCATCAAATTTCACTCGGGAGACAGCGCCTCTGACGCGACTTCCTGCATGCAAAGAAGATTTTTTCTTTTTAAATTAGTGTAACAGCAGCCATATACTACATGCTGATTCCACAGTCTCTTTTTGCCTTTCAAACATATGTTATCATACCAGATGTATTTTATTCGCAGGAATAAGATATATCGGGGAAACAATGCATCGGACACTAACATAAAAGATACCAATTTTCACTGAAATCCTCCATTATCATTGTGTCTCTTGCAGGAACAGTAACAATGTCAAAAGAAAAAATGAGATCGCATGATTCATCACAAGAAGCAGGTGGGAAAGTTTAAAATGGGGTTGAGTGGGAGGAAGGTAAAGTGTCGAGAAAGACATAGTGTGAATGAAGACATGCAGTCCTTAAGACCTTACCAATCTGTCTGCAGGCAAATCCAATGAAATCTGGTACAGAGAAGATGGAGCTCTCTTCAACTGGGTCTCCATGCTTGAACTAAAGAAAGAGAGAAAGAGACCAATCAATCTATCCATCCATCAATCCATCCATCAATCTATCCATCCATCAATCCATCCATCAATCTATCCATCCATCAATTCATCCATCCATCAATTCATCTATCTATCCATCAGTCTATCAATCTATCTATCTATCAGGAGAAATCTAATGTCAATGAATTTATATGTTTATGATCAATTTATTTTTTCAAACTCATTACTATTATTATCACTATTTTATTACTTTTATTATCACAATTCTTATTATAGTGATGTCGACATACAAGTACCTTGCTGATGCATCACGCCTGATCAAATGCCTGGAGTGCTACATTCAAGTTTTTCACACTTGTATCATTGCTTCACATGGTTTTGATCTTTCATTTCTTGCTCTTTTTATGTGTGAAATACATGTATAGGTTTCTTAAATTGAGTTTCTGAAACCCTACATTTCTTTTCTTTTCTGTTTGGACATGGGTTCTCCTACTAGCGCATGTTCAATGACGATCATATTTTCTGCCGGAATTCCCTCTCTTTTGTTTTTTTAGTACCATGTTATTTGATTGACACAATCATGAAAAATGCAAATGTATTTTCAGTCATAAAAAATCACTCATGAAGTGGAACATGGTAGTCGACAAGCAATTACTGCATGTCCTATTCCAAACTTGATATGTGCACTGTATTCAGAACAATGACCATACAATTATCCCATCCCTGTAACATCATGTTATGATATACAAGAAAATCGAATTCCACAAATGTCCACACTCGATTTGATCAAAGCAGCATAGCACAGCAGCATGGGTTGAAATTGACAGTAGTTGGAATTGACAAAACAGAGGACAATAAAATCAACAATAGTGTGGCAAAATCTGGTCAATCTAATACCTTTGCTTTAAAAAGGGACAATCACATAACAGGACTAATTTTCTTTTCAAAGAAAAGGAAATAAATGTGAATTACTTCAAACAAACAAGAAGCTCGGCAAAAAGAAATCTGGTTCGTTATCAGGATTTAGCACTGTGACTGGGATATTCAGCTGTGACAAATACAACCACCTCACCTCAAAATGATTGTTGAAAGCAATCTTGATTTGTAGTCGAGCATGATCTGCCGTTTCCACCTGTCAAACAAGAGGATGTAGAAGAGAATTCACGTAATCACTAGTTGACTCCATGCACTACATTCTGACTGAGTTAACACAATGATTACATACAGGTTACAAAATTCACATGTTTTGGATGGACAAATCAAAATACAAATTACTTTACACTAGCTTTTTAATTGTTTGCAAAACTTTAAGTGTAAAGGTGTGTATAATAGTTAAATAGAGTTAAGAACTCTCCAACCAGCATTCAATGCATATTACGACCCTCATAAAATGTCACTCATGAATCTACACAAGTCATCACTCAAAATGGTACACTGTACCGTAGCACAGATTCAAATGTAACTGACAGATGCCCAGCCAGTCTTTGAGCCAAACGCTCATTCTACTGAAGACACATCACGTCACGTCACACAATGCTTTCAATGATAATGCTGTGCTGCATATCACATATCCCTAGACTGACCTGGAATATGTCGGTGATGTAGTCTGGCCCCAGCATGAGGCAGATGGTCTTCAGGGCATTCTCCACCTTGGGTTTGCCGGCTGGTTGGAGAAAGTAGGTCAGTGAAAGAATATTTCTGGGTACTTTTTGAGGAATGTTAGTTCTTGAAATAACACAGGAGTGTGCCATTTAGTAAATAACGGAATGTGTGCTTATAAGAACAATCTACAATATGTACCAAATACATTGAAACACTGGTTCCACATCTTTTACATCTCAATGTCACTAGCAGTTACCCATAGGGTCCCACAAGTAACATTCTGGTGATTTGGTGCTGTATACATTACATGACCATGCATCACAGCACCAACATTAAGTCGCACGCCCTGATTTTATGTGAGGACTCAAAATAGGCAAAACGGGTCAACCTAGTCAAACTGGAGAACTTTTTACATTTTCTAAAAGAGCAGTCCCTCTCCTAAAACAAATTGTGAATTGAATTTTAAACAGTTTTGCCAAAACACCTTTTTGTAGAATAGAGTGATTAAGTATGTCGTACAGGCCCCTTTTCATTCCCCTAATAATCCTTTACACACTCTTCACTTTCAACTTTCAACTTCCAACACTAATACCTTTTGAAAGGATGATGGTAAAGGTTTAAAAAGTTTTGATTATATTAGTCATGGATATAATGTGTTAATAGAGCATGCTCAATTTCAGCTTAATCGGGTGATCCCTTCATTGCTGTTGCCAGGGTGTTTACATCCCGTTTTTCTTTTTTGTCCCATTCATTGCACAGCTAGCACAGCTGGGTCAGATTAAGGGCTTGAATAGACCCTAAAAGCCTCTTTTCTCAGTACAATCTTCCAGTACACACTTTTCAAGAGTGTGGCTTTCTTTCTAATATTTAGATAGGTTGGGAGAGTCTATTCGAATTGAGTTGTACATTATTTCATAGCTTAAAGTCTGCTCTTTCAAAATCTATCCTAACTAAAAATCTATGTCTGGTGACTATTTGTTGGTTTTGTGATGCAGGGTCACATATGATAGCTTTCATTTGAGCACTTCATGGTTGACCTATGACTGTTTGCTTCGGTTGCAGAATTTTCAAGAGCCTCTTGATTGCTACATTTTTTTGACTGATCTTTATGACAGATGATGACAGATGATGTTTCTCTTTGAAGTTGGCAAATTTTGGTAAATATCTCTCTGATTTTGTTCAGATTTCAAGAGTTTAACACTAAAAGAGCCAGGGGCAGGTTTCCTGCAATAATTTGACAACACAAGAAGGCCTCGTCATGAGTCTTCTTGACTTATGTTTTTTTTTAAAGTCTCAGGCAACTTTTGATACCAAATTTGCAGTGTCTGCACATACCATTACAAAGCCAAGCCCTTTCTTGCAACTGCATGTTACCCCAAAATGGGAACAATTTCCTGATTTTGTGTACATTTCCTATGGAAAACAGTGCCCTGTCATGAAACTCATCAACAAAAGAATCTGTTCTCACTGCCGTGTCTTGTGGTAAACTTGCTCACATTTTTTTGGTAGGTCCATGGATACAAACACAGGACAAAGCATATAGCACCAAAAAGCTTACAGGCTGAATATTGTGAAAATAGTACAACCAAACAGAGATTTCTAACTGCTTTATCAGGTTTTCATGGTGACAGTTCACACAAGTTCTAATGCTCATTTTTGACGGAGGCAAAAAAAAAAAAAAAAAATGAAACTTCACCTGCTTTCTATGGGAAATTGCTACCATGTTAAATTGAATTTCCTCACAGTTTCTTGCTATCATCCTCATTTCAGTGAGTACACACTTATTGTAAAACAAGAAACAATCACGGCATGAAATTTGTACTAACTGGAGCTAACAGCCATTTTCACAGCATGACACTTTCACGAATTGTCGTTAGCATTCAATGCATTGTGTAGACGAAACCTTTTGTGTGCATTTTACTTTCATAAATCTTGGCTCCTCAAAAAATCTGCAAAAGTTTCATGCACACAAAAATTTCCAGTTTTACAGTGCAGGGTGCGCTCACATGCACCAATACCATTTGCGGTCGTTTCACACCAAAGAATTCAAATCAAATTGACTCACCGCTGAGACTGAGGACATTGAAGTCTTCATGTGGGCCAAGAATGACCATGTCAGGACCAAAGACCACACGGGCCGTCTTCTCTTGATACTTGTACACCTGTCCACATTAGAAGTAAAAAACAAAACAAACACTTTGCATTGTATGTTGGCCATTGTGTAACAATTATCTTGTTTCCTTGTATTTCTGGGTTTGGTGTTTGTTTGTTTCTTTTTTCTTTCTTTCTTTGTTTCCTATGTCTGTGACTCTGACATCAAAGTGAAGTGAAAAATATTCCTCCAAAGTAAATCATTAGCTTTGTGGATGTGGAGAAATTCATGTATTTGGTCTGCCACAGGGACATTCACACTGCTAGTGAAAAATCACCCCACAGAAAAATTGCACCATTTCTGTTAAATGGCAGAGCAATTGCGCAAAAAGCCACCTGAAATTGCAAATCACAGCACATTTATGGTGGCCAAAACTTGCGATATGTCTGCAGTGCCAATGACTTTGCGAGTTTTTTTGTTGCAGTGTCAATGGAATGCACAAACATCATGAGTGTCCCCTGAATACAGACAACATTACAGATGAAGTAGTAGATTGTCATCTCACCTGCACTGCTGTGTTGTGGGGACATCTGTATCTCACCACTTTGGTCTTGTCCCGGGGCTGCAAAAGGAATCAAACATTGCATCATCATCAGAGACTAAGATAAGAGAGAGAGAAAAAAAAAAACAGCTATGCAAATCAGACGTAAGAAATGTGCATAATAAGTACTGCTATTGGCTTGCAAATGGAAAGTTTGTAAAAGCTTGACATATGCCAGGAATAATTCTTGCAGTTCATAATTCCCCTTTATAGTATTAATACATTTAACATAGTGTTTAGCACATTGATACTCGCAGTTTGCATATGTAACTTAGTGAATTTTCTCCCATATCACGTTGCCTATTTCACCAGGAATAGCATTATATACAAATGTAGGTGTCACAAACTATTCCATGAGGTGCCAGAGGAGCATTATAATCCCGTTCTTGAATGGAATTTCAAGTTGATACCCCTCTGCCAGCCAAGAAAACAACAAACAAACAATCTTTAGCACTTGCACTTTATTAGCAACTTTGCATCCTTGAGCAAGACAGTGTATACACAAAATGCTCCTCCTAATCCTGCTTTATGAATGGACATCCAGAAAAAAAAAGCTGAACAATATTGTTCAGCCTTTCTACTACCCAGATTTATGAATTGACACCCAGTAGAAAAACTGGACAATGTCGTTGCTGGATCTAGCAATTTGTCTAAGACAGTGGCAGCCTGGCTTGAACATCTACCAAGGAGTGGAGAGAATGCAATATAAAGTTCAGGCAGGATTCGAGTGATTGGGGTTATGAATGTGACCCTGCATCTCAAAACCACCAAAAAGTCGCCAGACAGGGATTTCTAGTTGAGGGCACATTCTGAAAGGGCAGCCTCTGAGCTTTTAAATGCCATGTAACTCAATACAAATGGATGTTCCTTACCTATCTACTAGTATTTAATGGAAAGAATGTACAATGTACACCCTCTGGAAAAGTGTTCATTGAGAAAGGAGGCTTGAAGCTTAGGGTCTATTCAAGTGCTTAATCTCAGTCAACAGTGCTTTGTGCAATGAACGGGACAAAAAAACAGGATATAACACTCCACAGCACCACAATGACAGGAATATCAGGTTAAGTTGCAATTTTACACGCTCTACTCATGACTGATACCAACTTGAAATGCAGCAGCATCATTCTTTCGAAAGTTATTAGAGTTGAAAGTGAAGGAAGTGTTAACCCCTTGAGGATGGGCTGATTTTGCTTCAACATGTATTTCCCATAGACACTTGCCCGAGTATACTCTGGACTCGTCCTCACCATGTTAAGGGTTTATAAGAAGTAAAAAGGGACCTCTAGGACATGCTAAATGACACTATTTAAGAAAAAGGTGTTCCAGAAAAATTGGCAAAAATACAACATTCAATTCATGCTATGATCTTAAACTTAAGAATTTTGTAAAGTAATTGCTCTTTCAAAAAAGATAAAAAACCAAAAGATTTACCAGAATGACCCAGTTTAGTAACAACCTAACAAAAAAGAAATCTTGTTCATAGTTTTGTGAAAGGACATCTCCAAAAGGAAGTGCTTTAAAGAGTCTGATATACTACAGCACTCATGGCTTTATACCACATGACTGCCTTTGAGTGTGCTTTCCTTTAAGTGTTCTCATATCAAGAGATTGCTGAAGATGCCATGGCAAACCCTTTAATCCTTTAATATGAGCTCCCCCTGCCTACCTTGCCTCCTGCATACTCTGGGTCGATGGACTGCTCAAAGTAGGCCAACTTCCTGATGTCACCCTCACCGCTTCCTCCTCCATTTCTGTCAAGGATGCATAAAAAAAAGGGGGATTTTTTACAAATTGAATGACATACGACTGATTCAAAAACGTGCTGGTAAAGGTTGAAAAAGGCCCTTCCATGAGATAAAACTAATTTCCCTGTGCATTTACATATCAGAATATATCTTGTATGTATAAAGCACTAAAATGTATTATACTGGATCTAGGACACCTGCTAAATATTTCAACGATTAGCATGTAAACATCAAGACCAGCCCTGATCACACTCAAGAATCTTTCACTTCTCATATGGCACAGTTTGCTGACTATTGCTAGTCACATGGGGAAAACCAGGAGAGGGCAGCACCATTCACCTGTTTTCTAGTGTTGGTATATGGGGCGGACCATTTTCCTCAGTTTGCACACTGCTGTTTGCTAGGAAATTAAATGGTCTTTTATGTGCGTGAGTTGAGACTCTAACACTCCGAACCGCCATTTAATTTCCTGTTCAAGGGGCAGAATGTTTTTACCTCTTACCGGAGGGAACAGCATGATTGCACACAACACTTCTCAGCTAGACTTAATGGCCTGCATTGAAAAGGGTAGTCTGTGGATTATATCTATGCAAATTTCATAAGTGCAAATGCGTGTGCACGATTGTACATGCCAACAGACATCCTATAATGAAGGCACTCGCACACACACATGTGATATGTACACCTATTTCGTGCTCGTTTTAGTCCACTGACTTAATCTAACTAAGCCATTGATTTGATTTAAACTAGCTTTGTGAATTTGCGTCAATAGGACTCCAATCCAAGCCAACTCAGACTGCAAGGCAGACCAGCTACTGACAAAGCCAGTGACATGACATTTGCTCCTGTGAAAACTGCTCCGGTCTTACTTTCTCCAAGGACTTGGGGTTAGGTTTAGGTTGTGATATGGGTTCAGGTTTAATTTAGTTTGATGTGAGGATTAGGATTAGGGTTAGGGTAATGTTTGTGGGTAGAATTTATGTTTGGCTTTAATAGCGTACAGATATTTCGTGAAAGCAATTGTCGCAGGAGCAAATGTCATGGAACCAAAGAGCCACCTCACTGATCTGATAATGTGCGATATCATCATCTTCATCATCATCATCAAATCCAAATGTAGTTTCATCAACAGTATTGTTGTTATCAAGTAAGAATGAGAGGGCAGTCCTGTTAACATGGATGATGAATTCAAAGCCTTCTTTCGCGCGTTTTATGCTGCAAGGCTTACCTGAGTATGGAAAGCACAAGAGGGTCCAATTCCTTTTCCCACAGCATCTCGTGCTCATTGAGAAGATAGGACCTCGGTCCCAGAACCATGTTCACCTACAGATTAGAACAAATGTACAAAAAAGCACAACTATAATAAAATCTTAAATTTTGGCAATGAGACAAAAATTACCCTGTAGAACCCATTCCCTTTGATATTCTGCAATCCCAAAGAGTTTACTTGAGACTGAGCAGGCACTCAAATACAAAAGGTTAACTTTTCGACAATTTCTTCAAAAAGAACACACCTGCTGATGGTTCCATATGAAACAGACACAGACAAATGTTATGTGAAGCCAAGAACAGTAATCATGTCAAATACAAATTATAATTTTAGAAATGAGCAGCAGCACAAACTTATGTACATTATATGTTTTAGTCATTTTCTATCACCGCATTTGTCACAAAAGCTGACAAGAAAGCAAATACTGGGGCTCCATAACCAAAGATGGTTGCAATAATTACACCAAAATTGAATATGAGAATAAGGACCCATTCACATCTTAAAGATATGCAATTCTTCAAGAAAACAAAAAGGCACGTGCTAATTATTTCATTCAAGTTGGGTTTTAAGAACATTCTATAAACCTCTATAGCAAACTTGCAAACACAGGTGAACATTCTGATAGAATCAAGCCTTCAATCACTCACATCTCCAGTTTGAAGATTGCGGACATAGATTCCTTCATTCTCACCAAGGGGAATAGCTTTCCTGTTAATAAAGCATATAGAAAATCAAGGAAAATGGAGATATCTATAACTGCATGATCAACACAATAAATCCTTCATTTCCATGGAACAATCTTTAACACACAGATTACATAAATCAATAAGGGGCATTTAAAAAAAATGATAAACATATTCTGCTATGCCAAGAATAAAATGCAATCTGTCAAATGAAATTATTAGAATAGCCAATGTGAAGAGTTTTACAATGATTATCATATCCCCCCCACACTTCATCACAAATGGCACGATAAAATTCATGTTGACATTGGCTGTGTTTTTAATGTATGTAAATAAGGGGACCTGCCTAACATAGCAACACAAACGCAACTGTGTTTGAACAACAGAAGCCCACAAATAACTGAAACACTGGAATGTTCATACAGTGGCAGATTACTGCAGTAATGCATGGCAAGTTCGGTATAGCTTTTTCCTACACTACTAGCAATCGTTCTTTGATGGTGCAACTCACAAGTTTTTAAGGTAAAAAACCAAATTATATGTGACCAGACATAAAGAGAATGACAGTGTTGCCGAATCTTGACGACCTGTTTTCACGATTTTAAATTCGTCAAGACTTTCCAACAACATAATTATAATAATTCACCTTTAAAAATTTGGGGGTTAAGATACCAAACTTTCAGTGTATCAAGAAATCTAAACTTTTGAACATTTTCAACCAAATGATCACATTTTGCATTTTCCCTGTTTAATGTTAAAGGGATCGTACAGCTTTGGTTGAGACCTAATTTCGGGTTTCTAACATTTTTTTGTGAAATAATGAGAAACCTCTTATGAAATATGAAAGAGCATGTAATTCTATGAGGAATTCAACATTTATTTGATGAAAATTGGTTTTGAAATGGCTGAGATATCCAAAAATGAGCGATTCTAATAAAGTGTGGGACCCACACTTTATCACGATCGCTTTTTAGGTGATAAGCTATCAGCGTATCACCTATTGTGATTGTCAAAATCTCTCTTTATTTTTTTTTATTCTTCTTTCTTTCTGGACAATTTTGTGTCGTCAATATCTCAAGAATGACATTACGCAATAACATGACATTTTCAGTCAACATGTCTCATGACAAAATCTAGCCACAATAAGGTTTTCATGACAGTAACATATCTATGACGTCATCCAGGCGCCATTTTGTGATTTTCGGACCTTGTCACATGATCGATCATAACTTCATAACTATATGTCATTTCTGTATCATTTTCGGTGGACATGAAGTTCAGGTCACGCTCTATCTTACTTTTTAACGCTAGTTACACAGGTCATCATTACGCGCGTCAAAATTTTAAAAGGCTCAAAACAACTTCCCAATGGGAAATCTCGAAGTTTCAGACAATTTTAAGCGTTTCAAACATTTTCTCGCGTGCGCGTCCGTCCGCGCAATTTCGCGCGCAGAGCCCGTAAGCAACATGAAAATGCAATTTTTTTGACTGATTTGGATTCCTGATACTTTGAGTAACAATATCCATTGATTTCCGATCGATTTCGACCTATAACAAAGGAATGCACTGGCGTCAAAGTTAAAATTCCACGTGCGCGTCTTTCTGCAAATATAGTGAAAAAACATGTCTTTGTTTATTTCGCCATAGCTCTTTAAATCGTCCGTTGACCCTATATTTCTATTGCATATTACAAAAGTATATGAATTGTAAATAACATTCCTAGTATCAATATTGCCAGGAAAACGTGATGACGTCATCATATCGTCATTTTGAATAAAAAAAGTGGAATTGATTTTTTTGAGGTACTGTTTCTGACATTCATTTGCTCGTATCTCTGTTGTTTAAGCTCAATATTATCCCAAATTCAGATATGTTGCACTTTGAACATTTGCCTTTCAAGTCCATGTGATGGTTTTGAAATATGATGACGTCATCACACTAGAAATTGTGATTAAAGGTAAAGACTCAAAATCAGACAAGTTTACGTGTTATGTCTATGGGAGGTGATTTTTTTTAAACCATGCATTGACTTGACAACGTTTAAGCACCTTTACCTCATCTGATGTTGCTCCATTTCCGCTGAAACATAAATATGTTGTAGCTGAGACAATAAGCTTTAGTAATCATGCATTTTATGTTTTCAAATCTCCTCATCAGGTTGACAATTTTGCAATTTAAAACTGAAAATGAGAAGGCAATCTGTACGGAACGATTCCCAATTTTTCTTTGCAACTGTATATTGATCGAATCCACGCTGCCACTTGTGAGAAGTTGAATAGCGCCATCACAAGTCAACACTGTCACGATAGTATTTAGATTTAAGTTTCGCACTCAATCTTCAGGACAGCCATGTGGCATAATCGGTTAGCGCGCTGGTTGTTCATAACGCCATACCGGAAGGCGAGAGGTTCGACTCCCGCAGGACTTTTATCCGTTCTTTCTTTTTTTCTCTTTTTTTTTCGGCAGTTCAGCTTTACTCCGATGTCATTTATCGTATTATTTTATCAAGTGTACGTAACCCGTGAACACGGCTGCTCTATTTCCCTTGTTTTGTATTGGAGTTTGGAGATTGGGTTTGCTTCATTAATTTTGTCACACTTAATGTTGTAAATTGTCCCTTGTTACAGTGTCCCGCTTGCCACCTTTCGTTTGCTCTTTCCTTTTCTCTTCATTGGTTATTGTTATACTGTAACAGGATAGGTAGGAACATGTACATTTAAATAACTTGCAGGAATGGGAGCTGAATTGATTAACTCTAGTCCAGGTGTATGGCGTCTCGCTCATCTCTTTGAAATTCCAGGTTGTTATTGTTTGACCCAATAACGGAGTTGTAGACAGGTTATATGTTGCTATAGAGGTATCTTGAGCCACATGAGTGGAAAGCATCACTGTTTAGTAGTAGTAATGAACTTTTTCATGTTGTAAATGGTATAAAGATTTAAGATAAATATATATATATATATATATATATATATGTATATACATAAATAAAAAAAGATTAAAGATAAATTTCACATCCAATCTTCGGTACAGCCGTGTGGCTTTATAGTCGCTTAGCGCGCTGCATGGTCATTATGCACTACCTCAGGACGAGATGTTCGAGACCCGCAGGACGCTATCATTTTTTTCTCTCTCTATTTCTTTGTGTTTCTTTTGGCAGTTCAGCTTTATTCCGATCGATGTCATTTATCGTATTATCTTATCAATTATACTACCCCACGACACACAGTCGCTCAAGTTCCTTTTTTTTTGTCGGAGGCTGGAGGTTGGATTTGCTTCATTTATCATACGTATTGTTTAAATTGCCCTTGGTACAGTGCCCCGCTTGCCACCTTTCCTTTTCTCTTTCCTTTTCTCTACGTTTGTTCCTGTTACACTGTCACAAGACAGGTCGGAAAATAAATTGCATAACTCACCTGGAGCAGGAATGGCAACTGAATGAATTAACTCTAGGCCAGGTGTATGGCGTCTCGCTCATCTCTTTGAAATTCCAGGATGTTATTGTTTGACGCAATAACGGAGTTGTAGACAGGTTTTATGTTGTTATAGAGGTATCTTGTGCCACATGAGTAGAAGGCATCACTGTTTAGTAGTAGTAATGAACTTTTCCATGTCCCTCCATGTCAATTATAGTGTGTTCAAAGGGGATGTGTGTCTATCTGCCAAAGAAGAGGAAAAACTTATTTTCGTCATGGCTGTTTCTCTATACGTAGCCGTAGGTAATGAGTGTTGTTGGTATCTGAGCAGTGAAGAACAGAGCATCAGGCTAAAATCCCCCTTTGAATAGTTATACGCGCTAAGCGTTCAATTTGATATATCTTTCTTTATGAAGTCAATCCCTGCTAATGGAGTTACAGAATTATGTTATGACACGTTTCACTGAAAGTTTGTAAAGCAAAGTTTATGGACAAGGCAAGCAATTGTACATGAATAATACCTACCATTGATTTCAGAGGGAAATTATGGTATGCCTAAATGTAAGGGTATCATTGCTTTGGAATTGCTGAGACAATTATGCTTGGCACGAGGGCTTCCACTTCTAATAACTGATCCCTTTGAAGATGTGTCGGTCACGGGTGATCGTCATGATTCATCTTTCACGTAGAAGCTTACATTCCACACTCTTGGTTCGAGAAGACTTACCATCATACTTCAATTTGTTATTAAAGGTAAAGACTCAAAATCAGACAAGTTTACGTGTTATCTCTATGGGAGGTGATTTTTTTTTTAATGTGCATTGACTTGACAACGTTTAAGCACCTTTATCTCAGGTGATTTTGCTCCATTTCCTCTGTAACTTAAGTATGTGGTAACTGAGACAATAAGCTGCAGTAATCATGCATGTTATTCTTTGAAATCTCCTCATTAGTTTGACAATTTTGCAGTTTAAAACTGAAAATGAGAATGGAATGTGGACAAAACGATTCCTGATTCATCTTTCACATACATAAGTTTACGTTCCTCATATTTTTTCGTCGAGACGTATGGCCGAGTGGTTAAAGGCGACGTCTCAGAGACGTGAGGTTGCACACGTGCGGGTTCGAACCCCACAAGATCACGAAACAAAATACTTAGCTATCTTACTGTTTTTTTCTTCAATTTTGTATTACATATTCGTCCATGTAGAAATCACATTCGTATATAAACGCACCTATACACACACAGACACACACACACGCCATATCCCTCTTTTTGTGTGTTGGAGACCATATTGCTTCGACTGCTGCAAAATTTGGCAGGCTGACTTTGTCAAACCGATCATATAGTCCATGGGCCAAGAGCCGAAAAATGGGTTGTTGGTACCACTCGAGGTGGCAAAACCTTTTTGGTGTCATTTTGTTTGTCGGACATAGATACGCTTATCAAGCTATGATGTGTGTGTGTGTGCGCCCTTGCTGGCGACCCCTCTTTTGACTCCTCCAATTTGTTGGCTTTTTGCATTGTCTGCTGTGATTTGTGAGTTTGTGAGTGCTTCTAGTTGACCAGTTTGATACCTGGATACCACTGGACATCTATCTGATTGATATGGAATTTCATCTCCTCAGAAATTGTAGAGTCAATTTCTCAGCTTGTGGTCCTATTTCACTTTTACTTGCCTGCCTGTCCCATATGTGCTTCATCATGTCTTGTTCTGAAGTTCATGGGCTTTAGCTGGGTGCTTCTTCTGTGCAACCAACCGGAATCACACACAATAGGATGACATGCAGTGTCCATTGTGTAGCTTCTTCTTAGTACCACCAATGTCAATAGCTCTGCCAGAGTGGACTCTCCCCAGGAATGCCACTTATTCAGTACAGCACAAGTGAACTGAAGTCAATATGGAATGGTATGAGCTTTAACCAACGCATGTTAGCTGCTTCTACTTATGGAAAATTGAAGACCTTGGGAATACACAAGAGGCGCAATGGTCACAGGGGCTGCCGTGGTGGTAAGAAGAAGCAGATTATTGAGAGTGAATCCAAAGCTATGAAGAGTTCAACTCTTCCTGTAGTTGTGCATGCTCTCTTTACTCTTGGTCTGATTAACTGTCAATCAGCATGCAATAAATCTGATTTAATTAAGGATCATCTGATAGACCATGATATTGATGTTCTAGCATTGACTGAAACTTGGTTCAAGCCAGGCGAGCCCCAGAGCGCAGCGAGAGTAACTCCTTCTGGATACAGACTGCTTCATGTCCCTCGGAAGTATCGCAGGGGTGGAGGTGTAGGTCTTTTGTACAAATCAAGTCTGTGCTCAAAAGCAGTAAGAACCAACATTCAACCTAAATCATTTGAGTTTATGGAAACTGATTTGTCACATGGTACTGCAAGGATTAAGGTAATTGTTGTTTACCGTCCACCACCATCACGTAAGAACTGTTGTACGTTTACTGAGTTCATCCATGAGTTCTCAGTTTTGTTAGATAGACATTCCTTGTTCACTGGGAAATTGTTCATTCTTGGTGACTTTAACATCCACTGGGAAAACCAACAATCCAATGACACTAAAGCTTTCCAGAGACTTCTCCTAGATCATAATCTGCAGCAGATTGTGGATGAGCCTACTCACGAGTCAGGTCACATTTTAGATCTGATCATCACCCATATTGATGTGGAAGGCATAAATTCAGTATGTATCCAGGACTCGATATCAGATCACAGCTCTGTCCACTGTCTCCTCCAACTCGAGAAACCCAAGCCTGTGAAGAAGAAGATCACCTACCGCAAGTTGAAGACTATTGATTTGACTCAGCTTAGGTTTGACCTGAAACATTCCGGTCTGTTCTCTAACACCTGTGTTGCCGTGAATGACTCAGTCCATCAGTATAATGTGGTTCTCAGGGAATTGTTGGACAAACATGCTCCTGAAAAGACATGTGTAGTTGTGGAACAGCCGGCTGTCCCCTGGTACAGTGAGGTTATCGCTACTGCAAAACGCACGCGGCGACAGCTTGAACGCCGATGGAGGCAAACTCGTGCCCCATCTGATAGACAACTCTTCAAAGAGCAGAGAAATCGAGTCAAGCAGTTGTTCATGTGTGCCAAAGCTGCCTACTACAATAAACTAATAGTTGATTGTGGATCTGACCAAAAAGCACTCTATGCCATCATCAACAAGCTTCTGTACAGAAAGACAGAATCAGCTGTGGCACTAGGGCATCATTCCTCTCCTGGTCGTGTAGCCTCTAAATTCTCAAGGTACTTTATTGGTAAGATTGAGTCTATAAGATGCAATCTACAGTCGAACATGTCTCTTACTGTAGAGCCAGAGTCAGACAGTGATACAACCTCAAGTGATGAACATCTTACTACACTCGCGCCCACAACTCCGGCAGAAATACAGAGTGTTATCCGCAGCTCTCCTGCCAAGTCATGCTCCCTGGATCCAATCCCAACCTCAATTGTGAAAGAGAGTTATGAACTAATGGCCGTTCCTATCTCCAGGATAATCAATGCTTCCTTACAGGAAGGAATGTTTCCAGATGAGCTGAAGCTCGCCCATGTCACTCCTGTACTTAAGAAGACACCCTTAGATCCGGATAAGATGAGCAGCTACCGACCTATATCTAACTTGCCATTCCTTGCCAAAGTCCTCGAGAAAGTAGTTGCCAAAAGACTAATGTCACATCTCCAGGTCTGCAAACTCTATGAGCCGATGCAGTCTGCTTATAAGAGACACCACAGCATAGAGACAGCCCTTCTGAAAATAGCTGATGACATCTTGCGAGCAGTTGACAACAAGAAAGCAGCCATGGTACTTCTCTTGGATTTGTCAGCTGCATTTGACACAATTGATCACAAAGTCCTCATTCACAGGCTGCAGCAGGATTTCAAAGTTGGCGCCACTGCCCTTCAATGGTTCAGATCTTATCTCCATTGCCGAAGACAGTCTGTGAACATCAATGGAACTCTGTCAGAGCAGGCCTTCCTGACCTGTGGCATCCCACAAGGTTCAGTCCTCGGACCATTACTCTTTACACTATACACTTCCCCCCTTGGGAACATAGCACGTCAGCATGGTTTAGAACCCCACTTCTATGCAGATGACACTCAACTTTATGTGACATTCGATCCAAGAGTGGCAGCTGAAGAAACAGCAGCAGCTACGAGGATGACTGAATGCCTGTCAGATATCCGACAATGGATGGTGAAGAACTTCATGAAACTCAATGACGACAAGACTGAATGCCTCATCATTTCTTCTCCACAAATGAGAAACAAGATCGTCTCCATGGATTTTCACGTCGGTGATGTGTCTGTCTCTCCTGCAGATAACGTCCGTAACCTTGGGGTCTACTTTGACCAGTCTATGAGGATGGATAGGCATGTTTCGCAGGTATGCCAGACTGCTTACTTCCAGCTTCGTAGCATCGCAGCTATTAGACCTCTGCTTACAAGGATAGCAGCAGAAAGCATCATTCATTCACTCATAACATCAAGACTGGATTTTTGTAACAGTCTCCTAGCTGGCCTTCCATCTGCAACCTTGAACAGACTTCAAGCAGTACAGAATGCAGCAGCACGCTTGCTCACCGGGCTGAGGAAGTATGATCACATTACCCCTGTCCTGGCTGAGCTGCATTGGCTTCCCATCAAGAACAGAATTGATTTCAAGATCTTACTTCTCACTTTTAAGGCCATTCATGGTCTGGCCCCAGGATACCTGTCTTCCCTAATTGAGCGACGGCAGCCTCGCCCTGGCCTTCGTTCATCTGGCCTCACTCTCCAGGTGCCCATCACACATCTCAAGGGATACGGAGACCGGGCGTTTTCCTCTATTGCTCCTCGCCTATGGAACTCCCTCCCATCTTTCCTCCGTGAAATTGACAAACTTGATCACTTCAAAGCCTCACTCAAGACTCACATTTTTCACCAGACATTTAATTGCTAACTGTCTTGGAGGAGTCTGCGCCTTTGAATGTTTCTGTGACAGATATATGGCGCCATACAAATGCTGTGGATCATCATCATCATCATGATAGCATTTCCAAATGAGTAGCTTAGTCATAATAAATGAATTTTTAACCAATTTGGTCTCGTTTTTATATCCCTATACTTCTGAATCGAAACTAACCGCTATACAAAGAAGAGCACTGCCTTCTGTATGTCCACAGGTGTTCTGTTGTAAACGCGGTGCGCTTAGTCTTTATTCAAGGCAGCGAAGGGAATATCCAAAGGGTTATGATGTCCACAGTTGTCACGCGGTGCGCTTAGTCTTTATCTAGAACAATGTATCGTTATCATATCTAAAGTTCCTAATAAAAGGGATTATCTATACTGTTTTTATACCACCCTCTCAACAAATACATCAGTTATAAACAAAAATCACTCTGTTCATTTACAACATTATTAATTATAATGTATTGTAGTGTACCGGTACATTGTTTTTGCATAATCTTTCATTGTTGAATGGAAATAAAGCGACATTAGCATGGTATTAGCGTTTTCACCGTAGCGTTTTCAGCGGAAAATGATAAATAATTGAAAAATACGCTAAAATTCACGAGAAATTGCTTTGTTGTTGTTGTTGTTTTTAGATAAAGGGATATACACTGTATTATAAGCTTTGGATATTCCCTTCGCCGTCTTGAATATTAGACTAAGCGCCGTGGACATCATAACCCTTGGATATTCCCTTCGCTGCCTTGAATAAAGAATAAGCGCACCGCGTTTACAACAAAACACCTGTGAACATACAGAAGACAGTGCTCTTCTTTGTATAGCGGTTGGTCTCGATTCAGAAGTAGAGGGATTTAACAACGAGACCAAATTGGTTTAAAATTCATTTACTATGACTAAGCTACTCATTTGGAAATGCTATCATAGCTTGATAGGCATATCTATGCCCGACAAACAAAATGACACCAAAAAGGTATTGCCACCTCAGATGGTACCAATATCTGGCCTGGCCCATGGACTAATAGTATGTAATGACGACGACGAAGGTGTTGTACTTTGAACAATTGTCTTTCAAGACCATGTCATTGTTTTGTACTTTGATGGCGTCATCACACTGAAAATTGTGATTAAAGGCAAGGTATCAAAACCAGCCGATTATAGGTTTTATGTTTACGGCACATATTTTTCCCAAGTTGCCAGAAATGGCATAGCGACATTAGTAGTTACAAGGCCGCATTTCCGTCTAGCAATGCAATACATGTTCACGCGGCCACGTTGGTTGAGTGCGCATTGACTTTTCTCCCGGTAATATCTACACATTTCTTTTTTGCCTTACCATTTCCGTGGATGTCCCGTGGCCGAGAGGTTAGAGAAACGGTTTTGCATGCAAACTCAATATAACTTCAAGGTGCCTATATCACATTCTTTTCTTTGTCGATCACAAATGACCGACATCTGATGACCCTAAGCGTATCACCTAACTCGTCAGTCTGACGAGTTTCATATCTCGTCTTACTTTGTTTTTGGATGTTTCAGTCATTCCAAACCTGATTTTCATCAAATAAACTTTGAATTCCTCTTAAAATGGTATGCTCTGTGCTATATCATAAGCGTTTTCTTGGTATCTCGCAAAAAGTTAAAAGCCCAATTCTCATCTCCACCAATACTGTACTATCCCTTTAAATGGGTACTGTAAAAGTGGAGATTTTCGCAGTGTTGAAATTTTCACGCATTTCGCGCAACCCGAAACTAGCGCGAAAATAAAAGCACGCGAATATTTTTGCTTCCCAAATGTTCCATTAGTTGATGCCTTCATTCCGCAGAATTGAAAACACGCGAAACTCTTCTTACCCCGCTGAGCGCAAAAAATTAGTCACACGAAAATATCCACTTTTACAGTAATGTGGTATTAGGTCAGAAGAAGGAAAGGCATACCTGATAACCTGATGGTTGCCCTGGTCAACCTCTTTAACTTGGACTGGAGGGATGTAGCTCTTTGGACCACGGATCATCCATCTGTCGCCAGGTTTACGCGTTTTGCCTCCTACATTAGACAGCACAGTAACAGTTACATTACGCCTTTCCAATAGCACACTTGCATTTAAACAATCATGAATTCATTGAAAGCACCATGATACTTGCAGTACAGTGACCCCAAATTATAAAGGGGGAGGGGTCAGGAGTCAAGTTTGGGCTTTATTCATGTTTTAACAGGGCTACAGTTTAAGCAGTGGTTTACTGGCCCACTCGAATCACCCCCACATGAAGCCCACTATGTGGGCATTACACTAAACCATACACAGTTACTTCATCTATTGATATCCATGGTAACAAGTACACATGGGCTATGACACCCAGAAGTGAGGTGTTGACCCCCCCCCCCCCCCCACACACACACACACAAACTCTATTTGTGACAGAGTGCATATTTCTTTCTTAAAGGTGGTAATCACATTATGTACTAATAATCTGTCCTTGAAAGAGCACAATATTAAAAATATCAAATTGACTCAGAGAAGAAGGCTTTGCTTTACTGACTAAAAAAAAAGTGCAAATGTGTTCTCCTCATACCAGGAAATGAGTTGTCGGTGAATGTCTCCACTGCCTCCAGGACCAGAGCCTCATCCTCACCCAAGAGGTACTGCTCCTTGATCCCTCCTTCAATGGATTCTCCTGCAAAGACATCAAACATAAGGATTCAAGACTGACAACAAAAGAATAGACTCTCCTGCAAGAACATGAAACATTCAAGAGTAACAACAAAATTAGCTGCTTTATAAATGTGACTGTGCATCACAAAAACCAACAATAGGTCACACCCCTTGATTTTACGTGAGGACTAAAAAAAGGTGAAACGGGTCAAACAGGTCAATCTTTGGTTTGTCATATTTTCTTAAAGAGCTATTCTTTTTCTGCATTATACCAGAGTTTTGGATCATAAAATGGATGGGAAAGTGTTTTTTTCAGCAGTTTTTCAACAACCTTTTTTGTAGAGTGGCGAGATCAGGTATGTCTTAGAGGTCCCTTTTCATTTCTTGAAAATCTTTTGCACACCCTTCACTTTCAACTCTAATGACTTTTGAAGGGATAATGCTACTGCTTTGAAAGTTCGCATTAACAATGAACAGAATGTGTTTATAGAGCATGGTCACTTTCAGCTTAATCTAATAATCCATTCATTGTTGTTGCTAGAGTGGCTTACATCCTGTTTTCTTGTCCCATTCATCGCACAGCTGGCACGGTTTGGAAAAGAAAAGTGCCTGAATAGACCCTATACTTTGGAGCCTCTTTTCTCAGTTCACACTTTCCACAGTGTGTGCTTTCTTTCCAAGATTAAGATAAGTTAGGAGAGTCCATTTGATTTGAGTCATACAACATTTTAAAGCTTAGAGTCTGCTCTTTCAGAATCTGCCCTTAACAACAAATCCATGTCTGGTGACTTTTTGTTGGTCTTGTGATGCAGGGTCACAAATGTTAACAAAGTTATGGATCAATTTCTTGAGCTGAGGTAAGAAGTGACTGAACTTGCTCATTGCCAGCCCATTATTAGTAAGGAGAGAATATCATGAATTTGAATGCACAGTTAGTAAGTCAGCATATGAGATGAGAACCAAATTTGCCATTAATTGATGCATCCTACCTCTAAATTCCCCCTTCCCAAACAGACATAGTGCTGAATCATTCATTTCATCTGTATCTACATTTCAATACTTGAAATCCTTTTGCATATGTTTGTTGATACAAACACTGGTAGCAAACATCAGGAGAGCTTTCATCACGTCAGAATGTATCCCTGACACAGAGGAATGCAAGGATAGAATATAAGTTTAATAGAGAGTATGTAAATTACATTTCTTTCTATAGATACTGCACCAACAGTGTTACAATGTACCTTGAAGGGCCACATTCTATTACTGCACTTAACCAGCAAACTTGAGTGTGGTGTGGTGCAAGGTTTAAAGTGAGCATTCACATTTCAGGATGGACTCACTTAAAGAATAAAACCTGTATGCACGTACCAGGATGCAGAAAGAAGCTGGTGTTGCCCACTCTTAGTTCCTTCTTGCCAAACTGGGGCTTGCCGTGGCGATCCACAGGGTTGTTGATGACACAGTACTGGCCCTTCTGCAGGACAGTTTGCTTGAGTGTACAGATCAACTCCTACACCAAGAAAAAGGGAATGGAATGAGGTGGGGTCAAGGATCATGCACATGGAGAGAAAGCTCTATTGGATGAGATGAAATCTTTTGATGGCAGGGTATGGGTAAGACATCAATGAAGTGGGCATGGTGCACAGCAATAAAATATCACTCTGCATCATAAAACCAACAAAAAGTCGCCAGACATGGATTCTTAGATTAAGGCAGATTCTGAAAGAGCAGACTCTAAGCTTTACAATGATGTATGACTCAATACAAATTTACTAATTTATTTAATTTACTAAATTTACTATCTAAATAATGGAAAGAAATTAACACACTCTGGAGAAGCGTTAACTGAGAAGAGAGGCTTTGAAGTTTAGGATCAATTCAAGTGCTCACTCTCACCAAGCTGTGCTCTATGTGATGAATGGTGCAAAAGGCAGGATATAAAACTCTAAAGCAACCACAATGAAGAGATTATTAGGTTACAGGATTAAAGCTAACTGCAATTTGACACTCTCTCTTTCAATAGCACATTCTATTCATGACTGATACTAACCAGTGAACTGCACTGAACTAACTTTAAAAACGGTGCAAGTAGTATCATCCTTTTCGAAAGTTATTAGCGTGAAAGTGTATTGTTTTGAAGAAATGAAAAGGGGCCTCTATGACATAGGTCCTACATTATCACAATATTCTACATAAAAGTGGTCTAAAAAAACTACACACAAAATAACAACAACAACACAATATCCCATTCATTTTATGATCCCAAACTTAAGAACAGTAGTGACAAAATGAATGGCAGTGAACGGAGAGCTGACAGGTATCACAATAATGCCATGTATATTCTCACACTCTAGTATACAGAAAACATGTAATAGTAATAAGCGTATACAATAGAAAACCAAAACGGAGTAAATTCTTCAACTGTCACATGATTTTCTCATTTTAATACTGATCTATTGATGTGAAAATCTAATATCCGAGTCGAAATAAAGAGACAATTTTCATGGTACAGACATACTACATGACAGCTCTTCAGGGCCAGAGACAAAAAAGTGATCGAAGGAAGGGAATCATTTCTTACCTCTCCAATCTCCATGATGTAGGCCTCTGAATCCAAGCCAGTGACCAGCCACTCGTCCCCAGCCACCCGCTGCTTCCCCAGGGCGTCGGTGCAGTTCTGCAGGGCCCGCAGGTGCAGTCCAGTATAGGGGGTCAGCTGGTAGGGCTCCACGATGCCATCAACCTGTATAGCAAGATATTATAAGCACATGTGCCCTATTCATATTCCGTATTTCACATAAAACCTACCTGTAATTCTCAGAAGGGGTCAAAATGCATCTTCCACCATTTCGAATTTGCTTGCAAGACATCGAAAGGGTCTAAAAACAGAATTTGTCTGGCTGACACGATTTGCTAGGATTATGAGTCATTCGGGAGTATTTCAAGATTTAAAAAGTGTACAAAATTTAGATTGCAGTAAACAACGTTTATTCCTGGTAATGTCAGGGTAATGTCAGAACAATATCACGGTAAGAATTTGGCAAAAGTTAACGCGACAATGTCTGAACAACATTTTGCCGGGATCATTTTCACAGGTAGTGCACAAAAAGTAACCCTGATGCTACCCGGACGTTGTAGTCTTAACATGGCTCTATCAAAATGGGGCTTCAGGGATGCAGGAACTAGCGAAAGTGGTGAACAGAGGACTACCACCTCATGAGAAAGGTTGGGTTTTTCTCTTTCTTGTTGGTTTAACACTTGAGTGTTTTGTCGTTTTCTACTTTTGAAACAAGCCTACCTCTCTGTGTGCGAATTGGTACAGAAAATCCCATAGCATTGTGCACACTGTCTACAAAAATGTCCATGACATACAGAGAGATGAGACAACACATACATCATGTTAAGAGAGGTTTGCACACTTACCTCCTCATACACCCCAGGCAGGTATGCTCCTTGTTCCTTCACAAGCCACTGCTCTCCTGCAACTCTCTGCCTGAGAATGACACAGAAAGCAGCAACACTCAGATAAAGGTGTTCGCTTTTTCACTTCTTCAACAATATGTGTGCCTTTAAACTTCAAAAACATCATCTCTCTGATTGTTTCTTTTGTTTATTTGCTTGTTTTTTTATTGTTTGTTTGCTTTGGGGTTGTTGTTATTGTTTTTGCATGCAAAGGCATCAACATCAGTTAAGGCATGTTTTCATCACTTCACTGTAGCAAACAAGGCTCACTGCTGTTACATTAATTCATGTCAAACCAAATCAGCTGTCACTGGCAGAATT
Source organism: Diadema antillarum (assembly GCF_040938485.1). Taxonomy (NCBI): domain Eukaryota; kingdom Metazoa; phylum Echinodermata; class Echinoidea; order Diadematoida; family Diadematidae; genus Diadema; species Diadema antillarum. The sequence continues at coordinate 328,282 of NW_027272295.1, read as the reverse complement.
CCCATATGCTAAATGTCTGTTGCTTGTGGTGTTGTGATTTTACACAAATAATGCACATTACACAGGGTGTTAGTATGAATTATCCACCCAACAGTAACTTTGAAAAATTTAACTAAGCCCAACCAAGTAATGTGCAAGATTTGTTTAATAAAATGGTGACATGATATAGATTCATCAGCAGCCATTTCCACAAGATTGCAAGGCCAGCACCAGCTTCAAGCTAACTAAACTGCACACGCTAGCAAAATAATGATATACACTGTACATTCATAATATACAATTGTACATATCTTATTAATGACTAAGATATCAAAATGAAATAAAATGTGAATTATTTGCCACACTTCATTTCCCCCCAAAACACAAACACTGTAAACAAAGCTGGCTAACAGATGAGCATAGAGTTTAGAATTTGGTTCTGAAGTTGAGTCATGGACAAGTATACAGGAGATCCACATGATTAACCCATTTAGTGCTTCAAGTGCCAATTGGGACAGACAAACCCATAGCATTCTACACATGGGCCAAAAACCATGGCTGAGAAAGGGTTAAGACACAACACGGTCAGTCAAAATCACCACAGATATGCTATGTGAAAGCCACATTTTTTTACACAATGTGAAAACATTCTTTTGTATCAAATTTGTACAGCCAGTACTCAAGATGTACTAAGTGTCCAATATTTTTGAACAAAAAAAAAAAATACCCAAACATTTCTTATTTTTCTGGCAAATGACAGCTCTTCCCGTTTTCTCAATAAGCCCTGATATTTGTGACTCTGTCCAGTCAATGTGGCGATTGCCAGGCCAATCATTATTTGCTCCTGTTCATTTCCACCAAACGTTTGCTTGAATGTAACTTAGTATTAAATTAAAAAAAAAAATACAACAAACAAAACCAAGTTGTGAACACAGATGAGAAACAATAAAAAAGAATGCTTCTTCATGACTTACTTGCCATATTTGTCTGTTAGGTCTCGTAGAGCTGTCAGACGTAGTGCTGCCCCCTTTGTCAGCACTGAAGCGTCAATTATGGCCACCATCATCTGTGAAAATTATGCAAGTTATATATAAATACCTCTTATATTATTCAAGTCACTTGACACGATGGTTGGTCACTGAAAATAACAGATGTTTCCATAAAATGTGGCACAAATTCATTTCTACCAAGTTTGAATTTAGCAATCAGATCCTCAGCAAGTCCTTACAACACAGAACCATCCCCTACCACCTATATGCTGGCGTTTATCATGATACCAAAATAATAACCATACATAAAATCAAACACATTAAAAAAACAGTTTTGATTCTGAGGTTTAACATTAAATAACACTTTCATAGGGCATGGTGTTCACCTACTGTAAGCAAGAAATTTTCGCAAGCATGAAATTTTTCATGAATTGGAGCTGATGGCCTCTTTCACTGCATGAGATTTTCACTAATTCTCACTGGCATTCAATGTATATAGCGTAGACATGAACTTTCATGTGCATTCTAATTTTGCAGATCTTGGCTCTCACAAAATTTGTGAAATTCAAATGCATGTGAACATATTCTGGTTTTACAGTATCCTGCATCCACCAAAAAACAAGGGATTCTTCATTACACATTACAAGTTCTTGCAAAGTTAGACATACCGTAGTTATGGGTAAACTCGGCCTAGCGGGTAAACTCGGCCACTTGTTTACCTGCTCGCCAAGTTACGTACTTTGTACAGAAACACAAACACCATGAAAGCTTTTCTCTACTCACTGATTATTTCTTGAAGTAAAGCATTTCTTTTTTTCAATTTCCAAGCAGTATTTGACAACCTGATTCATGTTATCTGCTTGGCTTAATCATATGCATGTGGATGTCTGTGTATCCAGTCAAGTGTGTTTGTATGTCAAAAGAAGCCACACTGCAATATCTATCAAAACTTTCATGACTCAGGTGACATCCAAGGACTAAAATAACCTCAAAATCAATATCAGCTGTTTTTAGGGGATAGATCTAAACAATCTTACAAACAATAAAACAATCTTTCAAAAGAGCACATGTCCCTGCAGATGTTTGGAAAGAATGTACAAAAACATTGTACATTCAGGTCATGAGGTAAGATATATTTGGAACAGAAAATTGCTACATTTTGCATATTCCTTTGTGTCAAGTTGAATAACATGTAAAGTATTGATTTGCCATTATGGTGTGTACCACCTGGCAGAATGACATCTACAACAGGCACCTGTCATTTGGCATGCAAGCAGCTTTGTGAAATGTTCTAGAAAAACATGTGATTGTTTTTTCAGCCAAGTTTACTATGTGAGTTTGAATAACAAACAAACAAGAAAACAAAATACTCCCTCCTGATATTTACAAGAAGCACCTGTGATTGGTATGAGGCAAGTTTGCATAATTAGGATCCATGAGTTTGATTACAAACCAGGCAAACACAAAGCGATGTCTTGCCTGATCACAGTTTGTAATTACAGTGTTTTTCGATGCAAGTTCCTTGATCTTTTGACCTTTGACCTTGTCTGAATTCACACCACTATTGGAAATTGACCAGCATCTTTAGGTGATGTATCTACAGTGTGAGTTTTGTGGTTACAACTCAGGGCTGTGGAAAATTACTTAGAGCACACCACAATATATTGGTGCTTATCAGGGAAAGTTTGTTAATCATTGCGACCTTTGTCCTTGTCCAACTTTACCCATATCATCAAACCTGACCAGCATTTTGAGATTATGCACGTGTGGTGTGACTTTGGTGGTCATAGCTCAAAGCTGCAGAAAATTATAAATAGTAAACCTAATTGCTGACAATGCCAGCAACGATAACGGTGATGATGGAAAAGTGAGTCTCACTTCCACTATGCAGGAGAGACAGAGAGAGAGAGAGAGAGAGACCTGAGTGTCTCACACTCACCAGAGTATCACAAGTTCACCTTCCATGTATTCCTGCAGGCTTATTACCAGAGATCATAGCAAACTTGGGGGGGGGGGGGGGGGGGGGCTTCGAGGGTGTGGGGATGGTGTCCATTTGTATATTCTATTACACTGGTAAAAATATGTGCCAAGTACACTGCGTTCAGAAAATATGATTACATATTTTCTTTTTTTTAAATCAAAATGTAGAAACTGGCACCCAATTCAGGCACCGAATAAACACTGGATCTACCATAAATAACCTTGAAAGTAAATTCACTTATTAATATATTTACTCAGAGTATTTTGTTTTTTCTTTTCTTCTTTTTATAGATTCTCTAATGTGGAGCTTGGGGGCCTTGTTTTTAATAGATATTGTCACCCTAGGAATTGCGCCTGCCAAGTTTGGTGACAAATTCAACCATGCATTTTCAAGAAGAAGATAATGTAAAAATTATGCCCCAATCTGGTCCCTCTCCCTTCACAGGGCCCACCCATGGAACTGCCATGAACAGACTTAGGCTGAACTGCAGTCACAAATCTACTTACGCATAATACTTACTGAACATATCACTTCTGGTTCTAAAGAAAAAGACTCAGTAAGATTCCTTATTAACTTGAGGGCTTTGCCTTCCACCTCCCCATGGGTCATAGTGCCCATGTGGCCCCCAAGTGGGAAATTGTGTCCATTTGTACAAACACACTCTCTACAAGTGCTGTCAAGTACAGTGAAAATCCAGAAGGGGGGGGGGGGGAAGCATGGTGCCTATTTGAACAAATTGAGATCCTATCACCCTTGGGATAATACCTGCCAGGTTTGGTGAAAACATGTCTCGGGGTTTTCAAGAAAGTGACAATGTAACAAGTTTGCACACAATGCACAACTGACGCCAGACAATGAATGATTACAATAGCTCATTTGAGCTTTGACTCAGGCGAGCCAGTAAACGACCAATGTAATGTTCCCAAACTTACCGCCTCTGGACATGGTTTATAGGTGAGTGGTCCATTGTATTGCCACATGTCCCCAGCGATCCTGTTCACTCCGTCAGGTGATGTGTGGTCCATGACCGCCTTCAGACGAACAGCCTGGTTCGCTTTCACAACTGGCAACGGTCTCATTGCTGATCGACAGAAAATAGAATAGGAGCGCTTCACGAAATATGATAACTTTAAACTGATATTCAGACTGCAGGGCAAGTGTAACATTAGGAACATACAAGTGTTCTTCCACTGCTATTACGATATAGCATATCATCTTCCATGATTGGAAACTGCCTGTATTGTGTAGGAGGTTCCAACACAGAATTACACGTATGCAGAGAACTGAGTTGAAATATACCCCCTTATACACTTTGTGTATGCGGGGGTATAATAACTTACTACAATACCATTAAAAGTACATCTCACATTACATTTTCATGACATTTTGACATATGACATTTTACTTTTCACTTTTAAAATTCCAAATATGACAATATCACGTTTAACCATTCTTGTGAGGTTTGCTCAATACCTGGAATTTTTTTACATTTTATTGCTACGTGTGCATTCAAGAATGGTCAGCACACTAAACAAGGAAAGGGGGAAAAAATCATTGGTAAAAAACGAATAGTATATATTTTGTTCATTTTGAGATAACTTAAGTGTTATTCATCGTTTTTAAATTTCTGAACAACTTCTGAAGTATATCAACTATCATCAAGTATGGCTCATATGTAAGTTAGTCTTATTCTCATCCAAACTACAAATAATGCACTCTGCAACTATGATTCATCTGCCCAAATTTGACTCTCGTTGGTACATAGGAATATAACAGTTATAAGCTGTAAATCATGAACACAAAATTGACCACATCCCTCAATCCTTGTTATTCAATATTGCCAGTTTGCATGAGTGCATGTCTATTTCAAGCTTAGTGTTGGTTGCATTTAGTTCCTGTATCTGAGGTCATCTAGTGCTTCCTTTTTCTCTAGACAGTTGACATGGAAATGCTCGGATTGACAAAACACAGCAGTCAACTTCAAGGCAGGGAAAAAGAGCCTAGTCTTCACTCCAATCTCATAATACTGTTGTGTAAAAAGAAACACAACAGACATACAAGTTACTATGATAAAGAACCCCCTTTCATTACTGCATGTTGTTTTGTTTTGTTTTGTTTTGTTTTGTTTTGTTTTGTTTTGTGTTAATTTTTTTTTTTTTTTTTTTTTGGGGGGGGGGGACTAAATGTCAGACTACTCAAGAAAGGAAGCAAGAGGTCACTCACCTTTGAGATACTGCCTCTTACCAAACTCCCCTGATAAGTCCAATAGACAGCACAGAAGGATGGGGCAAGAAAGTATAATGGAATAAGATCATAAACAATGAGGTACAATGTAAGAGAATATGAGAGGGGGGGTTGAGAAGTGTCAGAATAGAATCATTCATGCACAGTATGTATTATGTATTAAAATCAACTATCACTGGAAGAAAGATAGAATGAATACATCACAAATATGAAGAGATGTAAGATTGGCAGTCTAATTATTTGTACATAACTTTGACCTCTTTGATACAGCCAATGAACTATCTAGTGAAGACTAGGTGTGTTTTTTTTTTTCTTCGCATATGATATTCACTCATTTATTTCATTTACACTGAATTGATGATATAGTCGTTTGCACCAATAAACAAAACTACATCAAATACTGCTGTCTAATAACTATATTGTACCCAGGCCACAATAGACGGTGCCATGTAGCAGGCCTTTAATTTCTCCTTCAGAGCCGCTATGCTAGTCAGTACTCCCCACGATGGCATCACAGTGAAACAGGATATGTCAATTATTACACTAAAAAACACAAGATTTTCATGCACATACACACAAAAACAGAGAGGACTCTACAGGTATGATAAAAACACACATATTGCCCATCACAGCACTCAAAGCACCAACCCATGAGTCATCACTCTTAAAGGGGCATTTAATACATGTATGAATCCAAAGCTAATCTCCCCAACCCAGGGTGGAGTTAATCATTCACTATCTGGGGTGAGGTGACATAGGAGCGACTCATCACCGAGTCAGTCCAACAGCAATGGGTCCTTAAACAACTCCATTACACAGCACCGATTTGATCACAGAGTATCTTGAGGATCAGTTGCAGCAATAATGTTGGTGGAAGTTGTACATGCGGTATACATGTACGTGGTACTTTTAATGATAATACATAACATTACTTTCCTAATTTCCATTAATGATAATAATAATCATAATAATGATGATGATGATAACAATAATGATAATAGTACTAATAATGATAATAATAATAATAATAATAATGATAAGAATAATAATAATAATAATGATAATAATAATAATAATGGTAATAATAATAATGATTATAATAATAATAATAATAATAATAATAATAATAATAATAATAATAATAATAATAATAAGGATAATAATAATAATAAAAAAAAAATAATAATAATAATAATGAAAAATAATAATAATAATGATAATAATAATAATAACAAAAAAAAATAATAATAATGGATACTTCTATAATGCAACAATACATCAAAAAGATGCTCATGCCGTTTTTAGGCTTTCAGGTAAAGAAAGAGAAGAAGAAGAAGAAGAAAGAAGTATGTGACACCTTCCCCCTTTTTTTCCTACAACATACTCTCAACAGATATGGTTTTTAGAAATGTTTTAAATGATTCCACTGAAAATGACTGGCAAACAGTGACAGGGATACACATTAAGATTAACATTATTACCCTCCTTGGTGTTACAATAATAGCCCCAAATAAACTTGTTATTCTTTTTATTAACATAATCAGCCCTATTATCATTAGTAGTTGTAGTAGTAATAGTAGTGGTATCGTAATAATCATGATCAATGCCAAACATACGACTGATAATGGTGAAAATAATCGATCATTATATCATTATGATTATCTATCAATCAGCTGTCACAAATTCTTGTCAAGCTTTTGACAGCATTTAGTTTACAGGCAATTTAAGAAATAATCCACTTGTCATTAGGAATTTATACAGTCCTACAAATTTCCTCTTGAGTACAGGGCTTGGTACAGGAAGAGGGTAAAGAGGAAATGGAAGTGCCTTTACATAACAAAATCATCATACCATTTGCTGAGGCCATGAAAAGTGGAGCTCCTTCCAAGGTTTCTCCAGGGTACAGGGGAAACGGCTCCTAGAAATAGAAAAGATAGACCAAAAGAAATAGAGGAGTAAAACACAGAATGGGAATAACACAAACATACACACACGTCACATAACTGAATTCACCTAAAGTATGACTCAAGTACACGTAACATAGATCTGTGAATAGCTTTTTATGACTTTTATCCATCAGCCAGACCACTATTAGTTTAGTTTGAGCACACCTGATTTTGTTCAATTCTGGCATTCTACTGAATGAATCATTCAACAATAACTGCAACTCTATTAAAGCAAATGGCATAGTCCTTTTTCAGTACCCACATGTATGCATCATCATGTGCAAAACGGTTCACATGTCAGTGTGTCAACAAGACAAATCCCATTTTCTTTGCTTTCAGAAGGTTAACAAGTAAAAAAACAAAAACAAACAAAAACAAAAACAAAGCACGCACACACAAACAAACAAAACATGAAAAAACACTGCTTCTGAGGCTTGATGAAATACAAATCTCACCTGGTGGAATCGGATCTCCTTGTGGCCATACCTGAGCTCACAAACTTCTCCTTCCTTGTATTTTCTGGGAGGAACAAACATTCAGGTTTATCGTTATACAATAAACAGGTTTATAAACTTATCATAATTGAAGGTACCTGTGAATATGTACATACGACGTGAAAGCTTGCATGAGGCTTAAGGGGAGCAGAGTTTGGGGAAATTATGTTTTGTAATTTTAGATTGATTTGGCCCGACTCTGATATGTCTGGGAATCCCTGAAACAAATCGTGTACAGCTTTATACACAGTACACACACAGCCAAAGAATCTCAGAGAGAGCTGAACATTACCGATGAGCATGCGCTTTAGTACACATATTTGCCAATGTGCAATTATTTTATTTTTTCTTTTCATTGTTTATTGACACGAACCTTACTATGTACATAGTAGGTTCGACTCAATTCATTTCCATCAACAAAAAGTAATACATAATAATAAGAGTAAGTTTTTGTCAATTCATGTTATTGAGCAAATGAAAAAAAAAAAGAAATACAAATCAGGAAATATAGTACAAAATACACAGAAAAATATGTACAGTGTATATCTACAGGGAAAATGGTACATGTACATGTACTTTGCAATAGAAACCAAGAATACATAAAGCCACAGAGAAGAATTCCACCAGTCCTGCTGCAGCAGGAGTTCTATTTTGAATGTGCCCTGGTGGGCAGCAAACTAGCAACCTCCCCATACGAACTGGTAGTCTCCAACACTCCAGTCCTTTTAACCTTTTAAGAGTAAAAAAAATAAAATAAATGAATAAAAAAATTATGCACACTTGATTCCGAGCATTGGAATGTACAATGTATGTAGCAGGGACAGGTGAAGAGAAATGGCATGTTTTACAATGTTTCATAAAACCATCCAAAAAATTGAAACATTGGCAGACCAGACCAGCCTATTCTCCTGAGTAGTAGAATGATGTCAACTCCACAGTATTTTCATACATGAGAATTACCAGCATGGATCTGTTCGAACTGTGAGGATATTCGGAAGTTTTATCAAAAATTCCACCGATGAATGGTTCTGGTAACAGGAAGGAAATAGCCACCACTCACCAGAGCTGTGTTGTGACCATGAAAACAGGATATACCAAGCATTCTTTTTTTTTTTAATCTCTCTCTTTACAGCAGTTGTGTAGTCACTTTCGTTGTATGTGCAAAACAGGCTGATTAACTACAAGGTACACAATGATATGATTATAAAAACCAGCAAAACCATTTTCAGCATTGTCAGAGGAAAAGTAAATTAATGCATAACGTGGATGACTGACAGTTTGTTGTTTCATTTATTTACATTCATTTTTACTTCCCATTTATGAGATGAAACCAGGTTTTCAATATGCTTACTTACACCTGTATCATAATTACTGGCATCTTTTTTTAATAAGACAAATCAGACTTAGATTGATAACCTCATACACCATACATTTTGCTTTCTTCATAATTGTACACATCTGCAAACACTATTTGGGTGCATGTACTGCTCACTGCATGTTGCATTGAGAATTAATTTTGCTAATGAAGGAAGCCTCTTTCTGTTTCGTTCTTGTCTTCTTCTCTTTTTTTTTTTTTCTTCTTTTTTTTTGTAGTAGAATTCACTTTCACAAGCTGCCAAAAGCTTCCCTTTTGTATCGTAATAGCCTGCGATACATCATTCAGATATATACAGTGGCTACGCCATGGTAATCATTGAATATCTAAATACACATGAAAAACAAAAAAGAATCCTTTTCCCAGCTGCTGCAAGGGACAAAACAAAAATATTTCCTGATACCCTTTCAGAAATTCAATAATGCAGATCATGTCCACATTATTTGTTGTAACATCAGACTGAGACCAGAGTAATCTGCACCATTTTGACACTACAATCATTTGCATATTAGAATATCTGTACCATGACAATACTTACAGTAGTTTGTGAAAGTAGCTCCAAAATAGTGAGATATTCATTTACAAGGTGTGGTCAAAAGTACATCCCCCCCCCCCCCCACACACACACACACACACATGCGTCCTCAGTTTATCAGAGGGGTGAGTGCAGGAACCATGACAATTATCCATCTTTTCCAAGCTTTTTAACAATGCTCATAAAAACAAAAACAAAATACTTTATTTTTTCAGAGTTTGTGAATGCAATTCTTATTGCATTGCCAACATTACTCTAACAGATAATTGGGAGATCCATTTGTGATTTATCAAGGGATATTAGTTTACCTTTAAGCAGTGATTCTATGCTACCTCATCAGCATTTCAGACTAAATATACAATGTAGGTTAGTTTCTTCGGTCCCCTCCCCATATCTAAAGAGGGCTACTCAGGTTAAGGGAAAAAAATTATTAAAGCAATGTACAAATTATATCTGTGATGAAATATAAATATATTGACATGTTGTGAGAGGCTTTACTTGATGGGATCTGCAATGACACAGTACGATCCAGGGGGAACCACAATGCAGGGTAAGGGGCCCACTATCTTCTTCTGGTGTGTTTGAAGCATCAGCCGCTTCGGGCCCATTACCAGGTGAGTGATGTTGGTGGTCTGTAGAACAAGGACAAACACAAAAGAGTGTATGACTCCACTTTCAAGTACACAAAGTCAGAAGAAAATAATTATTGTTACATACAATGTAGCAACAAGAAAACTACCACAGAAAAAAAGTGGCTCTTGTGCTGCCACACACACTGTAACTACTTGTTGTACAAACATGTATGATTCCATTTGATCGTTCAATGTGGGTTACTTTCTTGCTTTGCCATGCTTTCCAATTAGGCCAAGTAAAAAAAGAAAGTAGTTTCTCGTCCGGGTTTTTTGAGCAAGGCGATGAGGGAGGTCCTTACTATTTGATATCTTACTATTTTTTCGAGGATTGTCAAAATGAAAGTAATATGTGTTTCTCGTCCGGTAATTCTGAGAAAAGTAACGAGAGAGGGCTTTACTATTTTCTATATCCAATTTATGAAATGAAATATCACTCTGTTAAGTGGTAGCTGTGTTATGAAAAACCAGGTCCCAAGTGTATGTCTTGCCTGCACTCTCAAACATTTTCAAACAAATAGATATATGTACCATACTTGAAATGAAACTTCATGCATGCAGAAATACATTTGCTTTTTCTTTCCATTACAGATGTCAAGGGAAAATGACCATCTTAATACTGGTATTTAGTGTTGTAATGGCATTTCTGATACCAGTGTACTTGCAATTCTGATGCATTGTGCTATTAATTGAAACAGGTATAAAACATGTCTTTCAACAAATGTACGACTGAAATGAATTCCATGATATTCAAAACACTGCTTTATTTATTATTGTGTTTGTGACATTTTGTGTCCACACAGCTGGTATAGTGTATGTATATATGCATTTCTTCACAGTAGTGTTGTAGCACATTCAACTGGAAACTGGCTTGTATAATTGCAGATGGATGTCAAAATGATACGATTTATGGCATTATAGCATTAAACAAAGATGTTTCTTCATGTTCTAAAAAGACATTTGATAATCACTCATCATTTGGATGATGATTGTACAAGTGGAAACTCGATATAACGAGATGGTCGGGTACGAGTCGTGTTCCTCGTTTTAGCCGATATCTCGTTATATCAGTAGGCATAAAAGAAGGCATAACATAACATAAAGACATTAATTTGCACACGTGGGACTACCCATCATCTTTCAATCAATACTGATAACTTGCTAATGTGTGTGAGGTAATTACTCACCTTTATGGGTAAGAAGATGTTTTTTTGCCAATGAAATCCGATATCAAGAATGTTTTTCTTATTAATTGTAGAATAGATGTTTGAATTTGTAAATCTACATAGCTTGCGATTGTGTGAAGATCGTCTGTGGATTGGTATGTGGTTATGGTATGGGTGTTGTGTGTGGAAAGCTTGAATATGGTCTGCACAATGCTGTGTGTGTGTGTGACACATTCTGTATGTACATGACTGCATGTGTGTGTGTAGATGGGGAATTCCCTACGTAGAAAGCCAATCACAGCATCAGATTGCCTCACACTTGCTAAATGTCATGATGATGTCATGTATACGGCCGTCCCACCACATTTTCTGCATGTATCAGTGCGCACACACACACACACACACATACACGTACAACACGCGGTGCTAGCTGTAGAGTGAACTGTCATGAAGAAAATGTGTGTGTACAAGACAGTTTTTGGCGCATCGAGCTTTACAATCTCGGACCGTGATAGCACAGGCGAAGTTAAGCTTTACCCGAAGACATTTTGCTTTACCTCGCTATATCAGGTTTGATTGGCTATGTTTTTCTTTGTTTGAAAATCACAAAATTTATCTCGTTATAGCAGTTATTTCGTTATAGCCAATCTCGCTATAAGAGTAGCATTTTACATGGACTTGTGTGGAAGGAAATTTGGGACCGGGAAAATTTCCTCGTAATAACCGATATCTCGTTATAGCAGTGTTCGTTTTATATACCGAGCTTCCCCTGCCCTGTATACCACACTACAGATGTTACGATTCACGGCCGTGTCCGTGAATTTACGTCGTAAAGAAAAGTATCCCGCAGAAATACGATACAAACCAGAATCCGTGGAAAAGTTATTCATTTTGTAGATACACCCATTTTATAATTCCACATTTGCTGGAAAAGCGCACTCATTTTCTCTTCAAAATACATCGCCATCAGATGCAACGTTACAGAGCAGAGTGTACGGGCCTCTACACATTCGAATGTGTTCATGCGTGCGATGGCCTGGGGACCCGATTTGGACAGCTAGCAAGTTACAGACACGGCCGAAAAAATAGTAAATATCAAAAAAGTCGATGCGGCAACTGAAAATCGATGCGGGCGGGGAGCGGGCTGGGACGAGAATTATGAATTTCTTGGTATTTTCAGCGCCATTTTGAAAATAGTAAATAGTAAAAAAATCGATGCGGCGGCCAAAATCGATGCGCGCGAGGACGAGAAACTGGTTTCTTTTTTTACTTGGCCTTATATTCACATTTTGTAAAATATCTCAGTACAATGCTTGATACAGGTCTACAACTTGTAATGGTATTGGTAGCATCTTACCAGTTATCACAAGTCTTCTCCTTATACACACACTTTATCATCTATTTTAATCATATATAATCAATTATCTCATCAATAGTTCTAGAACATTTGTAAAGTCCACTTTGTTGTATCTCAGGATCACAGACAGACAAACACTATCATTAATGGAAATACAGATATCTTCCCATTAACTTCTACATACATTTGTACAGTTTGTATAAATCAGTAATATTATACATGTAGCAGCTCAACTTTCTGCTTCTCTCTCCTCCACAATCTCTCTCTCTCCGCTCCGATCTCTCCGTCTTTCCCCTCTCTCTCTCCTCCTCTCTCCGTGGGTCATTTATCCTCCCCGCTGGTTCTCTTCAAAACAATTCCAAGGTAACCCCTTGTCAACACTGACCACTTGTTTCACTGTCTGATACCAGAGAGGTGAGTCACTTCTCTGCTGTTCTACATGTATAAATATCGACTGCTCTTTGTGTAAAAATGCAGAGTGTATCACAATTTCAACACAGCAGCTGCCCCTACAACTCTGGGCAGAGGCTCAAATAAAACCTCATCTACAATGTACGCTCGGAGTGCTCGATGTCTTCATTTCCTATAGTGTATTCGACCTTAATTAATAAGTGAGTAGGTGTTGCTACCACTACACAATCATCATCATACCACTCGCTAAATTGGTGACCCCGACAGTATTAAAATGCACTGTTTTCTTGTTTTTGTTTTCATTTCATAGTTAGCTGTAAAAAGAAAATAAAAAAAGACAGTGAAACTCCTGCATTTAGTAAATGGATTATCCATCATTCACAATGTAATAAGAAGCTGCCATACAATTTAAATATCTTATGGAGAACACAGAACAGCACTTGTGCAGCATTCAACAATACCAGAACAGAATCAGAGCTATGACAATTCATCAGCCTTGGCTTATTTCAGCCGAACATGCACAAGGCCACTTGACCTTAGAGTGATGAGTGAGTAGCAATTGTGCATTGACAGTATATATGCCCCAAGCAATACCGTTGTAGTCAGGCAATACACACACATTATTTACAGCCAAAGTATAAAGATCAGAAGATTATGACATTATGCCATATTTATGGGGAGAAGAGGCATGTAATAAAACTCTTTTCTGTAAACTAAGATAACCTGAAGTGTCCTTTACGTGTTATCCTGCATCACAAAACCAACAAAAAGTCACCACACATGGCGTTTTAGTTAAGGGCAGATTCTAAAATCTGAGCAGACTCTAAGCTTTAAAATGATGTACTTGTACATAACTCAATACAAATGGACTCTCCAAGCCTATCTAAATATTGGAAAGAAAGCACACTGTCAGGAAAAGTGTGAACTGAGAAAAGAAGCTCTGAAATATAGGGTCTATTCAAGAGCTTACAGGTAATCTTTAGCAAGCCATGCTACATTGTAGCTGTGCAATGAATAGGACAAAGACAGAAAGTACTAGAGCAACAACAACGAAGGGATTACTAGATTAAGCTCAAATTGAGCGTTCTATATTAACACATTCTGTCCATGATTAATGCTAACTCTCAAAGCAGTAGCATTATCTTTTAAAGAGTTATTAGAGTTGAAAGTGAAGAGTATATGTTTATCGCGCAGTTGTAACAAAGGTTCGCGCACTAAGGCACTAAGCAAGCATTCGCGCACTCAGTACGACACGCCCATTGGCATTGGCTAAAACAACCATGTATCAGTTTTTCATTCCGTGCGTGGAAGGGGGTGGGGGAGAGGGGAGGGGTCGGTGGAGACACCGCGTAATGGCGCTGCCCATGCCAAAAATACACATAGCGCGTCACAGAATCTGTCAATAGACCTTTTAGTCAGATACTGACGTAGTGAGTAGCAGCGACGAATCCAGTCAGAGGGGGGAGCACCGGGCACACGCCCCCTCTTTATTTCTTGTTAAAACAAAAGAAATGAAAAGAAAAATGAAATGAAATTCGGAAATAGCGCCAGAAATATCGTTTGCGCCCCCCCCCCCCTTTACATAATTCCTGGATCCGCCCTTGGATAGGACTCCAATTAGGAAGGAGAACAGTGACTGAATTGGTCGCAGAGCTACAGACCCAACACAGATGCCTAGGCGTAGGACTACAATGTAGAATTTGCACAGCCAATTCGTCAACAACGCAAACATGTCAATCGAAAGACTCGTGGCGTCATTTTCTTCGTTATTTGTGTGACTTGAGGTATAAAGCTGATAATGGCATAGGCATACACTTACAACATCAAGTATGTGGACGAACTCGGAAGGTCCAATTCCAATAAGATCGCTCATGATGAGATGTTCGTGTGGATTTCGGCTTGTACAGTTGTATGTCAACAATGTCAATAATAACATTAACACACCGACCTGGAATTCGAACCACCGGCAAACATAATACACAACCACACCATAGAACCAGACGTCAACTTCCTATGCCTAGGAACCCGGGGGGGGGGGGGGGGGGGGGGGGTGGGGGGGAGGTGTGTTTCACGAACTCAAAATTTAAAGGGAACCCAAACCCAAAGAGAAATGTGGATTGAGTGAAAGCAGCAGCCTTAATAGTAGAAGTTTGTTTGTTCGTTTGTTAGTTAGCTTGTTTTATTTGATGTCTGTGTGCAAAACAACTCAAAAGTTGCGTGAACGGATTTGAAACTTACAGGAAAAGTTGAGAATGACACAAGAAACAAATGATTAAATTTTAGTAGTGATCCGGGAATTTTTATGGTATCTTCAAGGATTTTCGATATTTTGGCAGGTAAGGAGTCAATGAACTTTGGAATTCAAGCTGCGCGTGCTTGCTCTAGCGAAGGGTTTTTTTCTTTTTTTTTTCTTTTTTTTTAAATAAAAAGTTACCTGTGGTGACGGTACTCAAACATCCCAAGAAGTGAAAGAATTCGTGAAAATTGCTCTCTCGGCCAGTTTGGTAATGAATTTCATTATTCATTTCGATGTCCACTTTTTCATAATCCTCGCGAACAAGCGCTTAAAAAATATTTCTGGAAACACCGAAACGTACATAAATGGATATACTTTTTAATGACAGTAGGCCTACCAGAGAGACATTAACTAGTGAAGATAGCGAAATTCTGCAAAGAAATTGTTCAACATTATACAATTCAATTCAAGTAATTTCAATTCAATTCAATTCAATTCATTCATTTTCATTCCTTTTTTCCAACAAAACATAACACAGAATAAATCAGGAATTATATCGTAGGCATATACATTTAACTGTTTTAGGATAAATGATTTCGATAAGTTAGAGCCTAGGGCTATATCAAAATATTATCATAAATACAGTCCAATGATTTTCTTTTTTGTGTGTGTAAATCTTCTTCTTCCGATAAAGTGCTGCCCTCAAATGGTCATGGATGAACGCACTGCGAGAACATGCGCATACGCCGCACCGGGGCAACAGAAATTTGAAATCAGGTGAAAAATATTTACAGGTGCGAGTAAAAATCTCTGGATGAAGAGTTACATCCTACAGAGTTCCCTCAGCGCAGTTTTGAAGGCGATGAGGGATGGGTATGTGGCAGGATCAACAGGCAGGCTGTTCCAGTCCCGGATGGTGCGTGGGAAGAATGAGTTGGCATACGCTGTAGTACTGGTGTGGGGGATAGTGAATCGGGAACAGTGTCCTCTGGTAGATATTGAGAGCTGGGTCAGGTAAGTCTGCCAATGGATGTCAACCAAGTGATGTCTGATCTTATACATCATCAGCAGACGATTTTGGGAGCGACGTTCCTGCAGTGGAGGCCACTTGAGATGATCCAGCATGGCTGTGACGCTGCTAGATCTTTCGAAGTCGCCCGTGACAAATCGAGCTGCACTTCTCTGAACCTGCTCAAGCTTGTGTATGTTCCGTTGTGTGTCTGGATCCCATGAAGTCGCTGCGTATTCGACAGTTGGTCGGATGAATGTTGTGTAGACAGCTTCTTTGACTTTTTGGCTGCTATGACGTAGGTTGCATGAGAAGAAGGCTCGAGTACCATTGGCTTTCTTGGTGACGGTATCCACATGATTGTTGAAATTCAATCTTGAATCGATATGGACACCCAGGTATTTGGTTGAGCGGACAACTTGTAGTACATGGTCATGAATGGTGTAGGAGGCAGGAACGGGATTCCTCTTGTTTGTGACCTGCAAGACCTGACACTTGGTAGCATTAAATCGCATCAGCCATTTCGCTTCCCATTCTTGAACTGCATCTAAGTCCCTCTGCAAGCGGGTTGAGTCATCAGGTGAAGAAATGTGCCTGTAAACCACACTATCATCAGCGTATAGTCTGACAGATGAACTTGAGATGCAGTCCGGCAGGTCGTTGATGAAGATGAGGAAGAGCAGGGGGCCCAAGACACTTCCTTGTGGGACTCCCGATGTAACAGGGGATTCCCTGCTCTCCTGGCCATCAACAAGAACAGATTGTGTGCGTGAGTGGAGGAAATCAGATATCCAATCTGCTGTTTTACCACAGATTCCATAGTGCTGGACCTTCTCCATGAGATGTCGATGGGAGACTTTATCGAAAGCCTTCTCATAATCGAGAAGGACCACATCAATTTGTGACTTCATGTCTAAACCCTTGGCAAGGTCATCCAGCATGCAGATGAGTTGTGTTTCGCACGATCTCAGTTTGCGGAAACCATGCTGGGCATCCGAAATGATGTTGTTGTCAGTCAGGTGACGGATTACAGCACAGTGAATTATGTGTTCACACAGCTTACACAGTACGGATGTTAGAGAAATGGGTCTGTAGTTTGCAGCATCAGAGCGACTTCCTTTCTTGAACAATGGAACGATCTGAGCCTTTTTCCACTGTGAAGGCACTTTTCCTTGGCTGATAGAAGCTTGGAAAGTAAAGTCACTGCTGGTGCAATCTCCACGGCTGCTTGTTTCAGAAGCATAGTTGGTATCCCATCAGGATCGACCTGAGGCAGTGAAGGACTTGAGATTTTTCAAAAGCTTGATCACTCCGTTTTCACTGACTTGGATGTTATCCATAGTGGGGTACTCCTTGTCCTCAAGGTCTGGGAGAGGGGCTCCATCATCAATTGAAAAGACAGATGAGAATTGCCTGTTCAAGATGTTGGCTTTAGATCTTGGGTCCGAATGAAGGAAACCTCCATCTTTCAGTGGAGCAACACCTATGTGGTCGCAACGCTTAGCTTTCACTAAAGCACCCGACTTCTTGTTTCTGCAGCCAGCTGGTACACTGTGGATGATGTCGTGCACATAATTGTTGTAGGATTTACGGCACACTTTTTGGGCTTCCTTCTTGAGGAGCTTGAAGCGGTCCCAGTCCCTGGTCATATTCGTCTGGCGGGCCTTTTTGAAGGCACGACGTTTGCGTCTCAGAATGCGTTTGGTTTTGGAATTAAACCACGGTTGATTGACTCTAGTTGAGGTCATCTTGGAAGAAACACAGTCACTGATGATCAAATCAAGTTCCTGCTGCAGAGCGTCGGCAAGGTCATCGACTGATGTAGAAGTATTGAAACTGGAGGTATAGCTGGTTGACATCTGTTGTACCCTTGAGCGGATGACGTCAAAATCGGTCTTATTCCATAGAAGAATCTTGCGTCGAATGGGCTTTCTTCTGCTGGCTTGTACGTTAGCATCCATGAAGACAAGATCATGATCACTAGTGGAGCAGGAAGACCTGAACATCTATTTGTGAGGGAAGGCCTGTTTGTCAAGATGATGTCAAGTGTGTTATCCCCTCTGGTTGGAAAATCAACCATTTGCTCAAGACCTGCCGACTCCAGTAGATACAAGAAAGTCTCATTGATGGTACGCCGGTACTGATCCGAGATGATGCTGGAGGTTTCCCAGTTGATATCTGGCAGATTTATGTCTCCAGCAAACCAAACTGCGGCACCTGGATTCTGGCAAAGCTGGCTAATAGTACTGCACAGATCTACCATGTAGTCAACATTATTGTTAGTTGGTCTGTAGAAAGAGGCAACAACGATAGACTGTTTGTTGTTGACAATCTTAGCAGCAACTAGCTCAGCTTCAGTCTTGATTGAGATCTGGTGGTTATTCAAGCTACTATGGACAGCAAGTAGCGCACCGCCGTAACCATCCTGGCGATCAATGCGATAAACATCAAATCCAGGAGGGAAGATTTCTCCATTTGAAATCCCTGGTTTAAGCCACGTTTCGCAACCAAAAACAACATCAGGCTTGACTGCATCCAAAACACTCCAGAATTCTTCACGCTTCCCGAAAATGCTCTGGAAATTAACCTCGAGAAAGCGGAGGTTCTGAAAGGATTGATGAGATATGGTCTTGGAGCTCGGTGATGATTTAGCGAGAGGGGAACCAAGTTGACTTGAACTTGTGGAGCTTGTTGAGTGGTGAGTGTGAGAAATGTTAGAAGTGTCCACAGTGCTAGATCCATCAAGTTCTGTAGAGTTAAAGAGCCCTGAGGAAAAGTTAGGTAATCCACAGTGACAGCACTCCCATGGAAGATCACTTCTTCCGAGGTTGTCTAACGCAGAATCTGACAGGCCCACACACTCCGAGTGAAACCATGTGTTACACGACTCACACAGGATACTGGCTTTTGCACCTTTATAGTTGGTACAAGCTTTATTACACTCCCCACAGGGGTACTTGGGCTTGCGAGGGCCAGGGTTGATATGATAATTGAAGATGATTTAGTTGGTAGGCCTATAGAATGATAATTGTATCATCTATGAGTTCGTGTTTTAGCGTCACAGGCGGTGCCTGTAACGTTTCTGTACATTATTATGTTTGTGTATGTTATCATATTTTGTATGATAATAATGTTATTTTGGTACTCGCATAAATGGGGTGATTGATGCAATAAACTTCCAACTTTCAGCTTTTGCAAGGGCAAGGCGCTGCGCAGCTGGAAGTTGACGACGTAACAAAATGTTTTTTAATTGGGAAATCGGGCGATTTTCAGCATGCATACGTATGGATGGAAATCACTGATCTCTATGGAAGAACAAGATCAGTGGTGAAAATGAGCTTTTGCGGACGTCTGCGCTCTCAACAAGAGCGCTTCTCTAGTTAAAGTATAGGCCCTTTGTGCGCAGGTTCGTCTGCGGGTTTCATCAAAACAGAAGGTGCAATTTTTGGGAAGTATAAATCAACGCAGGCATGCTTGCCGGGAGATATGATAATTTCGATATATTGGCAGAAGTTTGTTGTGATTGGTGTGCCAAAATATATGGTATCATTCTCATCCCAGAATATTCCTGTGAAAAGCTGCATTCAACAGGGATTACTTCTTGAAAGATAAGGCCCGTTTACTGCATGATGTATAGTGCATCTTGAACACATGAGTACAACGTATACCAGTAGGAACGGATGCAGGTACAATGTACATGAATTGACCAAATGCAGACACCAAGCAGACGATGACAAATCAATAGCCGTGATCACGCTGGCAAAAAAAAAAAAAAAATCGAGAAGACAGTTTAAGATCGCGATCATAAAGATCTCGAAGTTTTGCCACCTGACCGCCATGTCGAAACTTCCCGCCAAACTTCCCAATCAAACTAAGAATATTTCCCGGATCTTTGTCAATCTCCTCGATCTTTTGGCAATTAAGTTTGAAAGTTTATTATACTCAACAACCCATTCAGGGTATAGGAGTCCAATGTAGAAACATATTTCACATTAATTCGATAATATTAACAGAGTTACGAATTACTTTCCAAAACATACAATATAACCATAATAAAACAAAACAAGAGTAAAATACGAATGATAAAAAGGAAAATGTACACAAATGCATATGAAATACGATATAATGAATACAAAAACAAAGGAAGGAAAATGTGACCAGAGGAAGAGAAAGGAGAAGTCGAGGGGAAGAGGGAAGAGTGAGAAAGACGCAAAAAACTTGTTACAAGGTACTTAAACAAATTAACTCTGATAATAACTGTAAATAAAGCTTATAGTAATAAGAGAAGAACGGAATTAATAATCTAAACATATGTCATTATTACAACAACAAAACTTGGTTAGATAAGAAAGGACTGTCTTCTTTGCACAGTTAAATAGTTGATTAATCTTCACGGTACTTGGATACATCCATTAACATCTTCTAAGATATTTCTGTGGGTGCACGTCACGAGACCGACACCCACAAGTCATACAGCCCACGAGTTATACAGCTCACAAGTCATACAGCCCACGAGTCATACAGCTCACAAGTCATACAGCCCACCAGTTATACAGCCCACGAGTTCGACACTGTGTAAGTAAAGCCCACGAGTTCGACATCAAGTAAAATAAGCCCAGGAGTTATACGGCTCACGAGACCGACACTACGCACAAAAGGCTCATGAGACCGACAATAAGCAAACAAAGCCCACGAGACCGACACTACACTTAAAAGGTCCATGAGACCGACGCTACGCATACAAGGCTCACGAGACCGACATTACGCAAAGGAGGTTCACGAGACCGACACTAAGCAAAGAAGGCCCACGAGACCGACAGGATGAACAGCGCCACCTATAGACCAATAAATTGTATAGGGTGTCCTGATAATAGCATAGGAAGATATGAGACATGGAAAAGAAGAGTTGCCATCTCCGGCAGGGTGTTACCCCATCGGTTGCCCCCCCCCCCCCCCCCCCCCCGAAATGATCAGGATCTTTAATTGTGTTTGCATGGGTGTTTGTTTGTGAAAAAAAAAATGAACAAAGTACAGTCAAAGTGTGTAACAGATCTTTCCACAGTAAACCTGCGAGGGTGTTGAATTAGTATTAATCAAAAATAAAAAATAACGTAATCGTCTATTAGGGTAGCGTAAGGGATTGGGAAAAAAATTAGATGGATCCATGAAAACAGCTATTGTATTTCACGAAAAAATTTACTGTTTGGCGGAGAATAACACAAGCCACAAATTGAGGTGAATCCGTGGGATATAAAACGTTTTAATCAGTAGCATTACATTATAGTTACAGAGAAAATTACACATAGATCTTACTGCAAAACTTCCAAGCAGGAGGGTAGAATATCTAAAATAGAATAAGTAACTAGTGAATCGGGAAAGAGAAGAGGTAAAAATTATATCCTGTCCATCTTCTAGCTAAAAACTGGGAAAGCCTATTAAAGTAGCACGATGGCATTATCAAAGCTCTAAAATTAATCCATACATCGTTCTTGCCCTCTTTTTAATACATTTTCTTTTTTTTTGGGGGGGGTGTCTCTTTTTTTTAGGGGGGGGTGAAGAATACTAATTCTTCTATTTTTTTTGGGGGGGGGGGGGCATGAAGAATACAATTCTATTTTTCTACTTGATAACAATGTCGCTCCCTGACACACTTGCCCCCCCCCCCCAAGTATGTAGAAATACATGTTTGATGTCGTTCATAATTATGTAGATGGTCACCATCTTTCAATTGATAGCGTGACGAAATTACAACCGCCAGTATGTTATTTTTCCGTTCATGGAACACCCTGTACAGATGATTGACATGTAGATGGCGCTGTTTATCCTGTCGGTCTCGTGGGCCTTCTTTGCCTACTGTCGGTCTCGTGGGCTTTCTTTGCTTAGTGTCGGTCTCGTGAGCCTTTTTAGCTTAGTGTCGGTCTCGTGGGTCTTTTTTGCCTACTGTCGGTCTCGTGGGCTTTCTTTGCTTAGTGTCGGTCTCATGAGCCTTTATTGTTTAGTGTCGGTCTCGTGGGCTATGTTTGCTTAGTGTCGGTCTCATGAGTCTTTTGTGCGTAGTGTCGAACTCATGGGCTGTATGACTCCTGAGCCGTATAACTCGTGGGCTGTATGACTCATGGACCTATTATTGATGTCGGTCTCGTGGACCGTATGACTCGTGGGTGTCGGTCTCGTGGGATGCCCCCATTTCTGTTGGGGTTGTTCATAAAAGAGGCTGCACTGACGATAATGAAATTCATCACCAATTTTATCCTCTATATACAAAGGGTATAAAATCTGTCATTTCTATAGGAATTTGATTATATCTTTCAGAAATAATTGGCAATTTTTGATTAGCATAATGGAATTTGTGTAAAATTTTTGCCTGCTAATCATTCAAATGCTGGGAGTATTTCTCAAAATGAAGCTCCTGCTTGAAAATTCAATATCGAAGTAAATGGCGGTATATGGAGTGCCAAGAAAGTTTGTAAATCCCACTTTGAGCATGAGCGGAGAAAGGTCTTTTTTTGTGATAACAGGCATGCTTTTTTTTTTTTGGGTTTTGTTTTGTTTTGTCTTAATAGATCGGTTCTGTAATATATTCAGATTCTATGCATGTTTTGTTCAAAAAGATTGCTCTTGCAACCACAAAGCATGCCGGAGGCTTGCCCAACCTAGTTAGTCCATGGGCCGGGCCAGTCGCTGGCCAGATATTGGTACCATCTGAGGTGGCAAAACCTTTTTGGTGTCATTTTGCTTGTTGGGCATAGATATGCTTATCAAGCTATGGTAGCATTTCCAAATGAGTAGCTTAGTCATAGTAAATGAATTTTTAACCAATTTGGTCTCGTTGTTATATCCCTATACTTCTGAATCGAAACTAACCGCTTTACAAAGAAGAGCACTGTCTTCTGTATGTTCCATAGAGCTGTAAAGTGCAGCTCTATGGTATGTTCACAGGTGTTCTGTTGTAAACGCGGTGCGCTTAGTCTTTATTCAAGGCAGCGAAGGGAATATCCAAAGGTTATGATGTCCACAGTGCTTAGTCTTTATTCTAGACGGCGAAGGGAATATCCAAAGCGTAATGATACAGTGTATATCCTTTTATCTATATAAAAACAACAACAACAACAAAAGCAATTTCTCGTGAATTTTACCGTATCTTTCAATTATTTATCATTTTCCGGCGAAAACGCTACGGTGAAAACGCTGATACCACGCCAATGTCCCTTTATTTCCCTCCAACAATATAAGATAATGCAAAAACAATGTACCGGTACACTACGATACATTATAATGAATGATATTGTAAATGAACAGAGTGATTTTTGTTTAAAACTGATGTATTTGTTGCTAGGGTGGTATAAAAACAGTATAGATAATCCCTTTTATGAGGAACTTTAGATTCAATTCAATTCAATTCAATCTTTATTTCCGATTCAATATATAATATACAAAATATATGTGAATATGAGCAAATTGTACAAAAAGTGAGTTTAAAAACAATGGAAACGACAACAAAACAAAGCGAGATTATGATAAAGACAAAAGAAAAAAAAAACACATCGGGAAAACAGATATCACAGGTACATAGAAAACAGAAACTCATTAACATTATGTGTTTGGTTGACCGGAAAATGGTATGCGCGTAGAAAGCCAGAATAGGCTTGTTATGTTGCACATACTCCGCGTTATAGTCATTTGAAAATTACTTTAAAAAAAAATCAAATTTATCATAACAAAAAAGAGAAAAACATTAAACACCATCATACAAATAAAAGAAAGACCAATGCATCCATACATAATAATCCAATCAATACTTACTAATCAATAACTTCTTGTACTGCCTTTTGAACATATTATTAAACTGTGTATTGAATTTGCTCAATTCTAACGTATTCCATAAAACAGGACCAGTATGACGTAACGAATATTTAGATTTATCGGTTAAAAAACGCCATCGATGAAGATGATTTGACGATCTTGTATAATAATTATGTACATCAGAGTTCACAGAAAACATATTTTGTAAATAAGGTGAAAGAGTTTTAGCATGGAAACGTTGCATAAAGGAACATATTTGAATTTTATTCAAATCTTGCAATTTAAGAGTGTGTAATGATTTAAAAAGTTTAGATGTTGAAGCTCTATAATCTGACTTTGTACAAATTCGAATTGCTTTCTTTTGTAGTATAAAAAGTCTTTGAGTATGGCAAGAATACGTGTTTCCCCAAATAGAATTGCAATAAGATAAAACAGATAAGATATAAGCATTATAAAGAGCGAACAAAATGTAACTTGGCAAATCATATTTCAGTCGATTCAAAATTCCAATAAAACGAGAAATTTTTGTACAGACAAAGTCAATATGATCGCTCCAACTCAACTTACTGTTTAATACAACACCTAAAAAATTTACAGATTCATAAAATTTCAAACGTATATCACCAATTTTTAAAATCATATCATCAGTATTATACTGCACACCTCCGCGTTTAAAAAGTACACATTGTGTTTTACTTATATTCAAAGTGAGCATATTGCACTTAAACCAATTACGTACTTGATAAAGATTTTTGTTTAAAAGTTCAATCAACACATTGATGTCATTATGAGAGGCAAGAAGTGAGGTGTCGTCTGCATATAAAATAAAATGAGATTCATGGCAAGAATTGACAATATCGTTTATATAAATCAAAAACAGTAAAGGTCCAAGAATGGATCCCTGAGGCACACCCGTATTGATATTTCTAAAAGACGAATGAAAAGAATCATAAACAGTGAATTGTTTCCGCCCACATAAATAAGTTCTGAACCACTTAAGACAGACACCACGAACACCATAATATTGCAATTTTTGAAGTAAAATTTCATGAGAAAGACAATCAAATGCTTTAGAAAGATCCATGAATATTGCCAAAACTTCTTTACCATCATTCATTTCTTGAATTATTCTGTCTTGTATTTCTATAACTGCCATGTCTGTAGACAGATTTTGCCGGAATCCATACTGACTATCGTATAATAAATCATACTGAAGCAAGAAATCATAAAAACGAGTAAAAGCTATTTTTTCTAATATTTTTGAAAAACAAGGCAAAATAGATATTGGACGATAATTTGTGAATATTCTGGGATCATCTTTTTTAAAAACTGGAACAACTTTTGAAACTTTCATTTTGGATGGTACGATACCAGTACTTAAGGAAAGATTACAAACATGCAAAAAAGGTTCAACAATATAAGGTAAAACATATTTAACCACAGTTGGATCAATATCATCAAATCCGCTGCTTTTCCCAGACTTTAATGCCTTTCCAATATCTAAAATTTCATCTACTGTGGCTGGCTTAAAAAACAAAGTATTAAAAACAGGTTTATTCATATAAATAGAAAAATCTTTATTATGCGCCACATTATTAGCGGATATGTTTGATCCAATATTAACGAAATATTCATTAAAATGTTCAGCAATATCAGCGGTATCATGAATATCAGTTCCATTGTGCGAAAAAGTTTGTTCTTTATTGGTAATAATCTTTTCTTCCCTAAAATTGTATTAATGAATTTCCATGTCTCTTTTGAATTGTTTTTGATTAAATCAAACTTTTTCGAATAAAAACCCTTCTTTGCTCTGCGTAAGCAAAGAGTAACTTTATTACGAATTTTCTTATACCTTTCATAATTTGATTCAAGGGGAAAGTTAATATATTTCTTATAACATTTATTTTTATTTTTGATAAGTTTTAAAAGTTCACTTGTAACCCACGGTTTTCTGATTTCTTGTTTTTTCTTATTCTTGATTTCTCTCTTAGGTAAATGCACATCATACAGATTAATGAATATTTCGTAAAACACATTATACGCCCCCTCGGGGTCAGTTTGTTCATACACTCTTAACCAATCCGTGTCTGCTAGGTCAGCACAAAGGGTAACGAGATTTTCTTTAGTAATCTTCCTGAATATTTTTGGCTTCTTACTGTTACGATTCTCCTCTGGATGTAATGATATATGAAATATTGGTAGGTGATCAGAAATATCTGTCATCAGGATGCCTGACAGAGTGGAGATGGTGTTATCATTTGTGAATATATTGTCGATAGTTGTGGCTGACGTTGCGCTGACGCGAGTTGGTCTATCTACCAAGGGGTGAAATCCGGAAGAAGCAGTTACATTTACAAACTCCAGTATTGATGGACTTATGTCTTTTTTAGTCAAATCGATGTTATAATCTCCCATCAAATATACAACATTTTGTTTTATATTGAATTCACTGATCAGTTTTTCAAAGAAAGGAGTGAATGTAGAAATGGAATATTTTGGTTGGCGATATATCACTCCGACTATGATATTTCGAAATGATTTACAATTAATTTTAATGAATAACTGATCAACTCCTTCACATTGCTCCTTAGACTCATAATGTGTAAAGCTTAGCTCTTCTCGGATGAAGAGGCCAACTCCACCCCCACGACCAGTTGGTCGGTCAACATGGATAAATTTGTAACCGTCAAGTGCAAAAGGAACATATATAGCTGAGTTTATCCACGTTTCAGATATAGCTATCACTGAAAACTTAAATTCGATGCATGAAAGGTAAGTATGTATTCTTTCAAAATTTTGGCACATGCTCCTTGCATTGAAATGAATCATGCTGAAGTTTTTTGTCACTGAGCAATTTTGTATGACATCATTCAGTTCAGAAGTCAAAAAATATTTAATTGGGATGGGATTAAAAATCTTATCTATTTCATGTTCAACTTGATAATCATTAGGATCTATATTGGGAGAATTCACAAAATTGCCTGTGGATTTTTTCATCGGCGTCTTTTGATCAACTAATCCACTCCAATCCATACATTCCTTCGTGGGTTCAGTAAATGAGGACGAATGAAAAGGTAAGTACTGGAAAATGCATTTTGTGCATCTCCAATTGATAAATGAGTAATGAATGTCATCATATTGTTCCTTATTTATTCCCGCACAAGTAATGTGCATCCAGGCAGAACATGAAGTACATTGTAGTCCTCTCTGATTGTTTTTTACTGCTTTGGCACATGATACACAGGGGTATCTTAGAGTCATGAGAATATCAAACAACTTTTAAAATGAATCAGTGCAATAAGGAAAAAAATTCAAATTGCCCGTGTCAAATAGAAATTACCAACGGAAAAGAAAAGAAAAAAAGAACAAAAAACAGAACAAAAAACAAAACTTCTTATGAAAAGGTACCAATTCAATAGAACGAGAATGCATCTTTATAACCATACACACTGATATTACTGTAGTTATATGAAGATTTGACCAAAAATTGGATTTTCATTTCTTGCATTGGTTGAATAGGCGTCAGCACTATAGGGAAAGTTACTATCATATCAAGTCTAAGTCACTTTCTGAGTTGATGACCCGCTTGATTGTCTTTCCTCCAGTAGCAGGAAGAAGAGCGATTATTCTTCCATCCGATGTCCAGGATGAGAGAACTTTACGGCACGCTTTTGTTTTTTGTAGCAGCGCTGCATTCTGCTTTGTGAGGTCCTCGTCAATTCCCATGTTGGATCCCTTCAGCGCACGTCGCTTGGAGATGACAAACTTCCTCATTCGGTATGACACAAACTTCACAATGATCGGACGAGGCTTTTCTTTGGTGTTCCGTGATGCGCGAGTATTTCGAGATCTTTGCTCCGCCTTGTTCACAGAACCGATGCGATGCGATCTCTCTATGTCGTTTTTGGTGATCGGAATTTTGAGAACCTCGCTCACTATTCGACACACATGATCGTCAGTGTTCTCTCCGTTGGACTCCTCGACGCCATAGAAACGCAGACAATTGCGTCTTGAATATTGTTCTTGTGCGTTGGCGTTCCTTTGCAGGCTCTTTACAACTTCTTGTTCACGTTCAGCTGCTTTCGAGAGTTTAGCGATCTCGGTTGATTGGTTTTCAATTTGTTTCTCCAGATCCATTATCCTCGCTTCATTCTTTTCGATCCGCTCCGTGACGATGGACATCTCGGCCTTCACTGATTCACGCACAGCTTTACGGATTAGTTGAAGGAAGGAATCGCTTTCAACAAAAGACTGCAATGCCTCGTCAATAATGGCTCGGACTCTATCTTGGGTCAATGCAACCATGATGGCGGGCGAAGTTGTAATATATGAAGTGCGTGGAAAATCAGTCAGCAAAGACCTGATGAGTTATATCACGATGGAACGTAATATATCAATATCATGTATCAGTAACGATGTAAATGTTCGATCATTATTGTGGAGATATCTCAGGGTCAAATCTGTCATAAAACTCGTATCTCATTCATCAGATCTATCGAAAATGGCGATTGGTGCAGATTCTCATAATGACAGGTACGTGCCTGATCTTTTAAGTTCCAGAATGTTGACTTAGATGCATCCTCAAACTGAGTTGTATGCTACGAAATTATTGCTCCATGACTTGTTCTCTCGAAAACACTGTGAGGAAACACATAGGATTCAAACAATGACTGTACAGACGTGTAGCACTCGTAGTAGTTTAGTGGTACTTACGGCAATGTACGTCACGTTGAAGCAACAGCGATATATGATAAATTATGATAACGGTACATTGGTCTAGATAAAGACTAAGCGCACCGCGTGACAGCTGTGGACGTCATAACACTTTGGATATTCCCTTCGCTGCCTTGAATAAAGACTAAGCGCACCGCGTTTACAACAGAACACCTGTGGACATGCAGAAGGCAGTGCTCTTCTTTGTATAGCGGTTTAGTTTCGATTCAGAAGTATAGGGATATAAAAACGAGACCAAACTGATTAAAAATTCATTTATTATGACTAAGCTACTCATTTGGAAATGCTATCATAGCTTGATAAGCATATCTATGCCCGACAAACAAACTGACACCAAAAAGATTGTGCCACCTCAGATGGTACCAACAACCCATTTTTCGGGTCTTGGCCCATGGACTAAGTAGCAGCTGAGCGGATTCCTGCCTATGGAGCTTAATGAGAGGGAGCAGGTGAATGAAATACAACGTTGCTATTTTATAGGCTGTAGGATAAGAAACATCCACAGATTGAAATAAATTAACTATTCACTGAGATTGATTATTCATGTAATCCTTATAACTGGTGATTGTCAGCTAGCTCATCCACCTGACAGCAACAAAGAGTTCGTAGAAGCCTAACACTTTGCAATGATAATAGATATGATAATGCATTCGATGAACAGTAATGAAATGGATGCTTCATACCTAGTCTACGCAAGTTCATTCTTTGTTTGTACATGAATTTCATAAATTGTTACGTCCTGGAGGCTTATAAGCACCGTGTCGCTTTGAAAAATAGTGAAATGCCTAAACAACGGAGAACAGAAGACAGTGTCAGTAGGCCTAAACTTTTGCAAAAATGTGCACATGAACCACATGTATTTTTACGAACTGGCTTTTAGACATTGAGGTCATGAAGGCGATCTTTGGCCTTGCTGTTATGGCGACGGTCGTCTGTGTGGCCTGCGGAGCCTTGCCGCCGCTGGTTGCGGAGATCTCCGAGTCGCTGCTCGTACTGCAGGGATTCATGCATATGGCTGTCGTCGAAACTTTCTCACCCCTACATCAGGCTTTTTCACTTCTTCATTCAGAGGTATGGTCCGTGTATACATGGGTGCCTTCAGGTGGCCGTCCGAGCTTAAAAGAGATTTCTTCGTGATTTCTTTCTTTCTTTCTACTCTTTGTTGATGTTGTATATCTTAGAAAATTGTGCCATATATATATACCCATTGAGTCACAATAATTTACCTTCAATTCTTAAAATGTTATGAGTGAAATCGAAAATCCAATTCCAAAGCTTAACCCTATTCCTATACCCTGTTAACTTTATTTGATAAGATTTTGTTGTTAACAGGAACAACCTTTCTTGAATATATGTGGATGAATTTGTTTGTTTGTTTTCACATCATGTTATTACAGTGATATATCATTCTGTACAATCCACTTGCAGTACGAACATTTCTCGGCCGAGATTGAAGAGCACCAAGTACCAATGCAAAAAGTTGTGGTTCCCGAATGTGAGTACTCTGGCTTCTATATAGGCCTATAACTGGAAACTAACCGCGTGGGATCAAACCTATATATAAAAAATAACTTTAGAGGGATAGTATAGTTTTGGTTGAGATGGTGATTCAGATTTGAACTTTCTGCGAGATGATTAGGAACCACTTACAGTGTATAAAATGTTAAAGAGCATACAATTCTAAGAAGAATACAAAGTTTATTTTATGAAAATCAGTTTTGAAATAGTTGACAAAGCAAAAAAGCAAAAAACAAAAACAAAAAACAAAGAGGTGCAAATAAAAGGTGAGTCCCACCTTTTAATAGGACATTTTTGTTAAAGGATATCTCAGCCATTCCAAACCCGGTTTTCATCAATGAAATTTGAATTCTACTTAGAAGTTTATATACTCTGTAATATCTTAATTTCAAATTATATCACATAAAGCTTCAAGCTGAATCTCCATCTCAACCAAAAGTATACCATCCCTTTTAACACTTTGTCAGTGTGTACATAAACCTTTATTAATTGTGAATAATTCATAGAAAACTCACAGGACGACCCAGTAGCATAGATACATGTACTTTTATTTCATAACACACCAGTGTAGTGTGCATGCTGAAACCAAGAAGGTTCAAATAAGACACGGTTGCAAGAGATGGAGTCGTTTAGCCTTAATCAGTCGGCGTGTGTTTGATGCTGCCACTCAACAGCTTCATTTTGAAGTAGAGATTATGTAGGCCCTGACTATGTGCGTCAAACAGGATCCGCCTCACAAATATGAAGACATCTGATTCATGTCTCATTACATAATGACCAGCCACTCTTTCAGGGAGACACATGTATGTTTTCATGATTAACCCGACTTCGAAATTTATAAAGAACTATACTTGAGGATTATTCCATATTTGGTGTCATCGGCCTCATTTGGTGTCATTCGGCCTCATTTGGTGTCATCGGCCTCAGTGAAACATGGTTACAGGAGGTGTCTCCTTCTTCATTGTTTCATATTGATAGATTCAAACTGATTACAAATAATAGACCGTGCAAGAAAGGAGGTGGAGTTGGTTTTTATGTAACAGAAAATTTAAACCATCGGTTATTAGAAGAGTTCAGTTTTATGACAGAATTTTTTGAAAGTATTTTCATTGAGATAAAAGTACCAAATAAAGGAAATGTAATTGTTGGAGAAATTTATAGGCCACCAAACTCTAATTTTACTGAATTCGGTGAATTAATCCACGGTATTTTGTCGAATAACTATTTCAAGAATAAATTATGTTTTCTTATGGGTGATTTTAATTTAAATCTTTTAAATTATGATAATCATAATTGCCAAGAGTTTCTTAATCAACTGTTGTCTAAGTCTTTTATTCCTCTCATAAGAAGACCTACAAGAATAACCGACCTCTCTTCTACTTTAATAGATAATATATTTGTTAACAAGTCATTTTCTGATATTTCATCTGGTATTGTTGTTACGGATATCTCTGATCATTTCCTGTGTATGCACTTATTGGTAGTATCCACCCTCTTGCTGACAGTGTGCAAAAAAAATCCGGTTTTCGTGTTATGTCAGACTCGAACCTGAATAGTTTTAGAGAAAGGTTGAAACTCGTTGATTGGTCGATTGTATATAATCAAAATGACGTAAATCTATCTTTTGATATTTTTATAGATATTTTGATAACTCAGCTTAATATTGCTATCCCTTGTCGTAAATTCTCTAACTCAAATCATAAAAAAGTACCCCGCCAGCCATGGGTTACAAAATCACTTTTAAAATCAATCAATAAGAAAAATAAACTTTATCATAAATATCGCAAAGTACCCACAGTTACAAACAAGTCCAGATATACTCAGTATCGTAATATCCTCACTTCTGCATTACGGTCAGCCAAACGGATGTATTTTATGAATCAATTCGACAAATGTAAATTTGATGTGAAGGGTACGTGGAGGGTGATAAACCGAGCGTTGAAACGTAATACTGATAATAACGTGCCTAGTTATATTAAAGAGGATGATGTTCGTATTGATGACCCCATAGATACAGCTGAAGTTTTTAATGATTTTTTTGTAAACATTGGGCCAAATCTGGCTGATAGAATTCCTGAAGCACAGCGAGAATTTCACTCTTTCCTGGGTAGTAGGAATATGGAATCTTTATTTTTTGTCCCAATTGTCGAAGATGAAATAATAAAGATTGTTGATAAGTTAAATAATAAAAAAAGTTCGGGATATGATGGAATCACAAACTTCTTGGTAAAAAATGTGATTCATGAAATAATCTCGCCTCTTACTTATATTTTCAATCAATCTTTGTCTACTGGTAAAGTTCCTCAAAAAATGAAAGTAGCCAGAGTTGTTCCCATTTTTAAAAAAGGGCGAAAAGACCTTGTCAATAATTATCGCCCCAGTTCTCTTTTAACTTCTTTTTCAAAGATACTCGAAAGACTTGTGTATAAACGCACCCTTAATTTTTTTCTTCAGGCAAAAATATTTACTGAATCTCAATTTGGATTTCGGAAAAAACATAGTACAACTCACGCATTACTCAAGTTTATTGATAAGATAGCTCATGCTATAGATGATGTTTCTCACACTGTCGGTGTTTTCCTTGACTTCTCCAAGGCGTTTGATACAATAGACCATGACATTTTACTTTATAAGTTAAATCATTACGGAATTCGGGGAAGGGCGCTAGAATGGTTCACTGATTATTTAACGAATAGAAAACAATTTGTTAGTATTCACGGTCACGATTCCCAACCAAAACTGATTTCTTGTGGTGTTCCACAGGGTTCCTTGTTAGGCCCACTTCTCTTCATTTTATATATTAATGATATCCAGAACTCCTCTAAGATTCTCTCCTTCGTTTGCTTTGTAGATGATACAAATTTGTTCTTCTCTCATCAAAATCCTAATGCGCTTATAAACATAATAAATAAAGAACTTGTTTCTGTCCAATCTTGGATTTTTGCGAACAAATTATCCTTAAACATTGATAAAACTCAGTATATGTTATTCAGTAATTCGCTACCTGTGTTACCTCTCTCTGTCAAGATAAACAACATTGATCTGTCACAGGTCAACAATACAAAATTTTTGGGTCTTCATATCGATAGTGATTTATCTTGGAGAACCCATGTTAATTATGTTAGCAGAATTATTGCTAGAAATACCGGGGTTCTTAACAAACTTAGCTATTATTTTCCAAGTAATATTCTACAGAGCATATATTCAACTTTGATATCTCCCTATCTCAACTATGGGATTCTGGCGTGGGGAAATGCTTCTAAAAACCTTATCGATTCGTTATTTCTTGTACAAAAACGAGCTGTTAGAATTGTTAACCACACTGGATATTTATCCCACACGAACGAACTTTTTGTAAGTAATAAAATTTTGAAAATTCCCGAGTTATTTTATTACAACGTCGGCCTGTTTATGTTTCAATTTTCAACTGGCCAATTACCAGACGTATTTTCCCAAATGTTTACAAGAAATTATACAGTTCATGATTATCCAACTCGTCAACGTTACGCATATCACCTTCCACGTACCCGAACAATTTTCGCGAAAAAAACCATTATGTTCGCTGGGCCCAAATATTGGAACGAACTCCCTATGGAACTTGTAAGTTGTACCACTGTAACCTCATTCAAACGAAAACTGAAGCAATATCTTCTTAGCAGCTACATTGTACGGCATGCATAGTGTATAGTTCTTGTTGCTCTTTACATGTTACCCCTTGTCTATCCCACCTTAGTCCGGCGGGATCCTAACCATGAACGCTATTTTTGAACAGTCTGCCTATTGCGCTGTTCATGCACCTATTGTTCCACTCGGTTATCGAAACTCTCGCGCGTGACAGCTGTCGGTTACTATGGTCACACGGAATGCTTGGTTTTAGGACCCATGCTAGAATGTTACTCCTGAGCTTTCGGTATTGTTTACATTCACGACAAATCTCATTATCCCACCTTCTACTTATGTATTTATGACATACAGTTACGCCATTTTCTATACTCTGCAACACACCCCTTGAATTTCTGCAGTTGTTGTTCACTGCTGCAACATGTGACCTTTCAGCTTTCTGTTTTTCTGTATTTTTATTTAGTGACATATATTTAATTGGATTTTTTGTTTTGTTTGTTTTAATCGGTTTCCCCAGATATAGTTGGTCTTAAAAAACATCCGTACTTTAAACTTCCCCTAATCTGATTACTCACGGGACATGTGGCTGTACAAGCTAATGCTTTTACGCAGGCCCCATCATATTTTTTTGGCATTATGACCACAGTGTAATTCGCATGCATACAGACCTCGTGTTTATACCAAATCAAACTTCTGTACATTCTGATGAAGTCTCATCTGAATTGTGTTTTGTATAATTTTCGTATTTATATACTTTATTGTGATATATGTGAGAAATATGAAAATAAATTGAAATGAAATGAAATGAAAAATGAGTTTTATTTGGCGGAAGGTATCGGAAAAAAGGATAAAATTGGTTTTTTTTGGGGGGGGTACTCTTTCAAACACTTTCACAACATACTGTTCTCATTTACATTTGCGCACATATCTGTGGACGGGATCGATTTGTGCTTTATGTGTTTTATTGTAAGGTAATGTTTTTATTTCATTTATTGAATAAACAAGCAAAATATAGGACTACTCGACAGTATATGGGAGATCAAAACGAATCTTTAGATTGCTCAGAAATATTGTGGCATAAACCGCAATCAGCAATTTAAGGCACAAAAGCAGGTGTGAAATTTTTTTGTGCATCCCTAGAAATGTGACAGCGGCTGTTCGATTAATGATAGCCTATGTAGCAAGTTACAACTCCAGTGCAGCTCTTGAACCGCTTTGCTTTCGGAGACTTTGATATAATTGTGTACTTGAAGGTACTACAACGTAGACCTGTAAAATAAGTGTAGTCAAATGTTTTGGGTGTCTTTTTTTTCAATCCATTCTGCACATTTAAGATGATTTATTAATGAAAACACGTCCTCTCTTTCTATCATGTGTTAATAAGAGTCGTGATTGAGTTGGGATCTATTAAGTCGCGACACCTTTTATGTAGAAAGCTAGTAAGTAAAATAACTTACACAGCGCCATCTGCGATGTATAGTATTCGAAATGCGTTATATTCTTTAGGGGGAAAGGATGACTATTTAATTGCTTGAGTTACTCGTAGTTGAGCTAAAATATCCACTGTATTGGAAAATCAAATTCATTACGTCTAAATATGTGTGAAGACTACGGATTCGTCCACAAAGTCTGCACTCGCGCAACTGATGAGCGCCATTTGGAACCTCCATTAAATCCAGTGGCGTCAAGCCATAGCGTCCCTATAGATTTCCGCATTGACACGCGAGGGGATTAACTCATTCAATACCATACCGGGATAAACAGATCATAAACCACGTTTGGTGTTGACATAATTCTATAGCTAAAATAATTTTGTTCTTTTCGTCAGTCGTACTCTACTGTAGACAGACCGCCAATATCACACTGGCTTTGGACATGAAACTTAACGTACACTAGAGTACACGTATACTGTATGATTATTATTCTCACACTGTACAGTTGATGTGACAGACGTATTCACCTGCCAGCCCGACTACTCGACGGTTCTGGACTTTATGGCCTGGAATGGGTCCGAACTAGTAACTCATCGTCGGAATGCGACCCTCCTCGCACATTGTCTCGACTTCGTTAGTCTTCTCCTCCACAACAACGTGGTGGATGATGGTGAGAAGTTCCTATCCAAGATAAAAAATAAAACATGCAACAGAATCTTAGATTCATACATCGATTATATGCATGCATACATTAATGAAATAATTTTTAAGACAGAGATGTTATAGATACATTTCTTTCATAATTTATAATGAGCGTACATGCGTTTGTATTTGCGTCTATAGTAACGTTCGACATGTTCATGTTTCTCTCTTTCAATCTCCCCCTCGGTTTTCTCGTGAGTCATTCTTTACATGCTCATAAGCTTTTCAGTAGGTTCCTCCCACTGAAATCAGAAAAATCTATAGGATAGCATACTGAATTCACTATTTTGTACCACGCACTCTAATCATTTCTGCAGAGCCCTGACAACGCTAAGCCCAATCCTCGCCCAGCTAGAAATTGTCTATAAATTCGGAAGTTGAAACATGATCTCATGCTTATACGCAATCAAAATATGTCCTTGCAAACTACTTTCTGAATACTTATTATATATACTTTGTAGACTCTATATAGAACACTGACAACATTGAGAGGACGCGACTATCATCCACAACCGTCGGTTACCGTGGCGTGTTCAACATTAAATTTAACCTGTTAAGAAGTGGCACTACCTTCCAAGTAGTATAGGAAAGATTGAATTTGCATCGATTGACTTTTGAGTGGCAAACTATTTAAAGCTTCTATTCTGGATTACGGGAGCAGAGTAAATGCTCTTATATTGCAAAAAGGGGTGTGGGAAGGAGTCTATATCTCTGATTCATATCGGATTGTTTCACGCCTTTTAACACCGAAAATTTTTTTCATCTTTTATTATTCCCGCACTTCGACTCCTCTTCACGCAATTGTCATTTTTTTATTTCAGAAACCATGGATCTCGTCTCCTACAAGGTGAACCACTTCCTCTCATCGTATGATAGCGTCCTTTCTCATTTTCAAACTGCAGTCTGTTCGAGCGACACGGAGCTGTAAAAGACAAATAGGGCCTATTATGTTCACCATTTTCATCTTCATATTTCGCGAGGTCGAAATTAGCTCAAAATCTATGGTCGATGGAAACATTATATAACAATGTTTTGTTGTGACCACAGCTTCCGATCGTAAACTTCTTGTTACTCACAGTAGATTACACTTTCTTGAAAAGCACCTAAAAAGCTTTGGTTCAGTCACTCAGTCTGTGAAAATCGTTACTAAAACCAGTAATAATGGCAGATGATTTAAGCAAGTCGGCCTTGTGGGTGGAAAGAATACTAAGCTATCAATGTCCTAGCTTCTTTCCATATTGTAAATCATACGGCGATAAAATTATAACCGTTTACGGAAGTGATGAAACAACACGAGATAACGTCATTTGATCCACTTGTGGTGCTAGAGCCAATCGAAAATCAAGTAATCTTTATAGCGCCGTCTTGCGGTTGAATTTCCGGCAAGCCCATTGCAACATCAAAGCTATTTCACCCATGATGCCGAAAACATAACAAGAAACATTATGTAGAGAGGGTTAGTGAGTGTATTCACATAATTGCGAATAATTTGAATTCTTAGCACATAAGTTTTTACCGTCAAACTTCGCGAGCATAATTTTATTCTTCGATCCATGCGAATTTGATAGTTAAATGTACATTAATTGTATAATTTACTCTTTGTTTCTGTTGCGTATTTGGGCTTTGATATTCGGGCTTTGATATTCCAATGATATAAAGTATCCAGAGGACATTAGAGTATCAAAGTCGAACGTCTTGACTTATGTACCGGTATAGTTATTTTCTGTTTATGACTTTTAGTTTATAATTATCTTATCGTTGTACTTTTGTAAACACATGTTGGACAAGTCAAAATCATCATCATTGCGGAATATTTCCTTTCTGTCCCCAGCAAAACCATAATGGTGCTCTTTGTGTTTCGAAAGCAAAGGCGAAGTAGACACAGATAAATAAAATGTACAAGAAGAAAAATATAAATCGCTATTTCGTCGAAACGAAACGAAAGAGCGCCATCTGCTTCCGATTTTCTTGTTCATCGTGCTTACGACTGTGAAGGACTGAGATTCTTGCGTGTGGTCATACGTCCTGCGTTCCTATGTCTGAGTGGATGAAAGGATTCACAGAGTTAATGCATGACTTCATATCACACACACACACACACACACACACACACGCACACACACACACACACACACACACACACACACACACACACACACACACACACACATACTTACACACACATATATACACACACTATCACTTACACTCCAAAAGTAGCGCTCTGGATTTGCGCGATATACGCCGTTCTCGAAAAAGAAAATCACTAAACTTCAAACAAAGGATTAAAAAAACTGTGCTTGTTGATTGCCCCTTCTGACTTGTGTTGTTGTCTGACTCTGTTGTTGAAAGAATAAAGATGATTAATGATAGCTGAAGATGGAACGTTCTTGTAACAATGCACTATTAGGGATTGGTTGAGATGAGGAGTGAGCTTTTAACTTTTTGTTAAAAGAGATATATGGTACTAAGAAATCACTTGAAAGAAATGCCATAGACAGATAGAACATACAATTATAGCATAAATTCAAAGTGTCTTTGATGGAAGTTGGTTTTGAAGTGGCTGAGATATCAACTAAAGTGAAACAAAGCGATCTTAATAAATGGTGGGTCCCACCTTTTATTAGAGTCCTTTTGTTTTGGATATCTCAGCCATATCATTATACCAACTTTCATCAAATAAACTTTGAATCCCTCTCAGAATTGCATGCTCTTTCATATTCCATAAGAGGTTTCTCATCTGACACAAAAAAGTTGGTAACCTGAATCCACATCTCAACCAAAACTATACCATCCCTTTAAGTATTTTCTGAATTATGTTGAGATCGATATACGCTCAGAGTGCTACACTATTTTTTTTTACCGCTCGATACTCATAAGCTTTTCTCAAGCTCATTCCTTTAAACTTCCTTTTCCTTCTCCTTATCTTCGTTTTTCTTGTACCTTCACCTCTTCCATTGCCACAAATCTTACAATAACGAGCTTATGATTTTACTCAGACTCCCTCATCCTAAAAAGTGCAATGATTATATAGAAAATGTAAAAAAAAAAAAAAAAATAGGCAACCTTTTGAGCAATACTTACGCCCAGGAATGATGGAAGACTTTTATGCCTCGCTTGTCAGAAGATGTAAAACGAAGGGACGGGTGCACGTCAGATGGACGCAAGGACTGAAGCTTGCAAGAGAAGATTATTGCCTTGAAAGAAGGGGGCATATGCCTGCGATTCGGACTATACGAAACCTTAATTAGATCCAACTCGGAGAGTAGATGATGTAAGTCAATCGTTTTCCGCATCATCGCGCATTTGCGCTGGTTCAGAGAGAAGTACAATAACGACAGACGGAGGGAGACCGGTAAGTTTGTGGAGGTGGGGGAGGGGATGAAGGTTGGACGGGGGATTGCTTACAATGGGGAGGGGTTTTTTTCCTCCTTAATGGTACTTAGAATCTTTAGATGTTTCGATGTCGGTTTCACGTAACATTACTAACCTGATTGATTATTTTCAACATTACCATGCACATTTCTCACTAGTACTAGTTACAATTGTACTTGCACCATGTAAATAATGCACCTTGCATCCAGGTACTGCACACTCGGGTGCCCTTATGATACGCACACACGCATGCATGTAAATCTGCAAGAATCTTCAGGATAGAAGGAGGCAGAATATACAGAAGAAGAAGAAGAAGAAGAAGAAGAAGAAGAAGAAAGAAGAAGAAGAATTGGGATAATAGTGCAAAAGCGTGTGACGACAAATTTGTTAGTTTGGGATAGGGTTTGGACCAATAGAAAGTTATTTTAACCTTAGGGACTTTGACTGGCCTCCTTAAGCACCTGTCAGGAGTGATGAGTTGGGATGGGTTTAATCAGCATCGTCACACAGATGAGCGCTGTTTAATCAAACTGGCACAATTATCACGCCAACTCACCGATTAATTACCAAGAATCTGCAGTCAGCTGACGAGAAGAGGAACATCTGATACTACGTAAATATTCATCGTGCTCTGATGCGTAACCTGATGCCATGTTGATTGTCGCGAACGATCTTGGCCATCGGTCGCTCTTTTTAAGGGGGACACCACCCAAACTCTTACAAGTCAAATGCTAACGATAATGTCAGTGATGATAATGATGCAAGCAATGATGATGATGATGATGATTATGGTGGTGATGATGATGATGTTGATAATGGTGATGATGATAATGTTGATAATGGTGATGATGATGTTGTTGATAATGGTGATGAATATGCTGTTGTTGATAATGTTGATGATGATGATGATGTTGTTGATAATGGTGATGATGATGTTGTTGATAATGGTGATGATGATGATGATGACGATGATGATAATGATGATAATGAGAGATACTGATAATAATAGAGATGATGAAGAAGAGAATAATGGTGATTGTGATGAAGAGAACGACGACAACATGAACGGTAGGGATCAGATGTACAACGCCTGTTACGTTTGATCTCCAGTTTGCAAAATGGCGGGCTTTTTCAGGAGTTCATGGTAAAGAGAGGCCCTGGGTATTATGTTGACGACACTTTAACGTGCAGATGGTCGGTGGCGAAAATGATGTCGATAGTGAGAGCAATGTAGTAGCAAGAAGGAATCAGGACCATCGATGGTTGTCGGGCTGAAGCCACTAGGATGTGCGGATGTCTGTCTCGCAATCAGGGGGTCGTTGGTTCGAGTTCAACCCGAGTAGTGGTGTTTATTTACGTCGATTTGGATCAATTTGTCGATCAGCTGCAATAAAAACACATCGACGCTGCAGGAATGATCAATTTTAATAGAGAACTATGTAGATGGCGATGGTGACATTTATGACGACGGCGTGGTGATTAGTGGCGTTGTGAACGATGACGACGATAATGAAAGAGAAGAGAGGTCGAGGAGCTGCCGCAAGAAATAGACACGAAAAGGAAACGACAAAAGGAAAAAAAAAGATGCAAATAGAAATGTACGTTGAAAAGGCTAAGAAAATGAACTTTTCAAAATATTTTGATACTTATGACGATCGATGATAACAGCAGTTTCGAAGAAAGAGAAAAACAAAAAGACAAACAACACAGGTCTAGTTCGAGTATTTAAAATGTCATCATGATCACAATACCATTGACGAGTGAAACCCGGTGTCAAGCCTGTGACATTGCCATGGCAACCGCAACTGTGGTAATGAACAATGTGGCAACAACAATGCCATTGTGCTCACATCTCTGCTAATGAGCGGATCTGGGGTGTGTCGATAACATTGGATGACGTTAATACACTTCCATTCTTCTCACTCAATATGCATTGAGAGCGAGTTAAAAAAAAAAATCAAGTGTATTATTTAATGCTTACATTCAATATTTGAGGTGATTGTAACAACCTCTCCCGCAGCGAGGCAAATTCGCAGTCTATTTTGATATTGCATTGGCTCATATGATTTGAAAGCAGTTTTGAATTGCCAATAAAACTCCTGACTGTGTGGACCGCAGTTACGTGACTATCTCGCTATCTTGTTAAAGGGATGATACAGTTTCGATTGAGGTGGGGCTTCAGGTTTCCAACGTTTTCCATAGATACTTTTTTTTAGACAATTAGAAACCTCTCAATATGAAAGAGCATGCAATTCTAAGAGGAATTCAAAGTTTATTCCATGAAAATTGGTTTTGAAATGGAGGAGATATCCAAAATGAAGCGATCCTAATAAAAGGTGGGACCCACCTTTCATTAGGATTGCTTTCTTTTACTTTGTTTTTGGATATCTCAGCCAGTTCAAAACTGATTTTCGTCAAATGCACTTTGATTTCCTCTTAGAATTGCATGCTCTTTAACATTTCATGGAGTGGTCTCTAAGTACCTTGTAAAAAGTTAAAAGCTGAATACTCACCTCAACCAACACTATACCATCCCTTTAAGCACACACTCGTACAACTCTGTCTCATGATTACACCGGTTGGAAAAACACGTTTGATTCTTCCACTCCCCTAAAATTCTGCTGGATTGTTGTCCTACCAGCAAACCAATTGATTTAAAGACTTCTTTACTGAAAGTAATAGAGGAGATGGAAAAATATTGTATATGACGTCATAAAGAATTTCGACTTAGCATAGGGGTGATGGTAAGATAGGGCATTGCTTTGTCAAGTGGACGGCAGTCGAGTTGTTCAGCAAAGCCCATGTTTGAGAGAAACCTTGTCAGACTTGATTAAGGGCGATTCGTTGCGGTGTAAGAAATCTTTGAGGATGTTTTTTGTATGTTTGTTTTCAATTCAGAAGTGTATATATCGTCGTGTCTGAGTGTATGAGCGTGTGTGTGTGTGTGTGTGTGCGTGTGTGTGTGTGTATGTGCGTGTGTGCGTGTGTGTGTGTGTGTGTGTATGTGTGTGTGTGTGTGTGTGTGTGTGTGTGTGTGTGTGTGTGTGTGTGTGTGTGTGTGTGTGTGTGTGTGTGTGTGTGTGTGTGTGTGTGTGTGTGTACGTGTGTATTGTTTGTGGGGTATATTGCATATCTCCACGGAGAGGGAGCTGAAGAATATGAGAGCGCAGGCTTATAGTGGCGGTGCAGATTGGGAGTTTCCAATGTACTCTCCTGCTCTGGTTTACTAAGCGTCTGACGGAAATTGCAGCGCCTTGGTGACGGCGGGATAAAAAGACAACCTTCACCCCTCCCGCCAACATGAAACAGAATCATGTATGTAATATCAACAACAATCTCAGCCTACGAACAAACCTTGAATTTCACTCTCCAGGATACAATCTTAAATCTCTCTCTATTCGAAAAGGATAAGAATTTACCAGAGCCTCCCCTCCCCCCCCCCCCCCCCCCCCGTGATGCACTCTGACGCATGACGGTATAAGTTTCGATAGCTGATTGGTCGTTAGTTTACAGCTGTGCACGAATAAACGCCCTCCGAACGAAGTATTTCTACAGTTTCTATGTATGCACATCCGTAGAGAGAAGCAATTTGTCGTGTGGCAGCTTGGACAAAATGTATTTTTACTCCCAAAGAACCGAATAGTTACTTAAAGTTCATTAAAAGAAGTAAGGAACGAATCGCGCTCATTGACCAATAACATGAACGAGTCATCGTGCGGAATTGCAGACTAAATGGATAACCACATTCATCCTGGTGTAATAAAAAGAGCTCACCATATCAGTTACAGAGACTTTAATATACGAGCTGGTATGTATTTTGGGAGATGACAACCGCGCTGTGTTGGGATGTCCTTAAAGTCACATAAGATAGCACAGATTCAGTATTTCGCCGTGATGAATATTTGCTTTGAAACAGAGACACTGGAAATAGACGAATCACAGATTTTTTTCTTCAATCTACAAGCTGTTTTAAAAGACTGGCAACATTAAACCAGAATTGTAACTTGTTTGAATTTAATGGCTGGTAACAATCGCTGTAGGGGAGTGAATTTGTTTTTGATGTCTTCGAAATTTGATTGGAAGAATCACAGAGCATTGTTCACAATCATAATTGTATGGCGTGCAGTTGCTAGGCAACGCTGTTGTGTCGCACGTTGTCACTTTTGCAGTAGATCTAGTAGATGTCCCGATGAATGATTTCAAGTTCACTTGCATATTCGGATCGCATTGTCATATTAAAGGAAGAGGAGAAGAAAAATAAGAAAAGGATGGAAAATATAAGAAAAAGAGGATTAAGAAGAAGAAAAAAAGATGACGACAAACAGGAGGATGAGGAAA
Organism: Diadema antillarum; assembly: GCF_040938485.1. Taxonomy (NCBI): domain Eukaryota; kingdom Metazoa; phylum Echinodermata; class Echinoidea; order Diadematoida; family Diadematidae; genus Diadema; species Diadema antillarum. Next base: position 284,407 of record NW_027272295.1, on the reverse strand, counting down.
GGAAGAAAGAGAATAAAATACAAAAGAAAATTAAAAAAACGTGGAGAACCAGTTCCTATTGAGATAAATTTCATATGTACCTAGCCGTTTTCAGATGAGCGAATAATATACTAGTATGTGACCGTGAATCACATAACGAACAAAAAGTCGCACCCATTGAGCGCTTGAATAGACTCTGTACTTCGGAGGCTCTTTTCTCACTTCCCACTTTTCCAGAGTGTGTGCTTTCTTTCCAGTATTTAGATAGGTTAGGGGAGTCCATTTGGATTGAGTTATACATCATTTTAAAGCTTACAGTCTGCCCTTTCAGAATCTGTCCCTAACTAAAAATCCATGTCTGGCGACTTTTTGTTGGTTTTGTGGTGCAGGGCCACATTATATACAGAATAGAATTTACACACAATCTGTCCAAGTACTCGAGGAGGCATAATAACAAAGGAGGCGTGCAAGAGTTACATCACAATGAAAAATCCTTGTTGCCATGGTTACCTTAGCACTATGTTTCCTTCTAGGGCCGGCAGAGAAATGAACAAAAAGAGTACGGATTACGTACTATAGCTATAGGCACAAATATGATATCAATGTGTTTCTTATCATCTGATACGCCTCACCTATATGTTGCTAAATGACTTGACAGATGGCAACGATTAAATGCCAATTGAATTGCCAGACTTCATGCTGAATGCATTTTGCAAGGACGTTTAACAGAAATAGTGCCGATGATCCAGATAGAAATCACATAGAATGATGTGTGAGTAACATTCATAACAGAGTACCTTTATTATCATAAAATATAATTTCAAATTATAATCCGTCGTCGGCACTAAGCACAATGCTTTGAAGGGAAATCCAGGCGAGTTGTAAGTTAGTCTGAAAAGAAAGAGTAAAATCTTACAAACACAACAGTGAAAATTTTTATCAAAATCGGATAAAAATTAGGAAAGGATATAAAGGGCATCGTGAATTTTTTCTATTTTCTGCAAAACAGTTCCCTTAGAGTTGATATGAATATGCAAATGAGTGAGGCGGTGATGTCATCACCTCACAATTTTCCACTGATTGTGTACGAAGACTGACGATAATGCAAATGTTCTGTTTTTACACTGTAAAACATAATATTTTTCCTGACTGACTACCTTCACAATAATTTGCCAGATTACATCAGGATTTTAGACTGGGGCATACATGCGTTTGATCAAAATACTGAAAATCTCATGATTTTACGCATATGTTGTATGGTAAATGGTGAGGGGATGACATCATCAATTCACTATTTGCATATTCCTATTGATTATTCAAGAAATGTTTCGCGAAAATTGGCGATTCTTCATGATTTCATGATTTTCATCAGATTTTGATCAAACACTGACTGTTGTCAGTTGTACTGTTGTGCTAGTAAGATTTTAGTCTTTCTTTTTGGAGTAACTTTGTCCCGGATTTTCCCCTTGATGCTATATTTGCTCCACGCTGATGGTTTCAAAGCGATCATTGCAATAAAATGTTTCTCCCATCGTGAAGAAAAAAAAAAGGTAAAATTGAAAGAGTGGCGCATGATCTCTGCAACAATGAGTCCATTCCGTATACATTTTATTATAAAAACGGTAAAAAGCGAATAAAACACGAAAGTGCTGTATACATCATGATTATACAACACTTTAAAAGAGTCTTTCCACCAGATTGGTCGACTACTGTCATCACAATGACACCCCCACTCACCGAACATCCCCACTGCATGCTTTCGCTAATGATCATCTCTGACGTTCGGGAAACGCGTATACCCCTTACTGATTATGTTGTGTTGTAATCCATTTAAATGTAATGTAATTCATCTGTTTATTATGAAATGTGTCAAACATGCGTAATTCGATTGTTTGGTTGCGACGACTGTTTCGAATGAAGATCAATTACATTACCATTATTGACACGTGCAGTCGGGCTGTTGTAGATAGCGCACGGTGACATCACGAACCACGTACAATACAGAAGTTCCTAATTGGCTCTTTATCAAACTTGCGGAGAGTCCTCCCATCCCCCTGCTAGCAGTTTCCTATTTCCTTTGCGCTGAGAAATGGTTACCGTCATAGTATGACTTTGGCTTGGACCAAGGCCCTAGATGTTTTATACAACAAATAATGAATGGTCTATACTCGTGTAATGGATCAAGATTTGGTATTTAGTGAAGGGTGAGACGCTCTGTTCGTGTAGGCTTTACTTCTTTGAATACAGCTTTTCATTATTTACGCCGTAAGAAATATTGTACCATCGCACTCCTGACCACGTACTTTGTGTAATTACTATAACATATTATAAAAATGGATGTCAAGACATCTTACCAAATATTTCAATATAAGTCCTTGACAATGACGGTGAAACCAGTCTGCTACTTGGTATGACGGGATTTGTGTGTGTGTGTGTGTGTGTGTGTGTGTGTGTGTGTGTGTGTGTGTGTGTTTGTGTGTGTGTGTTGAATACCCCAGCAGTTTTTTTTCCTCCCATTGTAACGGCTGACATTTGAGGAGTGTTGGCAAACAATGTAGCGATTTGCGATGTGAATATTTTCAGCACTATTTGGGTGTGGCAATTTAAACAGGGCAACTATAAGCGCTATGCTTATTCATCATCATTGTTGTTGTGATTATAGTCAGCCTTGTTGGTGGTGGTATGATATAGTGCGAGTCCTGACGTGTTCCACATGCTGTGTAAAACTTGATATTTGTCGGAATCATAACATCTTCTGATCGTTATTAAAATTAAGAGATAGAATCTCTCAAATCAAACCGGCATTCTGATTTTGTGTCATTTTCTCAATTCAAAGACTTCAATGCGGGATTCACTTCTTTTTCATACCATGCAAGCATTAAAGTGGATAATTTATAATTTTGATATCAGAGGACAAGCAGAAAGAATCAGCAGAGGTTTAAAAGGAAGAATTGGACAATTTTCCTCTTATTTCTTTTATTACAATTTTCACATTTACTTTTGTCAAATTCGAGAAATCCAATAGTCACGTTTTGATGGATGTGAAAAGACATACAAAGCTGAACTTTAAACGAACCTGAAGTAGCGGAAGAATTGTCTGAGCTGATAGCATTATAGCAGTAAAGAGATGCAGACGAAGAGAAAGGGACCAATGGAGAGTGGTAGTGAGAGGAATGCGATGGAAGATATATTATAAAGGGGGAGAGCGAAAGACAGGGATAGACAACAAAATGAAGGCTAGGTATGGATGAGAGGAAGAAGGGAGAGATAGGAAGACACAGGAGGGGAAGATGAGGGGAAGATGAAGAGGTATAGAGGGGGAGAGATAGAGAGCGAGAAAAGCTTATCCGAATCAAATAAACAGAAGACGCCTGGAGATATAGCGTTAGACACTTAACTGACAAGCTTTGCGACAAAAATTGCAACTGACTCGCATATTTACTCGAGCAGATTTGATTTCACAAATAACGCCTGTTTATTATCAGCGCCTCAGAATGACGCATAGTACAGACTCCCGAGATACTACAAGTTGACCTGATTCTTTTTTCCTTTTTTTACTCATTTTTTCCTCCTTCACTTTGTAACGAGAAATGGAGTAAATAATACAAGAAAATTTCTCTAAATAGACGTAAACGCTTTGAAAACAGGCAGAGAGTAACTGTAGCTATTAGCGAAGGGAAAGCTTGATAATTTCATGCTGGAATAACATGCATCTGTATTTGAATATTTATGTATTTATGTACATCATCATATACATAATATTCCGCAACGCGTTTACCATCTGAAATGCTTTTTCCCCCGAGTTACTTAAGTTGAAACAAGGATAAAACCAAAAGTTAATCAAACGCTACCCTCTGGGGTAAAGCAGGGTTCCCAAGTAGCCGAGCTGTAGTGGCGAGTTATGGCGAGAGTTGTGGCGAGTTACCTAGATGAGGCACTCGTGATGGTGATAACTCGGGTACAGTTTTTCATGTAACACGAGATAACCCCCAGAAATCGACACGGCTCGGCGTACCTCGGCTCAGCGCTGCTTGAAGTCGCGAGCAAGTCCTCAACTCTTGAAAACGTCCGGTTGTTCAGCTGTGGTTCAACAAGAGATTGAGAAATGTCTTCGAAATTAAATCTCCGTTGAAAAACAAACATACAAACCCGAGTTTTCAATGCGCGATCTTCGCATAGAGCCAGCTGACACTGCATCGTCGCTTTTTATGCCCGTTAAATAGAAAGCGAACTCACACAGGTAAATTCTTTCTGAAAGATCATGTAAAGATATTTGGTACTAAAGCAAGGTTCCCACTTAGCCGAGTTGGAGTCTCGAGTTGTGCCGAGCTGCGCGAGTTTGAACTCGCGAGAACTCGCTTGAACTCGCGTGAAATTTGTCAATTTTAATGAGCTGCGCATGAGTGATCTACGAGACAACATCGAGTTTACTACGATAGCTGTACGAGTGATCCGAGCGTGATACGAGTCACACCGATCTTGACGTGAGTTGTGATGACCTGTGTACAACTTAAACCGAGCTTTCATCGAATTGTAAAGAGCTTGTTACGAGTCCGTTACGAGCTCGTTAGGAGTTTGCGCAATCCCTGCTGTTCGGTTTGGCCTCCAGTGGCGTCTTTTCTCCCATTTTCTTCTACTGGGACCTGGGACCCATTTCATAAAAAGTTGATATGATAACAACTCTTGCTGGAATGTCAATTGTCATGGCAGCAACAAGAATCCAGCTTCCTGATTGGTTGTTGGTATTGGAAGTTGCCATTCCAGCAAGAGTTGCTATCCTAACATCTTTTATGAAATACATGGGGCCCTGGTCTTGTGAGTCTTGTTTAGAGGCTTGGTTTTCTGACTCCCTCTGTAGCTCATCACGGGTGATCTCTTCTGTTTCTACTGTCTCTTCCTACTCTTCTACCTCTACTTCTACCATTGCTTGATTGATCTCCATTTTCTTCTCCGGTTTTCTTGTAAAATCAATAAAAATAGAAAATAAAAGATCATTACGCTGCTATTTCTCACACAATGGCAATTTCTCATGAGAAAATGAAATAAAAAACCGTTAATGAAGCCAGCTTCTTGTGGTATACGTGTGTTCTGATAAAAATCAAACAAACACAGCATACACAAATACACATCCCTCAGTGGGTTGATCATGGCTCTATGACAGCACATAGCTCCATGACTTGATTAATAAACCAATAGTCACAGGTATGAGAACTCCCCACGACAGACTTATATTATGTAATTTGCAAGTAGGCCTATTAATCAAACGATCCGAGATTTGGGCCAATTTCTAAGGGACAAAGATTTTTCCATTAATCACATCCTCTGTAAATCCTTCTGTAAATACATTGTTCTGTGTTTCGAAAAAAAAAAGAGCTTCCTGAATAATTAAAACCCGTACTCACGAAACATTCTGTTTCTCCAATGAGCCATGAAAACTGTGCCAACGCTCATTACTCTAAATCATACATACTGCAAGAATACTGTATGAGGTCATATAGGCAGACCCCACCCCACTCTACCCACCCACCCCCCCCCCCCCCCATCTTAATTTCCAGATCATCCCTTCTGGAGACTGCATTTAGGTAACAGGCTTTTAACGTCATGTGACATTTATAAGCACGAACAACTGATGCGTTGAGATGGGGAGAGTGCTGGCATACAGTCGAGCTTCTTTTAAAGGGATCGTACAGTTTTGGTTGAGACGTAATTTCCGGTTTCTAACATTTTTTGTGAAATAATGAGAAACCTCTTAAGAAATATGAAAGAACATGTAATTCTATGAGGAATTCAACGTTTATTTGATGAAAATTGGTTTTGAAATGGCTGAGATATCAAAAAAAAAAGAGCGATTCTAATAAAGTGTGGGACCCACACTTTATTACGATCGCTTTGTTTTACTTTGTTTTGGGATGTTTCAGTCATTCCAAACCCGATTTTCATCAAATAAGCTTTGAATTCCTCTTAAAATGGTATGCTCTGTACTATATCATAAGTGTTTTCTCGGTATCTCGCAAAAAGTTAAAAGCCCAATTCTCATCTCCACCAATACTGTACCATCCCTTTAATGCCATGAAGGATTTCACAGGCATCTCCCTGTTGGTGCTGTAATCCGTCGTCTCCGAGATTCCGAGATGGCGTAATTCTAATACAATATTAATAGACATGTCACAATTAGTTTCCATTAGTGGCGGATAAATGAAGGTAATATTGTTGTAGGTTTACAAGGTAAACTTTATACAGATACCATTGATGGAATGATGTGCTAGGTCAACAACATGAGCCGTCAAATTGTACCCTATATATGATTATTATTATTGATGCTTCAAATAGTCACTGCGACGTATTTCGCTGATTTCGGAACCTAACTCCGAGTTGTTCTCATAAAGCATCAAGACTTTATAATATCATTTTTGCGGTTAACGAAAAGCTGCTCTTATAAGTATTGTTTATATTGTGTTTGTTCATGTTATGTAATGCTGTGTCATTTGTTAAATATTTATGATTATCATTAAAAAAAATCAAATCAAATCAATTACTTGTATTGATTTATGTTTGATGGCGTTGAGGACACAGTATGCAAATACTAATTATTCAGTAGGGAATACACGCTTCTAGCGCAAACCTCCTATTATGATGTCCCCAATCGCTTCCGGAGTCAAACTGCCACAATTTGATGTTGTGTCCATTATCTCCAGTTCACACACTTTCAACTTACTACTAGGCCTATGCTACTTACTATTATAATTACTACTACTATTATAATAATAATAATGGAAATCATAATGATAATAAGAATAATATTAGTTAGTTTTTGTATTGCCATTTCACACTTTTAAAGTATCTCGATGCGCTTTACAGACTATACTATTTCGTACACGTACCATAAAAAAGTTAGAATACTATGCATAAACTATTAGCTGAGTAATTTCAATGTGAGTGCATACAAGTCCACACACTCCCCTACAGACCAATGGAGACACCTGGGTACCGTTTCATGAAAGTTGTCAGCACTGACAATAACCATAGTAACAGTCAGTGACCAGAGCATTTCAGCCAATCAAAATCAAGGATTTCACTGAAATTGTCAGAGAGACTGACAACTTGTCACCGCTGACTAAATTGATGAAACACCCCCCTGAGCTCACAAATGCATAAATTTGTATTCTCTCTCCCTCTCCGTCTCTATTTTCTATTTCTTTCTTTCACTTTTACATCCTTCGTCAGCTGTATATGTCAGTTATTTTCTTTCCATTCCAAACTGGTATCCATCCATTCATTCTGCTCTAATTAGCTTCATATCTATTCTACCTGTCTGTCAAACTATCTATCAATCTTGCTCTGGTCAGTGTGTACAACGCACTGGCGTTTTCCGCGCCAATTGTCACTCAAAGCACACGAAGGGTTAATCTGCCTATCTGTATCTCTCAACCCCTATTTGAACACACACACACACACACACACACACACACACACACACACACACAAACACATACATGTACATACACACGCACGCACACATACACACGAATGCTACGTGTTATCTATCTTGACGAAAACAAAGGCCGGTGAAGACTTATGGTCATTTGGAGTGAAGAATATAAACAGAGGGGAAAAAATCGATATGATACGTCATTAGCGTTTGTTCACTTATTACCTTGATGTGGCGAGCTGGCATCTTCGATGGCTTTGACTTTTCCCATTAATCGGACGTTGGGTTTGTATTTTGCTTTTAACATAAGAGCTGATTCTTTTTTTTAATTCTCAAGGTCTCAAGGTCCAATGTCTCTCTAATGAGGTGAATTAAATTGCTTGTATGTCGGAGCGAAATCACGCAAACGGCATGGGGGGGGGGGGAGGGAGACAAGAGGGGTGGGGGAGAAGGGAGAGAGAGGGAGAGGGACAGAGAGAGAGGGCATGACAAGTAAAAGGGCCATTTCGACGAACTGAAGACCAGGATTCTTAACAAGTATCCCATGCTATTAACGACAGGGCAATCCTCATTATAGCATACTACTAGTGGACTTAAAGCCTTGACGGCACGATGCAAATGCAAACCTTAATAATCATATTCATACACCTTGTGATCTCTGGTGCAGTTACTAAACCAAAAGACGATACGGAAGTCGGGCCTATAATTGTTTTGCTTAAATGGAAATTTTCAGAGTTTTTGTTTCTTATCCATTGTCTTACACAAAAAAAAAAGTCAAGTTGAAAGTTGTGCGTGAGCTGATGTCGTTGTTGAGGCCGTCAATAAATTCAAGCTTCAACTTAAGATGACGGTCTCCTGCATTTTGCTTTTTAACAATTCGATTGGGTATGATTTTTCCAACTGTTTGTGTATAGTTATAACTCACTAATATGCAATATCTTATTATTAGTCCATTATATATGATTATTAGTCATGATTAAACAACAATTACATATATATTCATTTTATGTTGGATATACTATGATTAGAATTGGAAAATTGTTTGTGAAAAAAGCAGAAATCAAATCAAATCAAATCAAATCAAATCAAAATCAAATGTTAAGCTGTTGTTGATGTTGTTGCTCAATCGTACTTATTGTCTCGCGCAGGGTAGAATGACCTTCACTTCGGTCTTGCCGTAGGAAGGATGCGATGGAATATTAAATATTTTTTTCAAAACATACTCACCTCCTCTTCCTTTTCCTTCTCCTCCTCCTTCTCCTCCTCCTCCTCCTCCTCTATCCCCCCTCCCCCTCCATATCTACTCCCATCATTTGACCTCCAGATATCTCCATATCCTGAGCATGCACACACTTAATGACAACAAATGTAATTGCCGAGCGCGTGGTGCACTCTACTCCAATTAAATGCCCGCCTTCGGACGATCTGTCTTTGCGGAACGCGGAAAACATGGCCCGAGATTCGGGCGCAATTAAACTGCCCCGGCCGCGCCGTGGGCTTAATGACTCGGCTCAAACAAGACGAAATTTAGAGCACATTTTGGGATGCTGTTATTTCTCTCTCTTTATCTCTCTCTCTCTCTCTCTCTCTCTCTCTCTCTCTCTCTTCTCTCTTTCTCCTCATTCGCCCATTACTGACCATGGTGAATTACTGACCGTGTGGGGAATCACTGTCCGCAGTGTGCAATCAATATCCATCAAGTCCACATTCCGCAGCAAGTTCTCAAGACTTGTCATTGTTTTGTTACTACAATATACACGTAGTAATAATATCATTGTCCTCACTATTGCAATATTTGTTCTATTGTACGACGATACGGCTCCTATAGCTGGCCTGTACTTGACGGAACAAGGAAGAGGAGGAGAAGAAGGAGAAGGAGAAGGAGGAGAAGAAGGAGAAAGAATAGGAGGAGGAGGAGAAGAAGGAGGAGGAAGAGGAGGAGGAAGAGGAGGCGGGAGAGGAGGAGGGAGAGGAGGAGGGAGAGGAGGAGGAGGAGATGGAGGAAGGGAGGAGAACATTTTCGTACACTTTAATCCTCTCAGGATCAAAATCTTAAAATGCCATTGCTGTCGCGTATACGAACATAGTGCCGAAGGTATAATGGCCGAGTTAAAAAACCAATAACACACACGATGAGTCATCTGTGAATATGACAGGTGTAAGACCAATGCTCTTTTAGACGCCAAACTGACTGCAAGTGCGACCAATTTGGATGGTAAATATTACTGAAGAAATGAATGCGTATATTAATACCTGAGACTGTCATGACCTTTACAGTCATGTATTGTACCTTGGCATTTACACGTGTTTTGGACTTTGAATGGAAAATATATACTAGTTGCTGTTTTGTGAGTGACAGATATTCCTCGACCAAATTTGAGAGGACTTGACATAGCCCCTTCAACAACAACAACAACAACAGCAAAAGCAAACGGACAAAATATTAAAGGATTACAAGTTACAAAAGAGAAAAACAAAACTGGGCGGTGTAAAGTAATGGTAATAATTCTGGATACCAAACATCATTAAATATATCAGTATTTGATACTGCTGATAACACACAGAGTAAAGACAAAAAGATTATAAAGATTAAAAAGAATTATAGTTATCTCTCTTTTTTTTTTAATTCAAAGCTCCCATTCTGTAGATAACAATGGGCGCAAAGGGTCCCTGGAGTTAAGGGGAGAGGGTCGCCCCCTCTCCTGCCTTGTTTGTATGCATTAGATTTTCAACATCTCTCCTGAGTAGGAGAATGCGAGCTCTGTAATATCGAGTATTTGCCATAGCCTACAGCAGACTCCACAACCCTCCTAAGAGACCAGTGCACTTACAGTCTACAGTGCGTTCGCTTGTCTTACAAGCTAGAATAGAAGAACAAACAGGAGGAGAACCCCCGCCTCCGTTCACATTATACCCTAGATGAAAATTTCAATGCGCGGGTGAATGTAGTATCTATGCAGGCGGCCGACTAGTCGACCTGAGTTTGAGGGCTAACTTGCGGCGGCAGGGGATACATTCGCGGTGGTGATATAAATATCATTAGCCTTACCACGTGGAGGGAGAGATAGAGAGAGAGAAACAGGTAGAGAGAAGGAAGAAGAGAGAGAGAGAGAGGGAGGAAGAGGGAGAGAGAGAAGGTGAAAGAGGTGGATTCGCCGCATGTGGTGATTCGAACGACTCGGTCGGAAAGCTTTCTCGTAATCCAGCTGGTTAGAGAATTTCATCCCCGATTTCGACGCGCCGACTCCACGCCGCGCTGAGAACGAAATTTCCGTGCCTCCACAATAGAAATTGGCTGATTTGTGACGGTGAGCAGTATTTGCCAATTGACACATTTTAAGTGAGGTGACTGAGTTTCGTTCGTTCGAAGCGCTTTGCCGCCACTACAAAAGTCGTCTACCACGCTTCAGAGCCGGCGGGTAACACCTGGAACGCTCCATACACTCTTCAGGATATATTGGACTTTTAACTGGACTTACCTTTGATTTGAAACGCCTCGCGGACAGGATAGCGTAATCAGACTAGATTGACTAAGCTCTCGGCTATACATTAAAAGCAAAAACAACAACAACAACTAATAACAGTTATTGCAGTGCTGACTATCCGCTTGAATCCGCCACGATATTTGGCAATCAACCAATTTATTGGCTAATCGCCAGTGAAGAAGCATAAATCACTGGACACGGGCGAGACGATTATTGGCTGAGCAGCAAGATGGCGGCGGCCGGCATCCGTTCAGCGGGATCTTCAAATCACAGGCGCTGTAAGTGAAAGAAAACAACACACATAGAAACACACACACACACACACACACACACACACACACACATACATTCACACACAAACATCATGCCCATGAAATCGGTAAAGACTGATAACAAAACGTCGACAAAACTAGCACAGCTTCTAACTCCTTTACGATATCTATTCTTTGATATTTGTGCGTGGTTTTTTTAACGCTGTATCCTTGTACGTTTTTGGTTTCGGTGTAGTGGTTGTTTATTTTTTGTGAGAGACTTCGCTTTAGATTTTTGTCGTATATTTTAGAGTCAGTTGGTATGGAGGTTTTTTGTTTGTTTATTTTTGACAGCAATGAACACGAACAATTTATTAATTTTAAACAACATATAGTTACCATTGAGAGAACCATGGGATGATATTTAGCTTTGGACAATCTTAAATCTTTCTATTTGGTACTCCTCGTCTCTTGCAGCGTTACGTATTAATTCGTATATATCTACCATAAAACAGTTTAGTGGTACACTTCGTGTTGTGAATGTTGTATTGGAATTAACCTACATGTGCGACAGAAAAGTGTCCTATGCATTGACTCCCCCTTTTTTCTTTCACTTTTCCTTCTTCCTCTTTTTCATTCTAACTTGCTGTAATGTTAACTATACACTCATTGCATCCTGTGGAACAGGTTATTTGTTTCGTGATCTGAATGTTCCACAGGACTTAATCTGCTTGTAGTCAGACACGCTCCAGTCACAGCTCCCCCGCCTTTTTTGTATGGCTGGAGCTGAAGACAGGAATATATAGTTCTGTATAGTACGTGTTCATCCGGTTGGTAGCTGTGACTTATAATCGCAGGTCGCGGTGAAGTGTGTGTGTACTGGACTTCATGAATCTATATAACGACCCATAAAATGGGCAGCAATTGAGACCCATATAGACGTACAAATTGTGTGTGTGTTTGTGTGTGTGTGTGTGTTTGTGTGTGTGTGTGTGAGTGATACCTGCTGTCATGTTTGTCCAAGGAGTAGTGTGTGTCAATATGAACTTTCATCTCCAGTGTCTACACATGCACCGTCTACTTTATATGACACCATACGAGCTTTTTAGTACCTGCCTCCATGAATTGGTAATTGCCTGTATATTTCCGCAACGCATCGACATGTATATATATATATATATATATATGTATATATATATACATATACATATGTATTTGTAGTTGTGTGTGTCGGTGTTTTTGTCGGTGTATGTTGCTAAAGAGAAGAAAGAGAGAGAAAAGATCATGTTGAGAAAATACCTCATATTTCTTCATCTTATATACATCTCCATACCGAATTGCATCATGTGCGCGAATAATCATGCACGATAATGTTAGCGAATGTCCAGTGACTTAGGAATAGAAGTTATAGATGGTGCATAGCGTATGACCATTAAGGATATATATATATATATATATATATATATATATATATACATGTACACTGTAGCCTGGATTTGTTTTAACTTTTAACAGAAAGGGAGACAAAATAAGGCAATATACACTCCTAATTTAGCACACCACTACCACAGGTGCTTAATGTCTTTTATAACAATAATACAGTAATATATATATATATATATATATATATATATATACATACATATACGTGTATAAACGTATCGTAACCACAGATATTCAGATATTCTGGATAAGTATATAGCGTGTGTGAAATTGACAACAGCGTGTATTGCACTACAATCGCAGCTCCAACGATAAATCTGCACTTCTTCGAGATCTACCGAAGATAGCATGTTGGTGCAATTTATCTCTGGCGGGTCCATTACGGTTCCAAAATGTTTCCCCGGAGTGCGTTTCATTCCGTGGCAATGGTAAAGTGCGCTCTTTGTGATGTTAATAAGACCGTCATCTGCTGTCAGCATTTTCTACACCGCTGACGTCTGAAATCACGGCATGTAACATTTCTTACAGCTGGGTATATTGTGGTGTTGCGTGCAACTTTTGTTTTCTTTGTGTTCTGGAAAAATTGTTATACAGGAGGTCCACGGTAATATGCAAAAACTTCTGACTCATGTGAATGTAAGAATTATGGTCACTTTCATTACAAAGCATTGTCTTCGCAAGTTTATTACTCGATGGGCTCTTCACATTCACCATCTGAGCTTTGGCATGTATTGAACGATAGAATTGAACGTTTAAGTATTCGTATCTCGCGTAATAAATGATAACAATGATAGGTGAACAGACAGAGATTTGATCAAAAGAATATTATCTGATTCTTGTAAACTCATTTATTTACCCGATACCAGCTTTTAAAGTGAGGCAAATCTCTTTGCCACATAGATTCTGGCGAAAACATCACATACCTGATAAGATCAGTACAAGGGAGTAATTTTGATAAGTCATATTTCATCGCGCATGACCTCACGACTTTTTTTTTTGGGGGGGGGGGGGATTTGTACGGAAATGATACTATATGGAAACCCACTCGTTTCCTACCAAAGATCCTCAGGATATTATGTATAATATTATATGCATTAATTGGCATTAATGGAACATTACGTACTATGCTAAAGTAGTCCATACACGTGGGCCTCACATACATGAACTTAGTGAAGAAAATGCGTAGCAATTTGATAGTTTGTCAAGAGCAACTCCATCGGCACTACCAGAATAAGGGAGGTTATTTTAATGACTACACGTCTGTTATTTTCGACATCATCCTTGCAATGATGTACGTGTGTGGGGGCGATCACCAATGTACCGTTGATAATAGGAATCTTAACGCGCCGGTGAAAACATGTTTTTGTATGTTGCGTGTGATTGGTGTCCTTTATAACATGAATTCCATAAGGATATACGGTTCCCTATATTGCTTTGACCATGTTCAACGACCAGAAATGTCTTGTGGGCGACATTTTGCTGTCTATCACCTCTCCCCATCCCCTTCTCTCGGTCTGTCTGTCTGTCTGTCTGTCTGTATTTAATTCACAATATCCTCTGTTTAACATAGATGTCACAAAAGAAACCATAGACTAATACCAAGGGCATTGCGTGTGTGAAGCCTGGGCTTGGCAAAGGTCATCTTTTGTGCATGAACCATTTTTGTCGCAGCCTGAATGTACTCCCTACGGATCATCTCCATACACGCGGTATGCGTGCATACGTGCGCAGTCTGTTATGCCGTACGTGCGGTAGAATACCCTGGCCGATCCCGCGCGGGAAAATCGGATTGATTTTGTATGTCTTGTATATCAGGTGCATGTTTATGTATCGTATGGATTTCGATTTGCCGCAGAGTGGAAATACGGATCACGTTTGTATTACCTGCAAAAGGCTTGATCTGAGGACGGAACCTGCAGCATGTCGGGGATGGGGGGGGGGGGGGGGGGGGGAGGGGGCATGGCAAGGCGAGTATGATATTATGTTGAGGTTACGGGTATACGTTTTAGGGCATGGCTACGTGAAATAAAACCACCGGCGGAGGAGAGATGCAGAAAGTCTGTATGATATTACTCATGTCTGCGAATTGGACATTTTGAACGGAGATGTTTACATATTTCCTCATCACAGATGTAACATTATTGAAATGGGTATACTTATTCCGCATTGAATAGAAGGGACCTCTCCCACCAATAGCAAAATCTACACAGAAACAGACAAACAGAATACAAATGCAGAATGCAAACAAGCCAAAAGTAAAGTTAAAACTTGCATTCGCAAACGAACGAACAAACTGTTCAACTCTTATAACGAAAGTTTAAGTATATACATCTATTAATAATTATCTAAATGAATTTAGCCGTAACAACATTCAGCCCTTCTATTCGCTTGCTGTCTCTTCGTTGTTAGATATTCCTCTGTTTTTTTATTGATACAGTTTCCTAGTCATAACGTGGTTTTTGCATTCTGATTGATGTATAATTATGTTGATTTAATCCTAATGAAGTCACACAACAAATAAAACAAGCACATCGAATTAAACCGATCAAATCTACAATCATCATTCTGTAATGTCCTCCTATGCCAGCTTTTTCAAGACTGCGTTTGACTAGTGGGCCAATAATTACCTGTTTATATTCTATCGAAATCTTTGATATCATTATCATTATCATTGTATTTTCGTTTGTATGTTGCATTCTTGAAAAAGTTTCAGATATGAATTCAAATTTAGATTCATATCTAAATTTAAATGACATTTATTTCATGGAAGTGGGAGATGGAACTAAGCCAGCTTACACGCATAGGGCCTATACACACACATACACATACACATATACAACAAATACTTTTGGTTTTCAATAATCTCCATTTGATTTCTCTTATTTAACATGACAAAACATTCATCATGAATGTATTAACGCTACACACCGTTAGCAATGTTTGATCAACAACAACAAAAAACGGCAACAAACGCACACTCGCCCACACATACACACACACACACATTTACAAACTGATGGGAGAGTATAGTCCCCCAAATTACAGGAGGCATTTCCAATCATGTCTTAACTTTTCTGATCTATATAGCAACCATTAATATCATTAATGATAAACCAATTATATGGCCGACTTATATCTAATTTGATTTTGTTCCCAAAAGATTATCCACACACGAACACACCAGCACATATCGACATACATGTGTAGGTCACGTCATAATTGAATAGTTTTTAAAGGGGAATTTAAAGGAGGAAAAGAATTTAAATTGCATTACATAATCACCAACAACTGGCAGACACAGTCATATTTCCTTATTTTTCATATAGATTTAACTCGTAGTAGAATAAACTCCAACATGCACTCCCGCTCGCACCTTGTAGGCTGCCTACTCTAAATTTTCTCGCTTCTCTTTTCACTTGCCTTTTATCATTTGTGTATATTTTGCCTTTGTTACTCAAGAGCCATAAATTTTGTTTCCCAGAGGCCACTATCGAAATCAAGCAAATACTTTCGATCGTTACTTCCAAGATTATTACTGACACGATTGCATCGAACTGCTATTGATATCATATTCATGGTTTTATCGGTTTATTATTTCGTAAAATTATATCGTATTACAATACCTCGTATTCAGTTATGTATCAAATGTATGTCATGTTATATAACAGAGTCATGTTACGTATGATTTTGTTTGTGTTTGAAAAATGCAGGAGTAGAACAATAAACTAAACCATTCCAAAAGCCATGAAGCCCTTCAGAATACTACTAGAGCCTTTCTACGACATTTATTATAGCAGCATCCACCCACAAGCCTTTTAGATGTCTCCGATCCTCTGCTCAAAACTTACTCGTTGTACAATGTATCATCCGCGCAATGTGCAAAGTCTTAGGGGGAAAGGGCTTTTTTCTTACAAGCTGTTAAACTTGAACTTATTTATGTAATTATGTCAGATGCATAGGCAATTTTGACCTCTCATTAATACGTATATGTAGAATATTAATTGCAGAGTAATATATTATACCTGGTACTGTTGGTAAATTTTGTATTAATGTTATGATTTCTTTGCAAAGCGCATTGAAATTCTTTTAAGTCTGAAATACGCTGTATAAGAATTTATTATTATTATTATTATTATTATTATTATTATTATTATTACTATCATTATTATTATTATTATGATCATAATTATTATTATTATCATTATTATTATCATCATTGTTATTGTCATCATCATCATCATCATCATCATCATCATCATAACAAAACTCACAACAGAGCACAACAAAAATGAACTACAGGAATGAACAGGCAGATGCAGAATGAACCGCTTATTCCATTGGTATTCGCCCGGACGAATCGAGTAAAATAAATTGCATTATGAATCCTACCATTGAAAGGGTTGAGAGGCAGGTGAACAGGAATTCTCGTTAATGGACATTTTGTGTAAGAAACATCAGAGAGTATTCGCAATAAACAGTAAGGCTGGCCCGTGAGCACGAATTCACCTCTATGCTGCCATACAATGCACTGTTCCCTCATCGGAAATCAATAATTATGTCAGCTGTCTCTATACGAGTGACTTTCCTTTTTCATCAGAGCTGATTGTACAATACTCTCCTAATAATGAGCAATAAATCGATATTTCATACATTAGCAATGTAAGATACTTTTCTTTTTCTTTTACACATTGCAACCGTAATGCAGAGCAATACTGACATTAACCATAATCATACTCAGACGATATCATATCGTATGTTTGTGCCTTTCTGTTACCTCGGAGTTCCTTATGTATTGGTCTTAAAAAGATCAACACCACAAATTATGTGAAATAGGTAAAGCTGAAAATGTACAGATTCGATACTTCAATATCCTATTTTTCGATGCCGTATTCAAATATCAATTTCGTGTGACTGATAAGCATTTGGTTCCACCACCACGCACTCTTCCCTGGAAAGGGATATTTTATCTGTTATCACTATTCTCGTGATGAGTAAGACATTTCGTATTGAAAAACTACAATAACGCAGAATCAAACGGCTATATAGACAGAAGAGGAGAAATGCACGACGAAAACCTTTAAGGTTTTAGTTTGGTCTGCAGTCCTGCAAAACTTCCCACTTTTTGGCCTCTCGTCTTCCTCCCCACTCATACTAATGTACACGAAGTCTTATCTAATAACTTGCATTAAAAAGTAGATGCTGCATTGTTGCTGCAGATAAGCGTTTGATGTGATGTGATGACAACTTCAACGTCGTCAACGACGACTACGACGACGATGATGATGATGTTGAAAGACATTGCTATGACAAGCATACTATGGGTAGAAAAGAACGTTTGGACAAAGCCATGTCAGTCAATATCCTCTCTATCAGTATAATGTATGCGCCAACTTCTAGCGCGGATTGTTAAAGACATCAACACTAGGCAAGACAATGAAAACAAGGCGGGTTTTTGTTGTTTGCTTTTTGTGTGAGAATGCCATTTTGTAAAGTGAAATCTCAAAAAAAAAAATTGTCACAATTGAAATTGCGTCACCGGAAAGACGCTCAAAGCAAAAGTGCACATTTAGTGAAAAGTCAACTGTCGCTCCCAAAAGCTGGCAAGAAAACCATGCAGCCATCAGGACGAGCTTTGCAATTTTCCGAATGACTCTGAGGCATGTAGGAATGATTGATGAGCTGGAGTTATATTGGAGACAAATATCGAGGTCTTTTGCCTTTGGCCTGTAAATCATTGTTTGAGTGACGAGAGTTCATACCAGCTCTGTTGTAATGCTCGGATTGGGAATGGGATGGGTATACCGATACAGCTAGGCAGATCGGAAAATGAGACTCGGAGGCTTAGTTGGCGTCGAATCATTGTTTATTGCAGATCGTAGAACCATGCTTGTAGGCCTAATCATCAGCAAGTTCCCCGATGCAGATTACTCTGTACTGCTAGGTGAATAAAGCGGGGAATGAAAGATAGAAGGGGGAGCAAGGGAGTATCTGTTGTTAGTGGACACCGACCAGAAGTTAGTTTATTCATTACAGTAAAACACACACGCAAAAATCCACGGATTTAATCTTCAATTACAGGCTTTGTAATCCTTCTTCCAGTCCTGTAAATCATCAAAACATTATTTACAATAGTATCGTCCTACCAGTGCATTATAAACCTTCATATCGTATTTGCCTTTTGCCTTTAGACAATAAAAGGCGCCACTGGAAGACGCAAGTTACAAAGGAATTTTATGCAGATGAGATAGGGCGCCTGTCTTTCTTTCTTTTTGACCAAACCAGGGGTCCGCTCTGTTTGATGTATAGCACTTCCAAGCCGGTAGCTACGGTAAAATTTAATTGGATGATTTATGAATGAATATTACAGGCAAACTGCCCTTCTACAAGCCATTGCATCGCAGCTTATGCAATGTATATGTATATATAGTTATATTTGTATATCTGTGAGCGGGTATAGGTATATATGTGTGTTTCCTTTGCTAGTGAAAATTTTACTCTCATTCAAATCCATGTGCATTGTTATGTGCAGAGCACTGGGTGTAAGACAGAGGTCACGAGACGAAGAGGATATGGGGGGGGGGGGAGGGGGAGGGGGTCGGTGTCTGAAAATAATGAGTGGTTGTCAATCGAGCAAAGTCTTGTCTGCCTCGTGTTATTGTTGCTGAATCACGACTCCGACCCTGAGAGGCGCCCGCCAAATACCTGCGTGATGTTGGCATCTCTTTGTAAGCCATCATGTTACATTGCCCCCATGATCAGTGTGTAGCTTTATAGGATAAAGGATGAATAACTTGTCTGTAGTTCTACACTGAAATTTCAGAGGGCAGCGTGGATAGACAATCACGTGGTTGCATGAGGTCTCGACCAAATTTGTCGTTGTGTATTTTCCTCGCTGTCGTGTAGGTCATGAAAGTTGTGGTGTGTGTGTGGAAGTTGTCGTTAGGGTGGTGGTGCAATGAGTGTTTAAGTTATATGGACGTGCTGCTTAATAGTGAGGAGTGAGAAAACGATGGCCATCCAGACCGATTAATTAATTAAACTGTTAAAGGTTATTATACATTTAGCGAAAGGGTCTCAAGGTTAATGAATTTCCGCTGTCTCTTCCTGCTCTTTCGAGTATTCTATGCAAACATTAATCTCTCTTACCATCAATACACAGGTGCAATCCAAAAATTAGCTTTGAATGCTATTTATCTAAATGAAAATGAAATAATTGACAGTGCGCAACAAGGCCGTTTGCAGTTGATGTATATCAGCCGCTTGCTTTCCGTTACTCGAGATCAACGCTCAATCGAGCTTATCCGAGAATTCATGCCTTTTGGTCGACAAAGAAGCGTCCTATACATCTTTTCGAATACACACTTTGCCAATTTATAGACGGGATACACACTTGTGTAAAGTATACTCACATACAGCATAATACTATGTGGCTGAAATATTTTCGTTCATCACTGTCATGACTGTATTAAGGGACTATGAGTATAATGACGAGTTTGACAATCCTGCCGATTGTATTGTTATTACTATCAGTGTTTCAGTGTTATCATTATTACTATTAGTATTCTTAATATTATCATTATCATGATAATTACTTAACACTAACACCGTGAACATTATTACGCGAAATATTCTACCAAGGAATTGGCATACTTCTTTGCAGGACTTAAGAGATTCTCCGTCACTTCTTGTCCAAAACACCCCTGACATCGGCTACACATCTCCTAAAGGAGAGTGCACTTCCCTCCCCGTGTAACCTTGTATCCGACCCACTTCGTACATTTTGTTTGAATAGTTGTTGGGGGGGGGGGGGTGGGGGTGGTGGTATCTATACGTTTCCAGCATTGATAACCGGCTCGTGTGCATAGTCACATAGCGGGATCACGTTGAACAGACTGGTAACGTGCAGTTGATGCCACTCTGAACATTCAAGAGTCCTTCCTTATGAGTGAGCGTGTGTCCGCGTGCGTGTGTGCGATTATGGGTGTATTATGTGTGCGCGTGTCTTAAACATGTTAAAAGGGGTGGAGAAGAGATGATGAAGATAGAAAGGCAAGGGAGAGAGAGAGAGGGGGGGGGGGTAAAAGAAAGAGAGAAGGTCAGACTAGATCTTGAGGTATTACCTCAAAGCATAATCATCATTATCATTCTACGTCATTCCATGCTCACATGAGTGACCGACAGAGCGAAACAAATGCCCTGGCTCAAGACCTTCATGTAACCGAAAATTGGCAAAAACACATTGTTAGCAAGAGAAAGGTGTGGGAGTAAAAGAAAAGGAGAAGGAGAGATTTACACCGATTTTACGTGTACATATAGCAGGAGCCACTTTTTCGAGACATTATAAGTGAGTGTTCATAGTTTAAGAATTTCCCCGGTTATATACCGGTATAGTCTTAAGTCCTTTCATGCACTTTCTTCGTTATTATTGCAACGCAAATACGCAATCGTGCGTTGAATTGTTATATTCCCCTGCCGGACAATACAGGATGTGCAGAGGGATACAAGCTTATATTACCTTTAATTTCGTCAACTTAATAGGAATTTTCAAACGAAAATATCGATTCGAACTTTAAACCAACCAACCTCTCGAGGGTTGTAATGGGAAGTCGATTTTCTTCGCAAAGGTTACGCCAGCCTTCTGCACCCTGACGGCGTCCCGTGTGAACTTACAATGCGCCATCCGTCGAACAAGCTCAGTTTTGACAGACTGGAAGACCTTTCGGGATAATTATTATGAGATCGTGTGGACAGCGAAATGTCGTATCCTCGGGGCAGTTGGATGGAAGGGGGGGGGGGGAGGAGTACTGTAAAGTCTGGAAAAGGTATACAATGTTTAATTACCTCGTGATGAAGGCTGAGATCAGCATAGTACCATCTCGACTGTATAGCAAAAAGGTCGTAAACGTCTTGATGTATACATGTATATCCCTTGTGTTTAGATTATTAACAGCGAAATATGCTATAACCCGCGCGGGAACATAAAGAGTGCTTGTAATGTCGACGAGTTCACTGACGTTTCTCGCAAGTGCAATAAAAGTGCAATGCTATTATACTCTATCTACCTTCTAGTTGACTTTGATGGATAAAGAAAAACAACAGAATACGAGAGGCCTCATCAACCTCCAGTTGAAAACTCTACAGGAGATGTTTTGGTCTACTCATCCAAGATCCGAGATCAAAATTGAACCCTGAATAAAATTAATTATGAAAATTATTGGACTTTCCCAAAGGAGTTAGGGGAGTCGCGCCGCATATACTCTTACACAATCTTCACAAAATTTCATTTTCGACATAAGAAAGGAATGATAATTGTGTATATACCCTTCGCATCAACAAAGTATTGTGCTATGATGATCTTTCAATGAAGACTTACGGGTAACAGAGCAGACGTAGTTACTAGATTGTGCGATTATATCATTATATGATTATGTATTTGTGTGCAGTAAGTGAGATATAGTATAGTGATCCCAATATTTGCATGTATTGCAGCTGAGATATCTACTCTTTCAAGTAAAACCTAAAAATACACAACGCTTTCATTCCATGTCCTGTTTGATGACTGACGGTTCAGTTTCTTTGACATTATTAACGGTCATGTCGAACATATATAGTGTTATTTCATTTGAGAAACGACATGTAGTCCCACTACAGTATAACGCCTATATGCACGATATGACGAAAGATCCATAGTTTGGTGAAGTTGTAGAGCTAAACATCGCTTTCAAGAAGTTTGTCATCTGTGACGTATACCAGAAGTACACAGAGGTCCAGTCCAGGGCAGTCGTGTCATATAGTATGTATGATGAAAACCGAGCTCTAAACGAGTATGGTATTAGGTCGATGAATGTCTGTTTTCTCCAGGGTTTTTTTTTATGGAAGACACCGAACTGCTGAAATACTATATGTCAACAAATTGTCAGTGACGAAGGATTCCATGTTGTTCTCTACGGCGTTCTGTCTGAAGTCACGATTTTGAATGTACTTTCCCCAGCACCGTCTGCCGGCATGACCGGCGTTGCGTATCCGGGTAATGAGTCTCGAATTTGAGGCACGCACCCGGATAGACAGCTACAGAAAGACACCTAAACATTAACATGACGGACAAATACACAGTGGTGGTAGTTGGTAAAAAAAAAATGTAGAAGTATATGATATGTTCTGTACAAGATAAGCCCACACGCGCAACGATGCATTTACTCCGCATACGAGTAAAGATATTTGCACACACATAGTACATGCAACATACTAGTCTAGATTAAATGAAAAAGAAAAATTATACCAGCGTGATACATACACTTCAATACAACTCTTTGTAGGGCTCATGAGAAGGAACGTGGAGGGCATGTCATGTAAATAGTACATTTTTACTTTTTTTTTTTTACAGACGACATTGTGTTCTAGACTACATCAGGACAACCCGCTCGTTATTATTATGCTCGAATTTGCTGCACCTTTACTTGTAGTTTGCATATACCCTCTCAGTTGATGATGAATGATTAAAAAAAAAAAGAAAATAATGGACTTTTACCAGCTCAAGATGAACCCGTTGTAAAAGACCGTTGAACTTGCTCTACATTTTGATCCCCGGATCTCGGTTGAATGATCTACCCTATAGTCCTGGAAATAATGTCAGCCACAACGATGAATGTGACTAACGTTATATACATTAGTCATGTATCATAATAATGGAATGCAACCAATCCCGACATAAACAAATAAGTTGGTTGCGATTGAATTTGCGTCTCTTGAATTAGGACCTTTCAAGATTTGTGATCTATCTGAAGCGTAAGATCAATCTTCTATTCGATATGTGCCCCCAAGGTGTGATTGTATGATCGGATAGAAAAAAAAAAACAAAACCGTCGATGTCTCGCTGATAAAACATCTGCTTTCTTACGTCTCGACCTATTATGTGTTTTTTTTTTTTTCAGATGCTTTTTTTTTACGTCTGGCTTCAATTATGTTGTGACTGGAGGCGATTTTGAGGCTGATAACAAATAGCATTTGCATTCGCATTCAGACAGTCCTGATAATGATGATCCTTTTCCCGAACGTAACGAAGTTCGCTTGCATTTCCCATCATGACTTGGCTAGACTTCCTCGAATGCTTTGCCAGGAAGATGACGCGATGTTCCCTGCTTTTTGAGGCATTACATACCGCTCTTTTTGGGATTGTATTATGATTCCATCCCTGCATATAGATTTTGATAAGGAGCTGGTATCAAGTCTAATGAGCCCTTATCCTTGAGGATATCTAGCAGTAGATTCGGAGTTCTTTCCTTGTCATTGTGTGTGTGTGTGTGTGTGTGTGTGTGTGTGTGTGTGTGTGTGTGTGTGTGTGTGTGTGTGTGTGTGTGTGTGTGTGTGTGTGTGTGTGTGTGTGCATGTGTGTGTGTGCGTGTGTGTGTGTGTGTGTGTGTTTGTGCGTGCATGTGTGTGTGTCTGCGTTTGTCATTGCATTCTCTTCCCTTTGCAATTTTTGCTCGATTATACCCCCTGATAGATTAAGCTAACGAGCTTGAATAGAGTCTAAAAAGCCCTCATCATGGGAGTGGAAAGTTAGAAACAATTTTTTGCTTTTTAACCTTTCTGCATGTGAATTGAAAATCCTAAAACCTAAAGAACTGGGGGAGGGTTTTCTCCCTAACGGATGCATCTCATAGGATCCTGATCGGATAGATTGCTGTAACTAATGCTATCCAGCAGAAGGGGATTGGAATGAGGAGAAATGGAATGAGTATTGGTGTACTTAATGCCTACCCTTGAGAAAAGGGGTGGCGACAAATGGTGAAATTGGTATGCTTAATGACTATCCAGAAGAAATGAGGGGGGGGGAGATGAAATAGGTGTAGCTGATGTTACATGGCTGGGAGAAGTAGTTGGGGTAAGATTTTTCAAGAATTGTGCAGGCCATGCTTTCATGTGAGAAATGTTTGCGAGAGAGGGAGAGGGAGGGAGAACACGTGCTGGAAATCTAGGTTTGTGTCGGGCTGAAGCAGAATTTGATGCGAGGGAAGAAGCAAACCGTTTCTGTAGATGGGAATGCGTATTTGCTGAGTAGTTAGATTCCTCAAAAGCACTACATGGGATCGAAGGCACCCGCTTTACTGCAAATACCAGACACAGACACGGCTGTGCCTTGCCGCCATATATAGTGACAAAGAGACTCGGCACCCTTCAGAAGTGATATCTTTTGAAAAAGGCCAACGAAACTGAGAAGAAAGCAGAGGGGAGGGGGGAGGAGAGAGGGAGAGTACGTGTGTGTGTGTGTGTGTGTGTGTGTGTGTGTGTGTGTGTGTGTGTGTGTGTGTGTGTGTGTGTGTGTGTGTGTGTGTGTGTATGTGTGTTTGTGAGATGTGTGAAAAAAAGAGAGGGAGAAGGATGAAAAAAATGAAGGAGAGTGAAAAGAAAGAATCACAATGTATATGAAATCTAGAGTAAGAGACAAAAAGAAGAGAAAGCGAGTGAGTAAATAAAAGAAGGGGAAGAGAGAGAGAGAAATACCCAAAGAGGAAACACTCATGGATAGTGTAGTCACTTCACGTGGTGGCTAAAGTAGCAATCCAATACATTTGAGACGCACTTTTCTGTCCCCCGATCCCTGCCGTTCTCCTCATCCTGAAACAAGTCGGTACGATGCAAACTTAGAGGGAAAACTACAAATCCACATCCTTGTTGAATGTATGATATCCGCAATACGTGTATCACCTATAATGCGCTCTTAACCCATTTACAAAGTTTTTTGGAGCGATTGATTTCTTGAAACAAAATGTATTGAATTTTCGTGCAGTGTTTTTTTTTTAACAAAATCAATGTTGGAAAAAAAGTTAGATGGTGCATTCATATCCTTATCTTCCGACACCTCATCTCGCTAAAAGTGACAAAATTCTATCCAATGATCTAAAATGAATGTATGTATATGCATAATATACATGAATGCATATAGGCCTATGTGAATGTATATTCTAGCTGTATGTGGGTGTATTTATGTTTAGTAGTTATTGCCTAAAAATGTATAGAACAAGAATAATATATTTGAAAGAATTCCGTTACTTATCATATTATCGTACGAAATACATTGACTGCACAATACATTTTCTACAGACTAGATTATGAACTTGAACAATACAATAGTAGGCGAGAGAGGGGTGGGGAAATTTAGAAAAAAAAAAAACCCGCTTCTGGCACACCTGTTCCGACATGATTACTCATTGTGTACGTAACACACACTCCGTCAGGTGTACTCCGTACGATTGCATTAGTGGAATGGTTGATCCAGCGATCAGCAATGGCGAACGCGTCTTATAGAACGATGAAAAACCGCGAAGAAATTTTCAATCTCGTAAATTGCCGCTTAAGGGGAGAATCTCGATCTTACCCTCCACGGCAATGCTTGTCTGTTTTTGTTCTGTTTTGTTTTCATCTTTCGGAGAAGAATACCTGTAACCGTATACTGAGAATCTACACCATCAGGGCAGTGAAAATGTTACCATTCTAACACTCATTTTTAAGTGCAACATCTACCTGATATTCATAAACTATATTACAGTTTAACCTTTGACTTGTCCGGACTGTACGCCTTTCGTCAATCGAAATCTGCAAGTCAAGCTAGTCAAATTTCTTGATTTGATCGTGTGGTGTTTATCTATTTCGGTGCATTTTCTTCATATCTGTCCTCTCTTTTATCCTGGGTATAATGTCCCCCTCATATTCCTTTTAATCCCCCTCCCCCTCCCACCCATCTCCCATCTCTTTCTCCTACTGTTTCTCTTTCTTCATCGTTTTCTTCTTCTCTTTCTCCTTTCGTTCTTTTCCATTTCTTTTTATCCTTCATTCCCATGCATGTGTCCAAGTATTCCTTGGTTTCTTCTTCTTCTCCATGTTCTTCTTCTGCTTCTTCTTCTTCATCATCATCATCTTTATTAATTGCTTTATTGCTCTTTGTCCATCGCGTCCTCAACCTTTCTTCCTCCTCTTTTCTCTGCCTTTTCTCTTCATCATCCTCTACTCTTTCCGTCTTGTCTGTTTCATCAATATCAATCTTTTTCTTCCTCGACTCTCCCATCTTCTGTCTTTCTCTTTTTCTCTTCTCTTATCTGTTTTGTTCTAGTCAATTCATTGTCTGCGTATAGACGCAAGGTGTTAGAGTCTAATCGGTTTAACGTTCACGCAGATGGGCGTTGTGTTCGAAATTACATTTGACAGTGATATATCGCTGGCGTTCTAAAAACCGCCTATCACCCCCTTCGTATCGTCGCTGTGTGATCTTTGGATACAACATGATGCATTTCATGATCAATACTTGTACAAGATCGCGTTAGCGGCGTCGCAGCCGGCTGATGGATGGAGCACACGCGGGGATGTGGGACGTGCGGCGTTTTTTTCTTTCTTTCAAATACCGCCACACTGCGACGTAAGGAGTGCGTGAGAGTATTAGGATCATGTCGAGCATGTTTAAACGCTTCCCCGAACAAGGTCATGATGACCGAGGTACTTCCTGTTTGCACTTCATAATGCTAGTTGCTAGGAAACACCACTTTCATTAGTGAATTTACCATGAGAACGCATGTTAGAAGATCGTTTCGCTCTTATTTCACTCTTTATTTATAGTGGCTGGCATCGCTCCTGTATTAGCCTTGTCTCTATTTGTCTATGTACTTTCGACCTTTTGGGTTTAGACCTAATATTCTTCACTCTGTTTATGCTGCGAGCTTGAAGTTCATTTTGAATATCATGGACATCGCAAACAACATGATTGCGTTGTATAAACGAGCAAAGAGTCACATCCACATCAGGTCTGACCTTATCTATAGAACAGTCTCTTTATAGGAGCTAGAATAGAGCAATTCAGATTTCTTTGCAATTATGATGCTCGGTGAATGTTTGCAAACCCCATGGTTCGGCTTAATTCACTCCCAATTCACCATCATCACTAACATCGTAAAGTATAACCCTTGGCGATGGAAAAGATCTTCTAATACATACGATTTCGTCTTTTCTTTCAGTTCGTTGTGATTAATCCTGTCTAGATTTTTAAGTGTGATTCCACCCACCGAATTTCCATTGTTTTGCTTTCATTACTTTAATTTCGCCATTGGGGCTGGTTATGTTGGAAGTGTCCATGTGAATGGAACGATATTTTATCTATCCATCTATCTTTGCTTTAAGAATATGAATGAAAGCTGCGTGTTGCGACGAATACAACAACGCCTTTCAGTAATTGACAAGGAAATGTGTGGTTATGATAGAGATGGTAATTTTTGCAATTTTTTCGTTGATTTTTTTTTAAAGTATATGCAATACACTGTTAATAATCTTCTGTGTATAAACACATCGAGATGTCATATTCTGTTGTTTGGTGGTGTATGTTTACAATTCATTCTTAGTGCTTTATAGAAGAACATTTTTGTTTTGTTTTGTTTTGTTTTTTATTCTAGCACTTTGTTATCCATGAGTGCTTGTTTTCATAGCATAATTTCCTAAAGTTCCTTAAATGCTAGATTATTACTAATCATTAAGTTGGCAACACACGTAAGGAAATAAAATTGTCTTTCCTCTCTCAATTTCACAATTTCTTTGTAAATTTCGTTCAGATTTTGCGCACGCTTATATGAATCTGACAAGCTCCATCTAATCTTGTTGCAATACAAGATACGCAGTCAGTGAAATTCAAATTTGTCGATTGAATGATGACACGGTGTGGTATCCAGCAATATATACAATTTCCCTATCGGTTTTGTGGTAAGCATAGGGTTTACATTAGCTCCCACGAAGATTTCGATAAGTGACTATATACCTATCAGAGGTCTCCGGTTGGTTTGGTTTGTTTGGTTTTAATTAATTTCTGTGTTTCTTTCTTTCTCCAGGTACAGTGACAAATTGAAACAAATTCTTATAAGGTATACAGGCAAAAAAAAAAGAATAATAAGAGATACAAATCTATATATGAATTGTCAAATATGTAACAACACTGTCCCTGATAACATGAAAATATAGCAAGATTTTAATGTGCATTTATACTGTAATCGTATACGTGAACAAGGAAGAAATAAATACAGAGAATAATAAGCAGAGTTTTACGTGGACGGGACCTTGTCATACTTTCTATTATACATTATTACATTACTAAACAGTACATAATCCATCATAATTAATAAATTGAACGTAAATCAACTGCGTGAATGTAACAAGAATAGAAAGGGTAGCCGCACATTATTGCGGAAGGATATATTTTGCAGAAGTATAACATGTGAATTATTTTGAGGACTATTTCTATTCCCTCCTCAATTCGAAGTCTAATTCAGGGCTTGCAGAACAACAACAACAACAAACCAAGAAAACACCAAAACGAGTGTCAATAGTCAATCTTGCAGACGTCACATGATCTAGCAGATCGACATTATACCATAAGCCATAAACCATACCATCAAACAAAAAAAAAAAAAATGTAGAACACATAGCTCACACCAAGCAGTAGGCAATAATTCATATCTCTGATTTTGATGTACAATCATGCTGATGCATTACATTGTGGAAATAATTCAACTTCTACTCAGCATTATGATGGATGACGGCACTCTAGAAATACGTCACAGCAAGGCGAATCTATTTCACTTTATAATGTTCAGTCTCTTATAGTGCGGTGAATGTCGGTAACCTCTATACCCACTGCGCAAAGTAAATGTCAAACGAGCCTTCCCACAAAGTATACACAAACATGAACACGAAGTACACTGGCTTTATAGTTTACAGAAAGATGTAACTAATATACGCAGGAGATATCCTTTCTGGCATATACAGTAAGTTGTATAGTTTTGTCCTTGCTTGGTATTTCCTTGATTCTTTTCTTTCCGTTTCTTCCTAGTTACACGTTGTTGTTTTTTTTTTTCGGTTTTCCTCTATAGGCCTATTAGAAGAGCATAATGTTGATATTGCATGCTGTGTGGCCAGTCTTTGAATAGCCAAAGTATCTTCACTACTGTTCATTATAGTAGTTATGGTCTCTCGTGATGTTCTAATGATCAACAATAAACTAATCTTATTTACCTATGTTTCCTATCTTCAATCTCTACCCATCGCATTGTTCTTATCTATTTATCCGTCAGAAGCATAATATATTTTCTACATATCACAAAAAGATACTAAAAATGTTTAGAAAACCGGTTTTGCATTTTGCGTAATGGTATATTGTGTTCGCTTTTTACAATAACGAGCACGGCACATGAAAAACAACTACAATAAAACAACTACCAAATCATGAAATCTTAATATGCGTGAAATTCTTTCATGCTGTATTCAGTGCTTTCAAATTACATTTTTCTTTTATTATCAGGTTATTATAGCAGCACTTTGTAACGTTATGTGATTGGCATCTACAATTCTCAGTACACGCATCGCCATTTGCGTGTAAACGATTTGTTGGAAATCAAAAACCCGTCACATGAGGATTTATTGCCAAGCCCGTCTAAAATACCCTAGAAAAAAAGAAGAAGCGAAAAATGCGTCAATTTATGGAGACCCATTTCTGCCCGTAACAGCCCGTGGGCAATTAGATTCCGCCATACATACGTCCTTGGATGTCGTATCATGACGAGGCGGGCATATGGAGTATACAGGTCTCGTGCGGAAGGATCGCGGCCGCAATTGCATCTGACGTTTTCTGGATGTCACAACTTATCTCGGTCACGTGAATGCTTTCCCGTCTCTCTCTCTCTCTCTCTCTCTCTCTCTCTCTCTCTCTCAGACAGTCGAAATGATAGGGCCACCGTAGAGTTACATGCATGTGTAATGATCACGATAGTAATAGTAGTAGTAGTAGTAGTAGTAGTAATAATAATAATAATAATAATAATAATAATAACAATATCAATAATAATGATACTAATAATAACAATAATCATAATCAGCGCATACGTATTTTCTTGTATATAGAATGAAGCTTAATAATAATAATAATAATAATATACATATATATATATATATATATATATATATATATGTGTGTGTGTGTGTGTGTGTGTGTGTGTTTGTACAAATATGAAGTTATTATAGATTTACAGCAATACTTGTTACAGTATTGGTATCATGAACATTTTGCAGGGTGTTTTTTTTTTGACGCGGTTCTACAGCGAATGAAATACATTGGTCATGAAGACAAGTGTGCTATAAAATGAAATTGCTGTTTGTGTTAAACTGAATGACGGAAAGACACAAAACGTGTAGGTATCGTTGAACTGATGACCATTGTTCGAATTTGATTGGCTTGAGTTGGAAATTGACCGGGAAATTTTTTATCCTTTGCTGTTCCTCTGTGAGTGTGTGTATGCGTGTGTGTGCGCGTGCGTGCGTGCATGCATGTGTGTGTGTCTGTGGACACACGGGCGTGTGTTAGTTATTCATGTTTGCTGGCATGGGTGATGAAAGTATTTCATCAGCGAGGAGGCTGTTTCACAATCATATCTATTATGTTATAAAAAACCACTTCGCAATTATATTTATTGCTTTATGAGCTCCCTGCGGAGACACTATCTTTTTCTTTATCTTTTTTCTTATTTCCCTTTCACTTTACTCTACCTTCCTTTATTTTCATATGGACTCCCCGACCGAAATATTCATTGTTATCATTATAAGCTCCCTAGTGGAGACACGATTATCATTGTAATTATTGATAATTATCGTAATAATTAACATTGTTGTAAGCTCCCACATGGAAATATTTATTATTAGCTCCCTCTTGGGGACATTATATCAGCATGATACTGTACATGTAATAATGATATTTGTTTGAGCTGTTTATAATATCGTCTAATTTGATGTCGATTGTCTAGGCCAAAATGCTTTTTAATAGGGCGCCATTTTTGTCATAAACAACAACAACAATAACAAGATAACAGCAAGATCTTTATCATCATCTTGACCAAATTATGTATAAACTCAATAATTCATTACCCCCCCCCCCCCCATTTTTATGTTTGCATGTTTGCGAGAACCGCTCCTTGCGTAAATACCCAACTCGTCACTCTGTTTTGCCTTTAACTATAAGGACTGTTCTCACACAATCTATATTTACATTTGCTGGACCAAAATAATAGTGTCCCTAGGTTTAAGTTCTTTCAAAATCAATTTGAAGGGAAAAGATTTTATTATCTACAGAAATTTATGTGAGTCTCATCACCAAACTTAACGTTTTGTATCTGAACAATGAAATCGTAAAACTTTACTGATTCTTTAATGGTTGCAAAACAACCGGAACATAAATTTCAAAATATCTTGTTATAGTCCTCTACCTTTTTTATTTTCAAACTACGTAATTAGTCTCTCTCTCTCTTCTTTTTCTACTGCAAGACAGCGATTTAGTGTTAAGATGAGTCCAGGTTGTTTGTTTAGGGTTAGTTAGGTTTCCTTGTCGTAGTTTGTTTCGTAAATCCTCTTTTTTTTTTATTCAGTATATCAATCATGTGATATCTTTTATTACGTGTGGGAGAATGCACCCTGCCAGCGTTGCTTTTCAGCATTCCTCCCCGTGTCCAGTACTTCCTATACTTCAATATTTTGTTTTTCTTTTATTGTAGACTGTAATGTAGGACCTAACTTATGCATGTATAACTTCTGTAAGATATCAATACCTTTCTGCTGGAAATGGAAAAAATGAATGAAAAAAAAAACCGACAACTAGAGGGATACAAACAAACAAACAATGAAAAAGACATCAAAAAAGGTTAACCAAACCTTGCTCCATTCGAAACGCAATAAACAAACGTTATCATTAATTATGGGACAAAAAAGACTGAGCAAGCAGCTGTAAAACGCACGAGTCATAACAACACCATAGCAATTAAATGACTATCAATCAGTCTAAAAGGACGGACCTTCAAAATGCCACTCTAATAGCTCATTTTTGCACACGACTAAAAATAGATTGAAAATAGATGACATGTACGTACATACCGGCAGATGTGTGTGTGTGTGTGTGTGTGTGTGTGTGTGTGTGTGTGCGTGAGTTTGTATGTGTGTGTGTGCATGTGCCATAGTGTACGCAAATCGAGTGTGTGTGTACCTCTTGGAATAAAAAGGAGAAAGTTGAGCTGACTTTGGCGATGGTATTTCGAGTCGGTTTCCGGTAACGTATTCCATGGCGGTCACGTAAGTAGCACGAGTTGGTCGCCGCTGTAAAGTCGAGGGAGTGGTGTAAGTGCAAAGTAGCTGGAAATGAACGCAGAGCTGACGTAATTCCGCCATCAGGCCGCAGTTTCTCTATATTGAATTGTGATGCCCTCCGCTCGCTAGTGTGCAGCTGCCCAGCAGTGAGATGGAAAGCGGATCGGTTCAGCCCTTTCTTAATCTCGCCTCATACTCTCCTGGTACCGGTCCCATGCGCGGTGCCATATCCTTCCGTTGGTCCGCCTCTGCTATCTCTTGTACTGGCGTTGCTTCCCTTCTAATCTGTTAAAATCCACGCTATGCTTCATCTGACTCTTGCACTGATCCATATTGTGATAGTCATTCATGAAAATTTGTTGTATTTTTGCATCTGTTCATCTTTTCAATTATGAAAACTTATCCTTCAACAGTACCCTATACATGTATATAAGGGCGTATAAAAAAAAACAACGTTACACTTTAGAAAAAAAATTGTCTAAATTATATTTCAAAATATTTGGAAGATTTTTTCATATTTATGGATGCCCAATAGTCTCATCTATCAAGTGCAATCAGCAAAACAAATTTTTGTTCACGCTTGGCTAAACACTGACGCTCTTTGTCCAGAGTGTGAAAAATGACTTGCGCCAAATTGAAAGAAGATGGAAAATTCAGCCAGCAGTCCAAACAAATGCTCCCATTCAAAGAAATTGCTCTTTTGCTTAAAGCATTGATTATGTTATAATAGTCTGAGATTTTTGTCAGCTTTATCGTAATTTTAAAGAATTTTTTTTTCTAAATTAATTGGTGAGAATTGGAGTATGTAATTACTTCAAGATCTTTAAGGCACAGTTTTCACAATACACAGACACATTAATACATAACAACAAGGGAAGAGAGCAGTGATCAGTGGCCATTTTGGATGAACAAAATACCAAAAACCTTAACAAAACAGAAAACCGAGCCTTTAAGCCACGGGGGGGGGGGGGGGGGGGAAGGTGATATTCCCTATATCGATCTGTCACTTTAAACATGCATACAATTGTGACTGATTGATTGATTGATTGATTGATTGATTAAATGAATGATTAATTGATTGATTGATTGATTGATTAATTGATTTGATTGATTTAATTGATTGATTAGATTGATTGTATTGATTGAATGATCTGAGAATGCATTAATTTTGTACTTTTCTTCTTGACTGAGTGACTGGAATATGGGTTCGATATGTCTATGCATGATTTGTGATAACTGTGCTTAAAAGATCTTAATGCTGTTAATCAACCTTCCATAACACAATGAAATCATTTAAAACGTGACAGAAAATCGCCAGAAAATTCCTAAACTATCATAACATAATCAAAACTGTGATCAAAAGAGCAATTTGTTTGAATGAGAACACTTATTTGGACTGCTGGCTGAATTTTCCTTCTTTCAATTTGGCGCAAGCCATTTTTCACACTCTGGACAAAGAGCGTCAGTGTACAGCCAAGCGTGAACAAAAATTTAATTTGTTGATTGCACTTGATAGATGAGACTATTGGGTATCCATACATATGAAAAAATCTTCCAAATATTTTGAAACGTAATTTAGACATTTTTTTCAAAAGTGTAACGGTTTTTTTTTTTGATACGCCCTGTAGACCTACACGATAATATTGCATTGCTGTATCTGAATAAACATGTTTGTGTACATGCAGGTAAATGCGTCCGTAATCTTTTATCTCTTTGGTCATTCAAAAGCTCTTTTACCATACGTCATATATCTTTTTATCATGTATCCATGCATACTTTTTTTTTTTTTTATCGCCGCAAACATGACAATCTGTATTCTCTCCCCAGTGAAATGTTTCAGTTCTCGTAGTGTTCAAGGCCAATCATTCCCATTGCAGTAATTGTTTATGGAGACAGCTCTGGAAAATTGGGAATGAAGCGAGAGTCGATATAACAAGTACCGATTGGTTAATGTTTTACTTACACTATATATATAAATATGTAAGTATATATATATATATATATATATATATATATATATACACTATATATATAATTATCCCTGTTGGCTTATATCTTTATCCTTACAAACACATTTCTGTCTATAATATGGACCAAAGAATTTGGACATAATATACTGATTAACACTTTCATGGTAATCACTTTTGATATAAAACGTGCTGAACCAGTTTCATGGATGATTGTACACATTAATCATTCCATTTACAGGAGGCAAATGCTTTAAATAGCATTCCTCGGTAGTCATTTTAAATGCGTCCATTGATAAGAAAAGCAAACGCATTACATGCCACCTCTCAGTCATTAATGTATGCAGCTATATTGATCTGTTACAAGCCACTGTGTGTGTAGGGGGGGGGGAGCTCAAAAACCATGCGGAGGCACACAATTTTTGAGCATAACTGTGTAAAATATAACGAGAGATATCAGCGTTATACCTGCAGTATAACCTCTCTCTCTCTCTTTCTTTTCTCCTATTTGCTTAATTGGAGTTTCGTTATGACCAAATCCTTTATTAGACTTTCCAGTTTTTACATCAATAGCCCTTATCTATCCACGTTTTCAAAGGAAACACCCGCTGCAAAAGAAGAAAGCGAGAAGGTAAAAAAAATAAGAACAAGAATGTACCTTCATAACTTCATGGAACTTGCAGAAAGAGCAAGAAACAGACAAACACACACATACACACACACATGATGATGGAGCAATAAGGATTTAAAGGGACCGGCTATATTCATACATAGGTACCTACATACGAACATAAAATTAAAATACATACATACACACATACATACACACATACACACATACATATTATAACAATAATGCATAATGAATTATATGTGCTTATGCTTGTGTCGTTTACTTTACTTTACGGGGGATTAGAGATATCGGTAAATTCTATATGTCGACTGGTTATTAGTTACAGCATTTGAGTTCACTACACCCCCTGAACATTGTCCTTACTGATGTCATCTCCCATTTCGATGACAGAATCAGTAATTATTGATGATCATTAGTAAGATTAGATTGACAATAGCCATGTCGTCGTTCACTCAAGTATGTGGTTCACAGCCGCACCTTGAGTCTCACGACCGATACGCGAGTTACCTGTGCATCCTCCCCCTCCAAGCTCATCACCTATAACTCCAATCAACCCCTTCGTCTACGCTGCACAGGCTGTCTCACTTCACTGGGACTCAAAGGGTTAATCCTACTGCATTGTTTGTCAGTGTCATCGTCAAGGGCTATTGAAGCTGCTGCTACTCAGCACTTTGACTACACAGATACATAAACTAAATCCTTCGCGGAAGTCATGCTGTTGGCTGTGATCACTTGATTAAAGGGATGGTATAGTATTGGTTGAGGTGACGATTCAGCTTTTAACTCTTTTGCGAGATACTTAGGAACCACTTTATGAAAAGTTAAAGAACATACAATTCTAAGAGTAATTCAAAGTTTCTTTGATGGAAATAGTTTATTGAAAACCAAAGTAAAACAAAGCGATTATTGTAAAAGGTGGGTCCCACCTTTTATTAAGGTCCCTTTGTTTTGAGTATCTCGGCCATTTCAAAACCGATTTTCATCAAATAAACTTTGAATGCCTCTTAAAATTATATGCTTTTTCATATTTCATAAGAGATTTCTCATTATCTAAAAAGAAAAAATCGTTAAAAAAATCCTCATCTCAACCGAAACTCTATCATCCCTTTAAATCACTCTCTGGAGATCCAAGACCACACTGCATGCTTTAATCTTTTATACTGTGTGTGCGTTATGTCATTGATTGAATAGTTACCGGACAGAATCTCTTTAATCAATTTAGCATGGCTATATCGATTCCGTCAATATGACACACATACACACACAAACCCAAATGCACAAACAAAACATAACTGAAACAAACATTCGGTTATGCTAAATGTATAGTTCAAAAGAAAAAAAAAGATTTCGACAGATTTGATTAAAAAAAAAAAAAGAGAAATAAGATCCGTGATAAAATCCTATTATTCAGGCTAAGACTTATTCAAAGTGTCCCTATATCATCAATATGACATGCACAATTCCGTGCGGTGGCAGATCGTGTCGTTCATATTGGGAGGAAAATGTTCATCTTGAAAATGATGTTGAATTTCAACCATGGAGCGATGACGAGCGATGATTTCCGAAAGATAAGGCACTTGGATCTCCTTCACGCCACTGTGGTGTTATCGCACGAGTGGTATATTAGCTTTTGCTAATCAACTTTTGTTATCATTCGTCGCCTTCCGAGCTCTCATCCTCATCTGAATCACTGTCTATGATTATCTCAGTCAGTATTCCATTCCGAATTTTCCACTTCCCCGAATACTATCTCGCAGGGATAGGAGAAGAAAAAACACAAACAACAAAAATTATAGAAGAAAAAATGTAACATAGTGGCATGATTCCTTCCCTCCATTAATAAAACAGTCGGCTTTCATGGAAAAGCAGAGTCTATCAAAGATAAAATGGAATGATGTCCGACTGATAAGTGCATTTTAATCGCGTAGCAAGTCTTTGGATGAATGAGAAAGTGATAGAAATATATATATATATATATATATATATATATATATATATATATATATATATATATATGAATAACAGCAAATAATAGTTTCTGCTCGGAGTCATAAGAAAGTATAGATTCACAACAGTAGGTCAATATAAACTCCGTTGAAGACGTAAATTTGACGAATTTTCGCCCATAGGGCTTTGTCAAGTCAATACATTTGACACTTTATTTTGAAGCAGATCAAAATAAAAGATGCGTCGTCACTGTGATGGTAGCGCGTCCATAACAAGATGCGCACAAACACAAAAAGCGCACAAGGGCGCACATAGACAAATAGCGCACAAGGTAGGACGTCACAAAGAAAACTAGGAAGGTAAGGAAAATACAAGAAGCGTACAAAATAGGACGTCACAAAGAACAAAGAGAAAGCACGTCACAAAGCAAGGAGGTAGAAAATTGCAGATGAGAGAGAGAGAAAGAGAGAGAGGGAGAAGGAAACGAAGATAAAAAAGAAGGATTATTCCCTAACGGAGAAAGAACGGAAAGAAACATTCAGTCCATTGGGGTGAAGGCAGCCGAGGCGATAGATTAGTTGCTCTTCTCGTAGTTTGCGGATTTCGTCTGGGCCATTATGACAGGTCGTCATTACACCGATCTTCAGGTGGTTGATGGTGTGCCCGGGCCGGTTGAAGTGCTGGGCCACTGGAAGTCCCGGTGTATTGAGCCTTACTGATCGGAGGTGTTCGGTTGCGCGGTCTGCTAGTCTCCGTTTCGCCTCACCTATGTAGATCTTGTGGCAGGCTGTACAAGTGATCGCGTAGACCACATTCTCAACGGTACAGGTGAACCGATCGCGAACAACCCAGGTGTATTTAGGACCTTTGATGTGTGCTGCCCTATCCACATGGCTACATGTGTTGCACCTTCTCCTTCCACAGGGATGGGTACCGCATTCCAAATCTGCTTCTGACTGTGCCTGGACCTTCAACCCCGTGTGGACCAACAGATCCCGTAGACTCCGGTCCTTCTTGTATGCTACGAGAGGAGGCTCTTTACCAAGGAAATCTTCAAAGAGCCTCCTCTCGTAGCATACAAGAAGGACCGGAGTCTACGGGATCTGTTGGTCCACACGGGGTTGAAGGTCCAGGCACAGTCAGAAGCAGATTTGGAATGCGGTACCCATCCCTGTGGAAGGAGAAGGTGCAACACATGTAGCCATGTGGATAGGGCAGCACACATCAAAGGTCCTAAATACACCTGGGTTGTTCGCGATCGGTTCACCTGTACCGTTGAGAATGTGGTCTACGCGATCACTTGTACAGCCTGCCACAAGATCTACATAGGTGAGACGAAACGGAGACTAGCAGACCGCGCAACCGAACACCTCCGATCAGTAAGGCTCAATACACCGGGACTTCCAGTGGCCCAGCACTTCAACCGGCCCGGGCACACCATTAACCACCTGAAGATCGGTGTAATGACGACCTGTCATAATGGCCCAGACGAAATCCGCAAACTACGAGAAGAGCAACTAATCTATCGCCTCGGCTGCCTTCACCCCAATGGACTGAATGTTTCTTTCCGTTCTTTCTCCGTTAGGGAATAATCCTTCTTTTTTATCTTCGTTTCCTTCTCCCTCTCTCTCTTTCTCTCTCTCTCATCTGCAATTTTCTACCTCCTTGCTTTGTGACGTGCTTTCTCTTTGTTCTTTGTGACGTCCTATTTTGTACGCTTCTTGTATTTTCCTTACCTTCCTAGTTTTCTTTGTGACGTCCTACCTTGTGCGCTATTTGTCTATGTGCGCCCTTGTGCGCTTTTTGTGTTTGTGCGCATCTTGTTATGGACGCGCTACCATCACAGTGACGACGCATCTTTTATTTTGATCTGCTTCAAAATAAAGTGTCAAATGTATTGACTTGACAAAGCCCTATGGGCGAAAATTCGTCAAATTTACGTCTTCAACGGAGTTTATATTGACCTACTGTTGTGAATCTATATATATATATATATATATATATACATATATATACACACACACACACACATATATATATATATATACATATAAAGAGAGAGAGAGATAAAGAGAGAGAAGTGTATGGTTGCTGTCAAATAAAATGGTGATTATAATGATAATAATGATGATAGTTTATAACATAAAGCATTATTACCATCATCATCATCATCATCATCATCAGTATGA
The DNA here is from genome assembly GCF_040938485.1 of Diadema antillarum. Taxonomy (NCBI): domain Eukaryota; kingdom Metazoa; phylum Echinodermata; class Echinoidea; order Diadematoida; family Diadematidae; genus Diadema; species Diadema antillarum. Next base: position 244,926 of record NW_027272295.1, on the reverse strand, counting down.
TTATAACAGCTGTCATTATTATCGTCATTATTATTCAATTAGCAGTACCATATCCAGGTAACAAGCATACCTGTGCCATGGCGCTTGGGCGAATTAAAGATGGGTGAAAGGTCCCGCCTAGTTTTCCTCTCTTCCAAGAAAATTCACTCACTAAGTGCCAACATGGAGGCATGAGGGTTTGTGGTGTAATCGCCATGATGCATAGAGGTGAACAGAGGTTGAGATAAAGAGTGCATTTTAGACGAGACGTTTATCTCGCGTCATCCAGAGAGATGGCTAAAAGCAAACTCTTCATCCATTTACGTCCACATGGCAAATGGAAGGCTCACTTTATTCATTTCCGCTGCGCATTTCACGACGTCGTGTGGACTATATAGGCACATCTTCCATGTACGCTCATAGCGAACTTCACTGGTATTGGTGCGCAGGGGTAGATATAAATCATGATGATTTTGGCGCATGTTTATTTCTGTGAGTGTTAGTGCTGTCCACGCCTAACAGCGAATTATTATTCAACAAAACCAATTAAGCAAGTGTCAAGCAGGAAACAACGAGGTTTTGTCGTTATCACAACAGTGATTAATTTTCGTGACGTTGTCTTAGTATTTTCTTGTTTGCTTCTCTTGTTTTGTTTAATGTTGTTTTTGTGTTCTCATTTTTGTTATGGTGTGTTACCATTGCGTGCTAAAAGACCCTTGTTTAATTTCTCCCACTAATAGACCAACGCGTGCTTGACGGCACTGAGTTGAGCATAACTATCTAGCCCTATGACATTGTATTACTGTTGCATTGCACTATTTTTTGAAGTGAAGAAAGTTAAATCAAATCAAATCAAATCAAAATTCTCTACCAGGAGATGTTTAAACCTGACGTATAGTAATGATGTCATTACTTTGTTGTCTGAAAAGAAAGAGAACCAGAATATATAATACTCATTGTTTTGTAACTCTTTGAATGGATGTCGTCTTTATTTATGCTCACTATGTTCAAATCACTATTGCATGTGACATATATATATATATATATATATATATATATATATATATTTATATTTATATATATAAATAAATATATATATATGTATATATAGGTAGATAGCTAAATACACTTAATTCTACACGATTCCTTTGTCAAAAATACTGAAACAAATAGATAATACGAAATAGAAAATGTAGGCATGCAAATCACGAAATTGATATTATCTTAGCAAGTTTGAACTTTCAAACAAAACAAACAAGTTTATACAACATCTTTTGTACAATTATGTACGAGACAAAATGATATCATTACCGAGTATCTGATAAGACTATATGAGTTAATTCATTGATCAGTTTCCGTTGCCATGGAAGATAATGATATCGATAACGATGATGACAAACGCCATCAATGGACGAGTGATATCTGTATGCGTATACTCGGATAGACTTAGAGACATGTTATGATCATGATTAATATCACTATGTGAAAGAAAGCTATAATTATGAAATATGGAAGAGACAATGCGGGACATAATGGACTCATATAATATGATAACAAACTTGTTGTACATTATTCTTACACAATGTGCCAGAAATGAACCGTAATGCCCGATGTCATTATGATTGTGTTCGAACGTCACGCTTTATTGCCCGCTTTAGCTTTAGCCAATCAAATTAAGTGCGCAAAGCCTGACCCGCTGCAAGGTTTCATGTAAACAGGGTGAGATAGAGGGAGAGAAAGAGAGAGAGAGATAAATAGATAGATGAGTAGATAGAAGGCAGAAAAAAAAAGGATCAGTCTCTCGCCATTATTTCGTCGACAAATCTGGTCTTATAGAGGATGAAATAGACACCAACTCTGCATCTTTGGTTCTTAGTACCAAACTTGCGATAAGCGTTATGTCCATTATCTTCTCCGCTGCAGGTTGAACTTCTAGTGAAGCGCAAAAATTTTTGGTATTTCCAAACTCAACAATCTTGACTACCATTTTTTTTTCTCTCTCTCTTTTTTTTTTTTTTTTTTTTTGGGGGGGGGGTGGGGGATTGAGTAGAGCTACAGTAGATTAAAAGTCTGAGTAATATTAATGACCTGTTAATAAACCTCTCGAGTATAGAAGGGATAATTATAGTAAGTAACGTCGGGAAGAATAAAGTCTACAATGGTTTGAGCCTCATAGTATGTCTGAACACTATGGATGTGTTTGGTTATTGTGTGTGTGCGTGTGTATGCGTGTGTGTATGTGCGTGTGTGTGTGCGTGTATGTGTGTGATTGTGTGTGTGTGATTGTGTGTGCGTGTGTGTGTGTGTATGTGCGTGTGTGCGTGTGTGTGTTTAAGGGTTGCAAACTCGGAAAAAAAACACGAAGTTCCCTGCCTTTTGAGGCATTACGTTCCGTTCTTTTCCTGATTGCACTGTGATCACATTCCAGGATTGGTACATTTTGTTAGGAGCTGGTATCAAGTCTACAGCCGTAATCCTTGAGGATATTTATTTAGTAATAGATTTGAAGTTCTCTCCTTGTCATTTGTGTGTATGTGTGTGCTTGTGTGTGTGTGCTTGTGTGTTTCCAATGCACATTTTTATGAGCGCAATAAGAGAGAGGAGTGCCTCGCTCTTGCAGTCCCTTTTCATTTGAATGATTGATGGCGGATTTCTGTCCGATTACCCGACAACGCACAATTGGTTATTCCTCGTGCCCGACTCTTGTTAACGAGCATACGATTGGTTTTGGCGCACGCAAGTACTCATTTGGTGTAACCTGTCGTTACATAGATACCTCTCGCTATAGCAGTCTACAGACAAGTCGTGTTTGTACGAGCAGAAAGTGTTGTGGATTAGTGATTATGTAAATGTTGCAGCTGTAAATAGAGGATACACTAGCAATGGTCAACACAGTCACATTCAGCATGCGTAGTCACCACTAATCATGACCGAACGACATCGGTAGGCCTATTAAACTAAGATCGTGATGTTAAAAAGCTATAAGTGTTCTCCAAATATTGAAACACAAACCAACTGTCCCAGGTACCTTTTTTTTATTTGTCCAAGTTTTCTCGCGGTCGTAACAATGATGGTAATCTTGACTTGTGTCAAGTCATCAATTTAGCTCGTAAGAGATTCGGTATGAAGTGTAAATAGCCACGTAATGGTCGTGAACCACTTTGTAAGTCGTTATTTCTTGATAACGTGCAGTCTAGTTGCTATGACAGCGTATACATACATCTCATCTGGATGCGTATGAAAAGTGAGAGGCTGTCATATAAAGCGTGCTCAATGCATTTCTTTGCTTAACCCATTTATTCTCACGTCGAAAGGTGATACCGCCTTCCAGCTTACGCCATAATGGTATTTGGGCATCAACCTGGTGTGTGTACTATTTTGTGTGTGTGAGGGTGTTGCGTGTGGCAGTGCATGTGTTGGCGTGTGTGTAAATTTGCGCGCTTGCTTGGTTGTGTATGAGGGTGTGTATGTGTGTAAAAAAAAAAAATGTGTATTTTTTTTTTTTTTGCACAATTGATGTTTGCTTTACAAGGATGAAGCGAAATTCCTTCAAGTAGTTAACCAGATCGAAGTTATTCCTGTCACGTTCTATGTCCGAGTGTATATCAATATCGATGTTAGGGTGAATTATCAATATTAGAATAGACTGCGTGTTTGAGTATGAAGGAATGTATCATTTGCGTAACAAAATGTACTGTGCACTCTTTTGTCTTGGAGTTGATGGATAGAATCAATCGGTAGTACTCCAAAAACTGTTTTTCCAGCCCCTTGGTCTTTTGAACTTTGCGTAGGTGTCCAAACAACACTGCTGGGGCACTTCGTCTCTGGTGTTTCATTCGTCAGTTATATTATGGAATTAGGATGGTCCCGATTTGCTTCTTTTACCTTCAGCACATAGTTATGGGCGTTTGTCTGCTTGTTAGTTTGTCTTTTAGCAGTATTGCTCAAGAAGAGATGAACGGATTTGGATTGAATTTTCAGCATAGATCCGTTGTGGTTAAAGGAACATTCCACTGTTTGTTTGTTTGTTTGTTTTTTGTTTTTTGTGGTGCTCCAAAATATAATCCGGATCTAGGGTATTTCTATATGAAGGATACGTGTAGCCCAATATTCTGTTGATCTTTATACAAACTCCTGCACACATACGTACTCTCTTAGTACCACCCCACTCATTTCTTCTCTCTCTCTCCCATAATTATAGTTTGTTCCCTCACTCCCTCTCTTTCCTTTTGTCTTCAGCTGGTATTGTAATGCACTTCATCACAATTTTTTGTTGTTTTTGTTGGCGAGTACATGAATTGGTAGGGCTAATTGATGATTGTTTGTACAAGACACAAGAATTTGAACCCACACACGCGAGGCAGATCCATCTTGATTCAACAATACTTCAATGATTCGTCAATCTCTCCTCTCTCTCTCTCTTTCTCTCTCTCTCTCTCCATCCATTCATCCAGTCATCTATCAAGGTATTTGTCATTCTGTTTTATTACAAATATAGAAGTATGCTTATACATGCAATAATATTATGTACCCACAATTTGTATGTGTGTACGCACGTGTCCGTATTATATGTATTTTCTATCTTAGAAACGAATATTAAAAGCACACGATTATTGTTTGATGAAAGCAGTAATGTTGTACGTCGATGAACAAGACGACCAAATCATAAGGAAGACCTTAAACATCATTTCGAAATTTATATATATATATATATGATTTATATATACAATAATAATAATAATAATAATAATAATACATTACATATACATAATATATATATACTATATATACATGTATATATATCATACATATAAGATATATTATATATATCATACATATAATATATATATATGTATATATATATGTATATATATATATATATATATATATATATATATATATAAAAGGGGGAGGGGATCATTCAGACGCTGACAAAAGAAAGACTCGTCTGTAACCATCGTGTGTAGAGACATAGTGCAGAAGTCAAACACGGTGTAGAGTCTGCTGCCATTGCCATGGCAACGTGTTCTTTCTTGCTTTGAAACCTCGTTCCCTGGATGCGGCCTTTCTTTCGGGTGCAGTAACGTAATGACAAAATTGCTCCGAGTTCAGAAAAAAAAATCAGAATATAAGATCCCTCGTAACCACTATATTGGAACGCTATATTATGTGGTGATGCTGAGAATATAGAATACAGTACGAGCGAATCAAACTACTCAGTATAACAATACAGCTGTCAGACCGATACATCTCAATAACGAACATCAGTGTATTTTTTTCTCTTCTTTTGAATGGGATTTATTGAACAGGAAATTTCCCTAAAGTCTATGTTTAGTTACATGTCTAGTGAGAGTCTGAGAAAATACTTTTCACAAAAATTATCTGATTATTTGATCTTGATAATACTGCATCTATTGAATTCCCATGGGCCTATACAATCATAATGAGCTTTATGATACTGATAAAACTTACATTAAGTGTGTACATAAGTTCATGCAATAGACATATTCTATCATCACGTTTTATCTCCTCTCTTTTGTTATTCATGTTCCTTGGCAACGAAAGTACTAATCTTACTAATTTATGCATGAATAGAAATCTGCACTATAATCTGAATTTGAAAAAAGCATGTGGAGCATGATGTGACTGTATGTATGGCGTATCAGCGCACATCATGGAGCGAGACACGAATTTTCTTTTTATGCTGGTTAACATGCACTGAACGAATCAAGAACCACTGTTCTCAAAAATATTGTTCCCCCTGGCCAAATGTCAATGGCCAAATGCATGCCGCTGCCTAGCAACCCCGTGTTACGTAAGCAATGCTTTTTTAGTAATCTAATATTTGCCCGGAACTACTCTCGGATATACATAAATTCATCTATGTACAGAGAGAGATGACTTATAGGATACAATGATGCCTATAAATGCAGGGGCTGCCAGTCTGTATTGTTGAACGTGGAATTGATGTACTGATAGGAATATCACTGGTAATGAAAAGTATAGATAAGGTTTGTGTTCCACCAGAAAGAAGTAAGCAACAAAAGGAGTCTTGAGGCATAAAATCAGAAAAAGCTTGTTGCCCATACACACGGCCCCTCAATGTTCGAGCTGGGAAGTAAGTTTTGGTTGAATTCACCCGTATGCTACAAAACGTGCTTATATAAGCTTGCAAACGTTGATAACATTATCATCTACTGCAGTTTACAATTATGAATAATCATCTATCTATCTATCTATCTATCAGGCAAATGTACGTATTATTGATATCATACACATACGTACACATATATACATAATTATACAACTTATAGACCCTATAATAAGCATAATATAAGTGTTTATTCATGTATGTTTGTAGTTATCTGTATTTTTGTATTCTTTATACATTTATACTTTCATACATTTGACACAATGTTATTTACACAAAATGTGTGCGATTGTATTTGTGTATGAATGATGTTTGTATGTGTGTATGTGCGTATGTATGTATCCATATATCTTGTACTCATCTTCATTGGTATTCAGTGAAAACTTCACACACCTTTGCCGCCATGCTCTTCACATCCCGCCTGCCCTCCGCCAATTCAACACAGCAAGAGAAGTACAGCAAAATGCCCGTCTGTCCTTCATTCATGCAGTGTTTCCACAGAGTGTATGGAGTGCTCCCAAATAAACTGGTACGACAGCCAAAACAAGGGGGAAATCCCCGAAGTGATGACAAGGGGTAAAAGGAGGGCGGATAAAAAGAACCCCATGCATCCTATGACTGATTGTTTTTGATTGACAATCTGCCGCTGAGATTGCTGTTTAGCTGAGTACGGTACATTTCAGTTGTATAGACCTTACAAGCCAGTCTGTTCCTTCGTTAGTTATGGTTTGCAGTTAATCGTGCATTATTATGTATTCCTCGTTTTCATCATTCACAAAGAGTATGATGTAGATACTAGTATAACAGAAATATTGTGTTGAAAACATACAATATACCTGCATATCCACCTAGGATACCACCGGATTATCTGCATGAGTGCAATTCTTCATCCAAGATTCACATCTCCACAACTAACCAAAGGTGTATAGCATGTTACATAAACAGGATATCTATTTTTGTCTTACAACTGAATTTACTCTTTATTGTTCAACACAAACATCGTTGGTAAAAAGTTAGTTTGACAAACTATAATATGTATTAGGGAGAAACCCCATGTGATAAATAATGAAATAGAGTTAGATTTTTTTTTTTTTTTTTTTGGTCATCGATGTAAAATTGAGTGCAAACAATTGCCATACATATACCACGCGTGAATTAACGTCAGTGCTTTACACCAGTGGAGTCAATAATTACAATGTTGGCAAATTGAGAGTGAAACTGAGCGTCGAGGTTTTGAGTTGTTACTACATGTATTTCAATTTTGTCCATAAGTATGTGAACGATGTCACATCACTTTGAAACTCGAATGCAAGACGATAGATGGCTGTTAATTGTTATCATATCATATCCCCAAACCACTATGTAACATTATAAGGACGGATGACTTCTTTCTCAGCTTCTGCGTTAATTTCAATCGGGCATTCTTTGATCCGTTCTTTTTTGCTTTACTGCGACGTGACACAAGTCGGATTGTGAAGCGATTTCAACACCCTCTGCACATAACGATGTGTAGAGCACACAATATGAGCCAGGTCTCATATATTGGCAGCAGTGTCCCGTAGATTGGGGGACAACAAGTACACTTACAGGATTTGATCTGATCCAATTCCGCGTCTTGGGCACCATCGATCCGAGCCTCTCGTCACCCGAAGCCTTCGCCGAGAGACGAGGGGAGCCAAGCAAAACAAACACGCATCCGTTTTAATAAACTTTGCGCGCGACCCGAGACGCGACCAAGATTCAATTCTTATAAGAGATCGCCAAAAATAAGCTTGTTCCGTCGTATAAGTAACAGAGTATACACACCCGGGTAAGTCTCAAGCCGTTGTGAGAAGGTACTTTTTTCATCTTCATCAACAAACAAAGAAATGATATACCTGTATCACCTAAAAGGTACCAGACAACATATTCCTGGAATTTATTTTGATCTTTACCAATCTGTCCCCTCCAGTGTACAATTAAAAAGTTGAAATACAGGATAACATCTTTATATATTTGCACAACATATGTATACGGGTAATTATTACAGAAATAAAAATTCAAACCCTAGTTTTTTAGCGTTCATCATGGGACATGCGCAGAGAACTGCGTCATAACTCTTCTATTACGAATTTAAGTTTTTACAAATCTCTCTCTCCGGGTACTCTACCCCCTCCTTTGTAGTATCTCTTTTTATCTCTGTATGTATGTCTGTATGTGTGTGTGTGTGTGTGTGTGTGTGTGTGTGTGTGTTATGTGTGTGTGTGTGTGTATCCAAGGAGCTTCAAACAAGTGTTTGAAGCTCCTAAGTGTGTGTGTGACCGCGTGTGCACATACTATGCCAACAAAATAAATAAACGTCAAATTACTGCCGTCTATTTACAATAGAAATTGACGGAAATGTTTTCCCTTGTAGGGAGTGAAAAAAAAATCTGCCTCAATAGAGGGCGACATACAATAAGATAATCGTCTGTTGGTTGCTTTACGATACATACTAGCCCAGTAGCGAAGAACACATTAAAAAAAATGTGGAAAAGTTTAGACTTGTCCCCAAGACCGTCCCGATATTGTGTCCTAGTTGTCCTGACTATCGTAAATGTCTAGAAGTGTATTAAAGTAAAATATCAGCAAAGACCGCGTATCAAAAGGATATGTGTTTTTTCTTTTTTTTTCAGGGCTCAGAAACATAGTGTAAAATGAACATTTTTAGTTATGTTTATCACTACTACGTAATTATCAAATTATTATTGTTGTTGCTGTGATAATGATGACGAGTTTCAAAATTCTCATTGTTATCGTTGTCATTATTTTTATTTTTATGCAGTTTAATGACTTTTCATCATTACAAACGAAGGAAACGCTTTGACTTTTTCGGTATCCTTGGTTAAACTATGATTGTGTCCCTTACTTTTATTGTGATTGCTGGGTAATACACCTGATAATGTCATTGAGCTCCCCTGAGAAGAACAGCAGTGTCATAAAGGCATAGCTGATGCATGTAATGGGCTTATACTGTCCTTGTTTTTGCAACGAAATAAAAGAAAATACGAAATGATATTAACAGAGACGATTATTGTAACAAAATCATCACGAAATGATATCAATAATCATTGTCATCATCGTCATCATCATAATGAAGAAAATGTTACTAAAGACGCCAGCTAGCTAGTCTGTCCATTTTGTCTTGCAAAGCACTGGCATTACATTTGGTTATTCAGGTTCGATTGCAGAGAAAATTGATCCCGATGAAATGGCCAAACGATCTGCCGCCCCCTCGTGCCCACAGGGCGAGTGCAGTTGTAGAAGCCTAAATATTAGGTGACACGAAACCTCATACTGGTATATCATTGCTTCTTCTTCTTCTTCTTTGTGTGTGTGTGGGGGGGGGGGGGGGGGGGATGGGATGGGAGGGGCAGGGGCAGGGGACAGGGGGCAGGGGGCAGGGGGCAGGGGGCAGGGGGAGCTAGAAAAGTAGCAGAACCTGTTTATTGTTTTGTTTTGTTTTTTTACAGTTAATGTAGCTTGTATGAAGTTTTTTTTTTTTAAATCTTCAGTCAGGGGCCAAATACAACAAAACGCAATAGAAAACAACACATGCAAACCAAAAAACAAAACAAAACAAAAAAACACGAGATATCGTTAGCAACGAGGGGTGAACAAGAGTCTACACTAATCCCTGGAGATCGGTGAGGGTGTGCGATCAGATGGATGCGTATAGGGCCTATGTATCATGAAATAACATGTTGTGTCGACCAACATGTGTGCATGTAATGATATGTCTGCAGGACCTGTACGCACGTACATGTATATGGTTTGTATGTAATGATGACTGTGTCTATGCGAAAATGTGTGTATGCCAGTTATTTATAGTGAGTGCGTTTGTATATAATAACGTTTTTTGTGCTTTTTTAAATATATTTCTCTGAGCAGCAGCAAGCCATTTGATTAGCGTATTTTATAACTCTCCTATACAGAGACACCTGAATTAAACGTTGTTTACTTTTGCACAATACTAAAAAAAAAAAAAAATGTCGATGTATGATAATAGGCCAACATTATTATGCATGCATGTTTATTGCTGTCTCTGCGGTGCTCATGCATGTGTTTGCGTGTGCAGATGCGGTGAATTTATGTGTATGGGTTCAAGCATCTTTCTATGCATACAACATGAAAGATGATGCGATCAATCACTGTTTTCTCACTTCCAGTACATCCCAAATCCCAAAGGTATAAGCACAGATTTAATAGTTACCTTCAAAAGAGAGGTCTCTTGTTACCTTGGAGAAGAAAAAAAAATGTGTCATCTCGTGAGATGGTTAACTGTCAAAAATGCAGTGTGTATAGTGCTTCCTCCATGATTGAAAAAAAAAAATGTTTGTCGACCAGTTTCTGCTCTAACCCACCATGAACGCACCCATAAACAGGGGAAATGTTGGTTCCATGACATTTGCTCTTGCGACAATGATTGCTCCCATGAAATATCTGCACTCTAAATCAAACATAATTTCTACCCACAAACATAACCCAAACCTTTTTCCCCTAATAATCACATCAAGTTAAATCTAAACCCTACCACAGCCTTAACTCTAATCCCCTAAGTCCTTGAAAAAATAAGACCAGAACAATTGTCGCAGGAGCAAATGTCGTATATATGACCGAAATGTTTCGTGCAAAATTAGGGGGGGGGGATATCATTCTATAAGTAATATGATAAGACATTTTAAGAAAAGTATCGCAGTGCAATCTTATGAACACCACATTGGAGGGCTCGCATTGACACTCATAACACTTTTTCTAGTCGTGGTACATTCTTTCCACATTGGGATTAATCATGTTATCAACGAAGGAGGGACTTGGCACTAAAATCTTGCGATAACAATCCCATTCGGAGACAGGAGTATACTGGAAGGGTTAAAGGAACTAGGCAATGTAATTGCACGTTGGCGTGTGTTGGGTCCTGATACCCTGATCATCACTTGTCTTATGTGGCCATCAGAATATCTAAGTACGTGCCATATATTTTATATTTTTTTCTACTATTTTTCTTCGGATTACTTTGATATTTCCATGTTACTAATATGAGAAACCAAAGATATTGCATGGGGGAAATATTGTAAGGTATGTTTAGTCTAGTTGTAGGTACATTCCAATGTCTTTTGTTAATCACACTATCACTTTACCAATTATTGACAGATGATGCCACTAACAGAATCTTGGTTTGGAAGGTTTTTGTGGGCGTATCCAAGTAATCGTAAGAAGAATAGAGGAAAAATGTAGAATATAATGACACTTAGCTATACATTCGTGGTACCTTTGGCCACATAATTGATGATCAGGGTATCATGAATAAGTACACGTCAACATGTACGTATTTGGTTGCCAAAGACAGGGTGTTGTGCTAGGGTTGTGCATGGACTTAGAATAAATTACTGTATGACTGTATTGTAATGCTCCTTGATTATCTTAACTGCGCGTCGAGATGCTGGTATACTTGCAGCCGTTAATTGGCACTCGTCGTCGCCATGCAATGAGTTACTATAATTCTTTCTGCAGACGATTTGCTATAGCGTTATCGCTTTGTGTGTGTGTGTGTGTGTGTGTGTGTGTGTGTGTGTGTGTGTAAAGAGAGAGAGAGAGAGAGAGGAAGAGTGAGTAAAAGAGAGAGCTGAGAGAGAGAGAGTTTGTGGTGTTCGTGCGTGCGCGTGTTATAACGTTGATTCTTGTAACAACCACTCGGCGACGCGCCCCATTAACCGATTTAAAATGCGCGAAGTTGATTATGATATCGCAGGTATCGATACCCCTTGGGACCGGTAATAACGATTATAATAATCAAGACGCTCCGCCTGGAGGTATATCATACCCTTGGCTCGTCTGACGCTCTGTCACCTGATTCGGTTATTTCAGAGCTCAGTAGTACCGCATGACTTGTTTGCAGGCCCCGGGCTTGACACCCGAGAGAATGTAAGCCTGAGAAGAAGAAGGAAAAAAAAAGTAAAGATAGAAAGAGAGAAAGGGGAAAAAAGGACAGAAACAAGAAAGAAAGAAAAAAAACTACAGAGAGAATGGGCATTTTTACTTGCTCCTTCGTGAGATATTTAGGCAGGGTGAATAATGCATGGACCAAATGTGGTGTTATCATGCGTGCGTCGTGCGGCTATGGTGCTCGTTCATTATGGATAGAGCGTCCTGCAGGGACGAAGTGGTGACGTTGGGATATTTCTTCCCAGAGCACCAGCGCGTGGACCCATGCCATGCTCAACTTTGTCAGTACTAGTACAACTGGCAACTGTATATTGTAGCATGATATGTGAATGGTTTGATAACGAAACAGTGTTGAGCAGGAAAATAAAGTTTGAATCATCACGGTTTCCGTTCTCATTGTTGTTGTTATCATTCTTTTTAGTTGTTATGTTTCAAGATTAAAGCCACTATCATTACTTGTCCATTTGGTCTTCGTCACCATCTCGAGACTATAATGATAACAATGATGGCCAGGGTGATGGTGATGATGATGATAACATTGTTATCTTATGAAGATAGCAATAGTTAATAAAAATGTATTTAGGTACTTTTTTTACAACAGTCTCTATGATTGCGATATTATACAGAATATATAGGACCTATAGTCATGATAGTTATAATGCAACCGTATTCTTTACCCTTCTAGTTATTGTCATCATGTCTACAATCATAACTACAAACATGAAAATTAGAAAGAAGACAGAGAGAGAGAGAGAGAGAGAGAGAGAGAGATTGAGTGAAGTGGATTACTTACATGGTGCTATTCAAATTATCAGCTGGTACAGCGGGTGCGGGATCGTTATCTCTTTTTCTTTTTAGTGGATTTTGTTTTCAAATATTACTATAATATAGACAAAATATTGAATAGAATTTATTCCCGAAAGATACAAACTTTGTATGTCCTGCCGAAATCCAAAGTTGTGCACTTCTTTGATATAATTGACTGTGTATTTCATTTGGTATTTCATAACGAAATGGATTTTTTTTTTTGACAGCTGATACTCCCTTAGCTACCCCCAGCCCCCCCCCCCCCCCCCCCAAAAAAAAAAAGAATAATCATTTGACAACTGATACACTCCATTTCATGATGAACAGTAGCAACTTCGGCTGTTGTGGTCCGAAGATATTCATTCTGCATGGCGCCAGACCGCGCTGAATCCTCAATCTCTCAACATGTATCACTATTTAATAAGCACCTCAATACATTACCACAAACGCTTGGTGTGGAGCCATATTGGTTCAGAGAATAAGAACACGGGCTCTAAATCTCCGGGTCCATGGTTCGAAGGCAGTGGTTTTGCCCCTTTGCACTGCCTCAGTTCTTCAAAGATGGCTTTAAAGGAAAATCCCATTGTGATATAATTGTTGCTTTGTTTGAAAGCAGAAAAAAATCAAAGAAATGGAGTCATGAAAATTTGGAAGAAAAAAAAAAGAAAGAAAATCAGCCACACACACACACACACACACACACACACACACACACACACACACACACACACGCACAATGAACTGTTAAAGGGTTAGCTAGTAAGACAGACTGGCAACTTTATGTTTTTTCATGTTGAGCAGGTCTCCATTCGTTTTTTACATGATTTTTCTTTCTCAAATATTTGTTCACAGGCAGAAAACTTAACCTCTGAGGGGGACATGCAAAAACTTTCAACTCTCATCAACAAGAACTGGTCTGGAGAATGTTCGGGTTTTTTTTTTTTTCTTTCTCTCTGGAGAAAAAATAAATTGGTTACTTTTTGTGTGCAAACCGAATGGAGAGCTGCTCAGCACCTTATACGTCAGTCAGATTCATCAATTTTGTCTTACCCTATAAATTTGAACTGCAACTTTTTGTACGTGCCCCATTTTTCAAAAAAAAAAGTCCATTGATGTAATTCTCTGATCTTTATGTTTTCATCAAAAAAGCATAATGTCAAGATGGACTTTCCCTTTAAAGGCATTATTTACCATTTGCCAAAGTCCATATTTGCCAAATGGAGATATTTGCGATTAAAGGTCAAGAAAAACAAAGAAAATAATAAGAAAATTTGTGCTTCTTTTTACCATAACTTCAAAAATGTACCTTTATATGTAGTGACCGATATATCATTTAAAAGGTATTATTTTGTACTTATGACAGAGACCGTACTTAAAAATCTTCAAAAATGGACTAATCGGTTTTTGCGAACAAAGTCTTCATTTGCTGATGAAACAAAAACCCAGCTTTAGTGCTTCAAAATAGTCCTAAAATGTGAGTTAGGGATAGAAACAATCAATGTAAAAATGTTAATGAGTATAATCAATGTTAAGTATTGTTAAATATACAAAATATGAACAACAGTGATGATATTGTTTCTAGAATAAACCGCCTATTACAGTTGTGATTTATTGGGAAAAATAGGGATATCTCCTTATATTTTTTGGCTTTAATGAGAAATTTTTTATGTGGTAGGATATTGTGTGATACATCTGACTTACATGATTATGTGCCTCAAATGTGATAACTCGAAAATTGTTTTAATAAATCACTGGTCCCAATGGTCAACATTATACCTTTAAGCTGTAGGTCCAGCGGTAGCTTGCTATAAGTGCTAAGTGCTTCCTTAGTGGGAACGTACAGTGAATTCTAATACACACACGCACACGCACGCATGCACACGCACACGCAAACACACATAGATATACACATACACACACACACATACAATCTGGGAACACATACGCAGTCTTGCATGATTTAATGTACTATAGTACTCAGTATATTGGCACGTGACCCATACAGACACTATACCTTCGTTATCCACGATCTCGTTAACGGAGACAGTCAAATAGACACATCTGTTAAGTTCATCAACCTCGCTCGATGTGTAATAATCAGATTTGACGTACTATAGGCCTACCACTGCAAAGTTTACAATCATCATCATCAGTGCTAATTTCCCCTATCATCAAATCTCTTCTCACTGTCCTTTTTTTTTTTTGCTTTTGTTTTGGTTTAGTCTGCTAAAGTGCTTAATAAACTTTTTTTTCAACCGTTTTCTTTTATTTGTGTGATTGGCCATAAACGGATTCCAATTTTGACATTTTGACTTGTTCAAATTAATTTAGTTCATAAATAGATCAACAGGAAGCATTGGTCGGAGATTGATAAAAAAAACCCACAAACAAACAACATTTTGCACACACATTTATATATGTATATATATATATATATATATATATATATAATACATTTGTATATATATATGAGAGAGAGAGAGAGAGAGCTGCACATATAGATAGGTTTTAACTACACTGTATAATCATATAAGTGATTGATTTATTTCACCGGTGTGGGCTTATTACGCATTATGATGATGATGATGAAACAGCATTTATATAGCGCCATTTATCTGTAGAAACATTCAAAGGCGCCCAAATTACAATTACCGCATTACTCATTACAAAGTGATATCTATTAAGCCAAGCAAAGTCTTTCTTCTGGGCATATTAGCACGAATTTCTCCGATACCATTCTCGCCCCCCCCCCCCCAAAAAAAAGAGATATGGAGAAAATAACAATATAATCATCGATGAATTCCATTAAGATTGAACTCCCGCCAAAGTGTCTTGCCACTGCTAGCACCAAAAACTTCACATCTCTCTCTCCCTCCCTTCTCTCTCTCTCTCACTCCCCCTCTTCCTCACTCCCTGGTTTTCTGTCTTTTCCTCGGTATGTCTTCCTACATATCTTTCTATCTTTCTATTCATCAATCTATTCGTCTACCTAACTTTTTAACCTTTTCTCTTCTTCTGCTCTCTACGACAGAGATGCCAAGTCGATGGGTTTGACTTTGGCAGTGGAAGAGAGCGCTTTACCTTTAATATGGGCGTCGACGAAGAACAAGCGATGAAGAGGCGGCCACTCGAAATCAATCATCTTGCTTTTAGACAAATTGCAAAGTAATGACTTCGTATTTCCTCTTCTCTTCTCCAATATCGCCCAATCATGAAGTCGCTATACCGATGTACGTGTGCGTTCGCTGATTTGTTTGTTTTTCAGCCGCATCCCACGTTTCCTATCCTCCTTTTCTCTCTTCTAGTTCCTTATTGATGTCCTTTCGTTTTGTATTATACTTTTTAGGTTTGTTTGGGTTTTTTCCCAGGGTGCCTCTGTCGGTTGTTGTTGTTCAATTCTGCAAGGGATGCTGTCTGCTGCGTTCTGATATTCATCGTGTCATTTTTGTTGCAAGTGTCCATCTATCTGCGCTTGACACAAAGGGCTCCAAATCGACAGAAGCCCTTCCATTTCTTTTCATTGTGTGTATGAGTGTTTGTGTGTTTGTTTAAGGTGATTGCAATAATATTTCTTAACGATAGAATATCAACTTTAAAAAAAAATGAAATGCATTGAATCCCAGTCCAAATCGCTTCGAACATGCAAAACGTTTCAGTGTGTGGTTTCTGTCAAAACATCTGTTGCTTACGTTCTCTGACGTTGGGACTCGAAATATAATTCCACCTTATTCAGAATGCAAAGAATGCAATCTAGCAAGCAGCGGAAACATTGTTTAGTAGTGGTCTTGATCCGAGATCATGAGTTTTTGTATGCGCACAAACGTCAGGAGATTTCAGAAGAAAAAGAAGAATATAGACAGAAAGAAAAATCGCGGCTTCAGACACTGGCCAGGGTCGCACTAGCAAAACTTTGCGAAGTCTGCTCCTTGGTTGACAGCGCGAAATTTGAGTCAATGGTGCGCATGCGCAACAAAGAAGAAAGCGCGCTTAATCATTGTTACGTAACTATGCATAAACGAACTTCTCAATGAGCGCGCACTTTGGAGGTACCGCCCACGAACAGGTGCATGGTGAACTTGTCACGTGATAAACTTCGCAAAGTTTCGGCAGCGAGCGTTCAGACTGTACTGCACAAACTTCAAGGAGATTTGTGAGGGTTCGGGAAATTTCTCTAGTCTGGGGAATTTGGAAAGAAGTTTGGCGAGAGGTTTCTGGAAAGTTTGCGGTGACACTGGAAAAAACTTCGAGAACGTGAACCTTTGTGGTTTTGCTGGTGTGACCCCAGCTACTCCAACTGTGAAGTTTTCACGCACTACAGTTTATCGCACACTTTATAAACACTCCCTAGAGAGGGAGCGCTTGTCTGTATGAACGTCGCGCAAGAGGTAGCCGCTAATGCATCTATTAGCTCGCCCTTGGAAATGGGCAGTGTATATTATTAACCAGTCCGTCATTCCATCAAGGAGATAATGATGAGCAGGTGTGAGCGTGTGTGCGTATGTGTATGTGTGCGTGTAAGGGTGCGAGGAACAGTTTTTGCCCATTTGCTTTTTGACATGATAGATTCCGGGGAATTATGTGTTCGCTTTGTTAGATTCGTTATCATCTGTTACGATAAGTTTGTGTGTTTGTGTGTTTGTTTGTGTGTGTGTGCGTGTGTGTGTGTGTGTGTGTGTGTGCATATATATATGTGTGTGTGTCTGTGTGTGTGTGTGTGTGTGTGTATGTGTGTATGTGTGTGTGTGTGTAAGTTTTGAATTACTACAGTCATGGTGATCTCAATCCCATGATGATCTCAATGAAATCAAACGCACACTCGGTACCTGTAACATACAAAACAGCAGCAAATACACTATCAAGCGTAGAATATTCCTTAACCCCTATTCCTCATTTTGATTCAAAAAATTCTTTCGTTGAGATTAACATTATTACTTTAAGGGTATCTGAGCATAGTTATGACACATTCTACTGAATGGAACTTAAAAACATCGTCTAACAGTCCAAGTCTTTCGGATGAGATTTAATGGCAAACGTTGGTCCCATACCTGCTTGCACAAAAGAAGAATTTACTAATACGTCCTTAGTGGCCATGTACACAAGATCAATATAAACTCAAAACTTCGATTGAAATATAATCTAGACATTACACTAAAACTCCTTCCCGAGTCTTGATTAATCGTGGCAAATCCTTTCGTATTTCTAATGTAGAACAATCGGTCATGTACTTTGAAGACACCCGAGTTTTCTTATGAACTATTTTTATAAATCATATTGCACAATAAATTATAATCTACATTGCTTACAAATTGTTAACAATCATGTTTTACTCTGTGTCACTTCATTTTTGTTTACTAAGTCTCTTTGAATTTCTCCTTGAACATCTGTTGGCGTATAGTGTTCTCTTGTCCTTTCTCCTACTATAGCTATAGTATTCCTTTTAGGAAACGTCCACTTCATACGCACTCACACAAATAAGATAGTATCTGTATTCTATCACATGTCATTGTAATTTCATATTTAAAGGACAAGTCCAATTTCATAGACATGTGGATTGAGTGAATGCAGCAATATTAGTAGAACACATCAGTGAGGGTTTGAGGGAAATTTGACAACCCATTCAAAAGTTATGAAATTTTGAAGTTTCTTCTCAGTCACAGCTGGATGAGAAGACTACTACAGCTTGTAATGTCACATGTGTACAACGATATAAAAAAAAAAACAGAATTCAATATATTTTCACTTTTCTCCCATAACAAAAGAACGCTTGACTCGCCTCTTTCAGAAGGCAGGGAGAATAATATTATGCTTAACATACGTCAGCGACAAGACGAGGAAATGAGCACGTTTTTCAAAAAATAAAAAATTGTGAAATTCTCTTTATATTGTCCTTATATTGTTGTACGCATGTGAGTGACATCATACACTGCAGTAGTCTTCTCATCAAGCAGTGACTGCGCAGACACTTTAAAAATTCATAACTTGTGAACGGATTGTCCGATCTTCCCCAAACTTTCACTGATGTGTTCTAATGATATTGCTGCATTCACTCATTCCACATGTATGTGAAGGTGACCTTGTCCTTTAAGACATTGATCATCCCATCAGATTTTTACTATAGTTTTTCCCGGCCAATTTCGCACTTTTGTCAGTCCAATTCCTAATTGCTGCATTCAATTTAGCAAAATTTAGCGTAGATGGCATGTTCGGTAGTTCAATTTTATGATCTCTTCATTCACATTAATTTCGGAGCATTCAAATTACCTTTAGCCTCATTCTAATTAACACTTTGTCAATTGAAATTCGTAAAACAAGCACCGTTTCGTTGTTCGTTCATTCAATTTAGAAATTCAAATTCATTTTTGGGCATCCAATTTAACATCTTTTGCAGTCAATTTAGCACGCATCTTAATGCTTATTTTTTTCAACATAAATACTGTTTTGCAAGCGTCATTACATTTCATATTTTCGTACTCATTTAGAAATTTTGGCAACAGTTTTTTTTTTCTTCAATGTGCTTAGTGAGTCTTCCAGTCCGAAGATAGTGCATCATGTGGCCACAACTTATCTGACCGTTGAGCGCTTTATTCCGAGTGTGTCGGCCAGTTCTGGGAAGTCAAGGTTATGATCATCAAATGTTCATATAATTCTTTTTCTGTCTTCTTGAGAAATACGTCTGTATCTAACTTGTGCTGTCATGACTGTAAGAAGATGAAGTTAATCTGTAGTACACGTAGGCCTAAAATGACATGACATATGTATGAAAGAAAAGGGGCGCTACAGAACAACAAACTCGAGTTAAATAGGGTCCCCAAAAATATGATACTTTTACTGCTTAAAGTGCGTGGACGAAACAAAAAGTCACATAGAAATACACGTTTAAATGTTATCACCTTCTAAAAAAAAGAAAAAAAAAAGAAGAAGAGATAACATGACGTTAATTTGAACGAACATGTTTGGAATTTGACTGACCATACGCGAAATTGAATGACTGAAATATACCCCTTTCGGCAAGTGCTGGTGAATTTGAATGACTGTCAATAAAGAAGAGCACGTGCCAATTTGAATGCCCGTTTTATGAATTCGAAAGGCACATGTGCAAATTTCATTGATCGAAATGCTAAATTGAACGACCAACTTGCAATTTTGAATGACAGAATGTGCAGTGGCGAGGATTTTCGCTAAATTGAATGAACCTTTTATCAAATGGACTGACAAAAGTGCGAAATTAGCCGGAAAAACCTATATCATAATCATCAGCCTATTTTGCGTGCTCTCCATGTATGCAAATGCCTATGATAGGAAAATGAACGGGACATGAAGTCCAATCAATTTTCAGTAGTGTTATTGGAATGGTAATTATATCCAAAAAATATTACATCAAAAATTTTGGGAATGGACGGTAGTAAACGAGGAACACGACGGAGAAATCTTGTGAAGTGGTCCCTTAAGATCTCGTTTTAACTTGCATGATGTTAATGAGAATGTATTTGCTTACTCGTGTTATACTGGAAGAAATTAATGTAAAAAGATTAGATTCTTGCACAAATTTTATCATTCTCAGCACCGGAAAGATCTTTGCAATCTCTTCTAGAGAAATTATAGCGCTACCACAACATAAAAAGTGCTGTATACTGCCTTTTATATTTACTTTGATTTGACATTACATACATGGGAATCCGCAAGTTGTGGCTTTCAACCACGAGCTGTTAAGTGTTCTTTTGTTGCGTATATAGCTTCTGCTCATAATCGCTTGGTATCTGTCTTAGACTGTGATCCTTACATGCATGTTCAGTGTTTTATAAATTCTATCGTTACAATAGTATAAATTGTTGAACATTTCATCTTTCTGGCATTTCGTTTATCGTTCCATGACGTGCTTAATAAGGGCTATTATTCTATTCGCTCCTCGAAGCCACGTCTTCTTATAATGACAGGGCAAAAACTATCGCAGAATTATTATCGTGAAGATCGCATTCAATATCATAATGTAAATTGTTCTATATACCCTTTCTTTCTATGAACTGGTTTAAGTTGTTGATAAATGTAATAGTGATTATCTCAGAGAGAATATATTGTGGTGACAGTATCAATGATGAAGAATGCACAGTGAATAGTAATGTTATTTCAAGTGATTTTGATGAAAAATTATGTCAACAACATGAATGACAACATGCAAGCACAACAGCAACACGGACGGATCCTGTCATTCACATTTACGCTCTAAAAAGCATTCAGCTCTGGTATAGCTCGATCGTTGTCTAGAATTATTGCTTGTCTGGCTCTCTTTGCCACGTGTCTTCATATTGATATTGTTTAGGATGTAACTTTGTTCAGTAGGGATGATTATAGAACTATTATGGATGTCAATAATGGTATTCTGAGTTCCACTCGTTGCACAGTCGTTCCTTGCTCAGACTTTCATTTTTTCCTCAGACTTTCATTTTTTTTCCTCACACACTATAAATAGCTTGCGCTCCTGTCTGCATGCCGGAGATATAATATTGTCTTGTTGAAAGGGCGTAGTTTCTCATTAATTAGAAAGCTCTCTACGACCTTGTAGGGGTTGGTTACTTGGCTACATACGTACGGATTAAAGTAATACGGGTAAGAGCTTTTTACTATGGTTGCTTGCGAGCTATCGGCCAACAGTCTGGCTCTTTAATTTAACATGACACCAATTTGCATAAAACTTGTCATTCAAACACATTATTGACCTCCATTACACAAGATTCTCGAAAATTCACATCTCATGACGGAATTCAACGATTATATCGATCACGTTTTCTTGTTTGGTAATGTTTTCGTTAGGTAGATGATACATTACGTTTTGTGTAGTATATTCTTCTCATAATAAAGTGCCATAAAACGCATAAACCTGATGGGAGTGACCAAAACCTTTGTGTCTTATGTTTGCCATTATTTTCATATGTATCACCATGACAATGGTATACAATACATTGACTTATTACTACTTGAAGTTGATTCATTCAACTCCTTTTCATTTACCGATCAGTCGACCGTTGGTGGGAGAGATGCGTGTTGTATCAATGAAGTGTTAATGATGAGGTATACCCGCATGGAACAAAATATCCATTCTTATGTCTCCAAGGAAAGACCTGTTGTTGAAATGGACCATAAGTGGGGAAAAATAGTCGACATGCATGACAAACGAATGGCGATGGAATTTTTTTTTTCATGTTCATCATACTCTTATAAGCATATTCTTACTCTCTTGAGCTCGTTCTTTCTCTCTTTATGCACGATCTTTATCCGTGAGCGCGTTCACATTTTCCTCGAAAGGTTCTCATTCTCCTTGACACGGATATCAGTATTCTTATTCCCCTTCACTGCAAAAAGATCGGCGTTAGATTTAACACCATGGGTGTTAAATCTAACACAAATCATTGTCAATACAGGACCACACCGACAGGTGTATATAGAAAAGTATATTGTGATGGTGTGGAAAATGTTCATCTGGCACTTCGTGGCGTTAATTTGACACTGTCATAGCTAGTGATATTTTTTACACTGCATGCGCTGGTCTTAATTCAACAATAACACTAACATGGAGTTTATTTGACATTACTGGTGTTAATTTTAATGGTATTACACCGGCCCAGTTTGAATAGGAGACCACACCCTCTGGTGTTATACTTTGGTGTAAATATGTTAATATTTTTCCCCCTTAAAATTCACATTCTTTATTGGGAAGTTCTTGTTCTTCTTGTTGAAGTTCAAAATCAACAAGAAGAGCAGGAACTAGTTATCCTATTAAAAAAGTTTTATATTTTGAAGTGACACCCGTGTGTGTTAATGTAACACAACAAAATTAGCACCGGAAATTTAACACCAGCTCGATCTTTCGATTCAACATCCAACTTTTTGCAGTGTGGAATACGTTCTCACTATCCTTGAATATCCGTACACTCCATCCCAAGAACATGTTCTCATTCCCCTTCAATATACGCTCTCACTCCCCTTGAATACATAAAATAATGTACTGATGGAGTATAAAATCTCTCCTTTGTGGAACATTCTACTTCTCACTGAGTGCATTCTCCCTCTCTTTGAGTAAAGTTGTTTTTTTTTTTTTTTTACACTCCTTAACACTCTCTTTCGGCAATTGTATACCAAACGTGATAAATATCGTCGTTACAAAGTTTTCATTAATGGCCATCATGACCATCGACGTCTTTATCATAACATCGGCAGAACTAAAAGAAGACGAAAACTGAAGGGCAAAAGAAGAAGATTTAGTGACTGCATGAGACAAAACGTAAAAGGAATAATTTTGGTTTTACAGGAGACAAGAGAATTCATTTTTTTTTCATTTTCATTTTTTATTTCCATACTTCTCATTTATGGACATTATAACAGAAATCAAACAAGTTCTTTCACCTTGTAAACAATGTGCAAAACACAACAATATACATGGTGATAACACAGTAATTATGTGTAATAACTGGTCAAATTCGAAATCGAGATGGGGTTGATCAAAGAAAAGTATGACGGGACCTACATGAAAGCAAGCTTGTTTGGCTGTAAGCCCCGAGTAATCAGTGTTTGTGAAAAAGAAACGGAGAACGGATAGTAGATAAGACCAGATGATGTAAGGGTGCCAAATAAGAAAAAAAAAATACTAAAATGTGAACTATTACTGTGACCGAGCTATCATTGGTTTCAGGAGTACAACATGATTTGCGTAATCATAAAGCCTACTTTGGTATATACACTTTAAACTGTTGTTGCATTAAAACTATCGCCAGGATATGATCAATAAAACACAAGAAGCAACATGTACAGCTATCAAGCCATTTGGTGCCCGCCGTCAAGCTCTGTATAGAAAGTTAGAGAGAGAGAAAGAGGGAAAGAGGAAGAGAGGGAATCGAAGTAGAATGTGTAATTGATATTGATGAATTCGGAGAGCCTGACAGCAAGACCCAAAATGGAATCTGCAGCGTGTTGACAAGAATGTTTGATCGGACAATAACACACCACGATATTACATAAGACATTACAATTATTCAGTTTCTGCAAGATATGCACTCAATAAAGACTTTTTTTATGAAGATGAAGATGAAGGAGATGAAGAAGAGAAGAATAAAGAAGACGAGAGAAAATGAATTAGATGTATACCAAGCGAAGCTACAATAGGAAAAAAAGAGTATATAGGGGACAATCAAGAAAATACGAAGACGTTAAGGCCAAAAGAAGAAGAAGAAAAAGAAGAAGAAGTAGAAGTAGAGGAGGAGTTTATATGTATATATATATATATATATATATATATATACATACATACATATATATAGGCCTACATATATATATATATATATATATATATATATATGTATGTATATATATATATATATATATATATATATAATAATGATAATAATAATAATAATAATAATAATAATAATAATAATAATAATAATATAAAAACAGGTGTGAAGAAACCACAAAGTCAAAATAAAACAACCGAAATCCAAGTCCATGTCTTCAGTTATATTTATCTAGTGCAGTCTATGAGCGACGTGGAAGATTTGAAGAGGTTACAATAATCGGATTCTAATTCTTGCCATTGATGCCGTCTTATAGGAAATGACAAAGAGTGCCCACATTGTCACCAAATCACTTACCTTCTTTACCACATGTCTTTGTACAGTGCTACAGTATGTACAATCAAACGTTTTCACCTTAGATTGTATTTTTGTTTGGCTTCCGAATGAAATGTAGGCCTCCTATTTTCACCTTTACAAATTCCCCTCATCATCGGTGCGAGAAGGGTCGTAATGCAGTTGATAAATGAATAAATCATTATATAGAAAATAATTATGTGTTATGCGCATGTATGTGTATTTAGCAAACGGTTCTTGACAGGGCCTATATTGTAATTGTTTCGACATATATACAAGATCGTCGGATTAGATAGGATTTTATCTCCCTTCCATTAGCCGAAGCACACATGGGTTCCTGGATGTCTCAATTCCAGAGGGGAGAATCGACACCTCAGATCGTGTAAGTATACCAATTGAGACATTTCCACCTCTTCATTTAATCACTTTGGTATAAATATTTACATGTCTATCGAGACGATAAGTAGCTTTTCTTCGCCATTACCGCTGTTGATAGCTATTTTCACAACACCATCTAAGCGATTATTGTCCCTAAATCGATCATTATGGACTTCACCTTAGTCCTAGACAACGTCATTCGACGTTCATATCTTATTCGGATAAATTCAATAGAAAACCTCAATTCCCCGCCAGCGGAGGAGCCTTGCACGTGGGCCATGACCCGTTGTTGACCCGAAACACGCAGAGGCCGTTCACATGGCATTTGTCGTATATGTACACAACACGCACACAGCTGTCTGCCTAGCTGGGCACGTAGATCAACTGCAATCATACCGCTACTACAAGCCGGGTCGGTACGCTCGCGATTCACTGCTCCGTAAATTTTGCTTTGGCATTGCACAGTGTGTACACATCAATAACAAGACGTACGCTCCTTCATCCGTCTACTTGCCGGGAATTTTACTTTGGACATAATCAGTAAGTAGACTCGTGTTTTCGATTTTAACGGAGAAAATTACTGTTTGATCTCAGAATTCCGTAAAACTGACGCTGCTCCTCTTATGTCTTACAGTGGGACAAGTGTTAAAGCGGGCCAAAGCGAAGAGAAAGAAGGAAAAAGGTGGTCAGTCGGTGCAGTGCTCTTCAAGTAGTGAGTACTAATGAATTAACATTCTAGTGTGCTCATGTCAACAGCGTCCGTCTGACTAGCGTATGCCGTGTGAAAATGATGTCATGATAATAATAAAAAAATTGTTAACTTGAAGCTTGTGTTTGCAGATTGATTGGAACACGTGAAACAGGTCAAAGAGTCTCATTGTACAATGTTTGAGAAATGCACTGAAAGAGAGAATGAGAGAGAGGGATGGGGAGATGGAAGAGATAGAACGGAGAGAAAGTACAGATGAAGAGGGTAAACTCTTAACAATGAATATATTGTGTGCCTCTACTCAGTTACAGTATCACAGTTTATGCCCTGATGAAGGCAGTGGACCAAATGAGCTGGTACATAGTAGTCTTGACAGTCAAAGAATGTGTGGCATTCAGAACTTGGTTATTATCACACTATGCTCACAGAAGCACCCCACTGAATAGATCCATATCTCTCTGTGTGTATGATGTATGTGATGTCACAGTATGACTAAACACAGGTGCTGACATCTTCAACCATAACCTCATACTATGCTATGGTGGCCAGCTGATGTAGCACCTGTAATGAAGTCATCTCCATATCAGGGCCCCATTTCATTAAAAAAGAAAGAAAAAAGTTTGATATGATAGCAACTCTTGGTGGAATGACAATTGTCATGGTAATGACAAGAATCCACCTTCCTGATTGACTGTTGCTATGGGAAGTTGCTCTTCTACCAAGAGTTGCTATCCTAACATCTTTTGTGAAATGGGGCCCAAGACTCACCTATAGGCCTATACCTTACCAATGTTCCATATCAGAAAACAATTAAGTGCTGAAATGATAGCAAAGTGTATAAACCTAGTGATAACTTAGTAATGAAATTAAGTTATGCCTAGAATTGAAAATCTCTCTCTCTCTCTCTTGAGAGTTATATTGCCTATATTCTATACTTAACATTGGGTCAGGGAGTGAAATTGCTCCCCCTTCTCCTGTCCTACTGAGGATAAAAAATGAAAGAATAGATGGAGACATTCAGAGAGGAGGAGATCAATCAGTAGGGAAAATGTAAAGATGAGTGAGAAAAGATTAGAAAGAGAATGAGATAAAAGAGAGAGAAATGCAAGTGTAGAAGGAAGGAGATTAGAAATGATTACAGCAAGAACACACCCTTGGTGTGAAAAATTAAAAACCTTCAACAGCTTCATGTGCTGTCTACTTTATGTACTCAGTTGCATTCACATGGATGCTAACTTTCAAGCATCATCTTTGAAGTTAATCCCTGTCCACAGTGCTTAAATGATGCCTGATAAAAAAAGAAACGTACAAAGAAGTGATTTTTCTGGCAAAGTCGCGGATGATACATCCATTTCTCAGTCTGAGACAGTGTCTACTCAGATTTGAGGCTCACAAATGTTAACGACGTCAGTATGTTTTGCGTTCACGTTCACACGAATAACAGTAAAGCATAGTCACAACCTCGTGATATGGCATCTGACATCCTGTGTTTGCCTGCAGCTTCCACTGGAAATTACTGAAAACTGATCCCTACGTTCATAAGTTTCACCTCTTTTGCTCCAAGTGGATTAAGTCTGGTGTTTGAGTTCTTAGTTCTTAGTTGTTGTTTTTGTGGGGGGGGGGGGGGGGGGGGGGGGGGGGTTTGCCGAGCCAAATCCTTGTCAATTTTCTCAGCTGGCTCTGTGATAGGAATGCATGGATCTACTGTACACGACTGCATTTAGCAGTACTGTCTAAGGTTGCATAGTTGACATTTATCTTTCCGTAGGACCCAAGGTAAAATTCAGGGTAGATGGCAGAGTAGATATAGGATCAAGGGAATCAGAGATGACAAGCATCCAAGATATTACACTGTACTCCTGAAGTCTCTGACTATAGGTAGTGAGTGTCTCATGGAATGTGACTGCAATACAATTATCTTACAGCATCATCAACATTTTTTTCCTCCTTCTCTAATGTAAGGTCTTGCTACAAGGCATTTATTTTTGGTGCATAGAGATTTGCAGTTAACCATGAACACACAAATCATAGAGAACACGTCACTGTAAGCCTGATTATTCCTCTTACGTAAGTACTGGAATTTCTGTTTTAGTAAAATTTAAGTGCGTGTAATGGAGAACTCGAGATGCAGCCAGAATATGCAGGGACCACCGTAGATGGTTTATGAGAGTAATTAGATCAGTTCTACCAAATAGTCGCACTTGAGAGGGATGTAAGCATTCTGATCAGAGTGTCTTTGATCACAGAAACTTACATTTAACATACCCACAGGCAAGTAGTAGTTGTGGTCCAGTCCAACATGCACATATGATATTTAACCCTTTGAGGGTGAGTTCCGAGTATACTAGGGCAGGTGTCTTTGGCAAAAGCGTGTTGTAGCAAAATCAGTCCGTCTTCAACGGGTTAAGCTATAATGTACAGTGAATGGTGAACTACCATCAAAGCTGTACAAAAGAGAATGCGCGCAATATGCATACCCGCAATCTACTTTGAGTGACAGTTAACTGGCTCTACGCTGGCAGTCTTGGTAGTAAAGATGGCAACGATCATCACACCATCCAACAATGCCCTTTTGACTCTAGGGTCTGTGTCCATTAATTGCTACATGAAAAGGGATTATTTTGTCCAGCTCTACTCACATGCACCCTTTTTTCCAACTCATGTCCGGTGGAACCGTGGGGGCCGTGGGGGCTCGGGACCCCACACTTTTTGTGCACCTTACCAAGGAATACACAAGGTGTCATCACTTTGGGCCCTACACTTTTTTTACGGAAGTGCATAAGTTTTTGTTTTTGCTTTGTTTGTCTTTTTTTTTGCTTGTCAGCTGTAGAAACCGGGAAATGGAAGGGGAGAGATGAGCTGAGGACCATTTTTTTTTTTTTTTTTTTGCTTGTTAGCTCATGAAACCCGGAAGTGGGCCCCCACACTTTTGAAAATGCTCCGCCGGCCCTGCAACTAGAATAGTACACATGGTGGTGGTGATAATGCTGTGTTTTCATGATTTGCCATTAGTAGCTGATCATGGAATTTTCGTTTATGTCTACCACAATTTGTAAGCTACCATTGAAATTGTGATCTGAATCGTGGAGTAATTGTGGTGATCATATAAGATCTATATGTCAGAGTCGGCAATCTTGTTGATCGTAGACAATTTTTTGAACCATCCCAAACTTTTCTACGATCATCGCGATTGCTTCATGACCTCAAGATCTGATACGATTACCTCAATTACTCCACAATTCTGACCATGATTTTGACAGTGATGCAGATTGTTATCTTATAGACATTTATAAACAATAATTCCATGATCTACTTTGTTACTGAAGGCCAGTTGGCATATGCACAGCAGATTTCATGAGAGTAGGAACCCAGCATAAAAGATTCCCCACATCTTGTGTTGATTCTTAGATGTTGCATAATATGTAATTTCCTTTTTTTCTTTCTTATTCCAACATTGTCCTCTTACATGTAATTTTTTTTCATTATCTGAAGAAAAAAAAAATCTTGATCCACATGGATCATTAAGTCACTTCCACATAACTTGTACTTTGAAACATCTTATGATTTGATTCCACTAGACTGAATCTGTTGCTAGGGTGCAATATTATATTGCAGTATGCATGGGCTGCAATGATGGCATGATATATTATGTTCATAGACATTACTTTTGCAAATGTTGTTTCCGTTGCATATTATGATTTCCTCTCATTGCCACTTGCAACGAAATGTTTGCAATTGGATGCACCAAGCATGTGTGACACTTTTCTGTTATTTTAGGTTTCCCCCCTGTGTGCAATGCAATTCCTTTTACTTGCACATACTCTGTTGAATTGGCAAGGAAGATCAGTGTACTTGGAAATGATAGAGAAATGCTCGATGACTGCAGGATGGCTGAACTCTGTAGATCTGGAGAATCGATGTAGAGTTTATCAGGGATGATAAAGAGAATTACCTGGTTGGAGGTTTCCCATATGGCCTGTGCAGCGCAGACCTATGCACTCTGATGCTGGATTCTTGAGTTGGGGGCTTCGCAACGGCACTGGCACCTTGTGCCGATCTGGTGAGAGTCATTAGGAAAGATTATTGGCGGAAAATGAGTAATTGGCTGCCACACGGTTATTGCATTGCCCCTGCAGTAATGCTCTCATCTTTGGTCTACAAGGAAACAGGGGTTACTTGGCTGTTAGGGTAATGGTTGTCATTTTTCTTTTTTTTGGGGGGGGGTGGGGATGGGGGGAGGGGGACGACTCTCTCTTTCAGTATCTTTCTTCTCCCAAATGTACTTAACTTTTACAACATGATCACAATCTTTATTATTTTGTTTTTCTCCATTGAAACTCTTGAAGTTTCACAGATCGTGACAAAGATTACATTTGTCTAACTTTTCCTCTTCATCAAATTTAAAACAACGAGAGACTTAACCCTGTTGGCTGGAATCCTATGTTTACATAAATTCATTGTACCAGAAAACAAAACAAAACAAAACAAAAAAAAACAAAACAAAACAAAACAAAACAAAACAAAACAAAACAAAACAAAACAAAACAAAACAAAACAAAGCGAAACAAAAACAAAATAAAAGCAAAACAGATGTACAATAACTTTAGATCATTTGCATTCACAAGTACTTGCATTTAGATCTAAAGATAAACAAAACAAAACAAAACACCTAACGTGTGGAGTGCACTCTATGCAATAAAGATCTTCTCAGTGCATTTGAAATCAAGCTGTCTGAAGTGTTATATTGACGAGAGGCACAGAAATAGCACACACTTCAGGCTCCTAAGCTTCAACTAACCCATGGATGTTATGGGGGTCTTAGTGGGTATTGTACAAAGTCTTTGGGCATATTATAAGACTTTGGTAGGGAATAGGTTTATTGTTAGAAGATAACAGATTTATGAAGGCACAGAAAAAAAAATGAAGCTAGGAAAATCATGTCATGTCTGCTGGGAACTCCTCATGATGGGTTGTGTGTAAGGGTTACTGCTGCAATCAAGGAGGAACCCTCATAAAATGCCTCCCACCTCAACTTGGCCTAATAGGCCCGGCACAAGTGAAGTATTCTATGAATCATGAAGCTCATCATTAAGCCATAGCCCTCCAGAGTGAGGCAATACCCCATAGATATGACAGAGCACTCACAGCCTCTATAAGCAAAAGCTTAAAGAACCTTCCTGTTGCTTTTGCCTCTTGAAACTGGTAGATGCCATAACAACTTGTATAAAAAAAAGAAGAAGAAGACCTCCTCCCCTAATAGTCATGTTGGTTTTGTAGTAATCTCTCACTCAGTTCCAGAAATTTGATGTGCATGCAGTTTGTTCCTATTAAAATTGAATGGAGTGACATACCAGCAGAAATTAAGAACAAGTCACTGACATGAAACCATTCCTTTGTCTGCTGTGTAATTTCCATGGAAAATATTTTACTGGGACATACTGTTCGTTACAATTGGTTGTTGCATACCTTATGAAAACCTATTGTTAGAAACAATGTCTGTTGTCTCCTCATGAATGTTTGCAACATTTACTACTAGCTTGATTTCAGTTCTAACCCTGACCTTTACAATGTACATAAAGTCTTTTGTGGTTGCTTTTTGTGTGTGTATGTATGTCACATATTAAGGAACTAGAAATGACAATTAAAAGTTAACCTTTCTTTGCAACACAGAGTATAAAAGGGAGAAGATGAGAATACAAAGCCTAGACTGATAAAAACATGATACTGTACCATGCATAAGATATTTCTATAAATGTATGCATATGTATATCTGTATGTGTGCTTGTTTGTAAATAATCAACTAATTCATTGAACAACGATAAAACACGACAACATGATTATGATATCAGTTGTATATAGAGCACAAAGCTGATCTGTCCGTATTTCATCTTTTTAACAACTCTGTGAAAGCTATTGACAATAATCCCTTTGAACTGTTGGTAGAGTGCCATATCTATGTGTATATTTATGTATCTATATACCCACTGATGACATATGTGTAATGTTGCCATACATTGTTACTCTTACTGTAACCCACAAATAAAGTCTCCTACTTTCTATGGGCTCCTACTTACCATGCTTAAAAAAACGCATCAACCGTATGATGACACGTACACCAATGACATGATACTTGCTTTCCTGCATTAGAGGTTGTGCTTGCATGTTGTAATCAACCCTTAAACACCTAAAACTCTCCTGTGAAATTTGCGACAAGTTGGCATAGAAGGTGCAAGAAGAGGTTATCAGACGTCGATGACTTGTGAAAACAATTCTTTTGAGTAGTCTTCATGTTCTGTTGCTATTTCAGGTAGCTGAAACATGCAGTCTATGTCAAATATCAATCACTAGATCTATACCTGGATAATGTGTTGCAAGTTATCACCCTTTGAGGTCAACCGAACCTGCTTTGTTCCGACATTCAAGTAATGGGTTTCTCATTCGAGTATTTCTCTATGGCTGCAGCTGTAATGAATAATACATGCTCCATAATGCAGTACAGCAAGTGGAAGATTGTCTTTCAGAGTGTTCCTTGTCAGCCACATGCAATCTGCCCTGATTTAAAAGCTGTATGTAGAACATATTTTTCCATAAAACTGACAAATTAAAGGTATATGAAACCTTTCCATAGTAAAGGAAAAATGTGCACCTCCTTTTCCTTGTTCAATATAATTTTCATCATGTTTATGTAGATCCATATTAATACCCGAATTTGTTGGGTAACATTTCAAGATACTCTGCAAAGGAGGAATATATTACTCTTAAACCATTCTTCAATAATCTTGATTTTGTGCTACGTGTAGAATAAAACAGACTTTCAGAATATTTGGAGACGTACTTGAAGCTAATATGTTGTATGAGAATATGTGTGTGACTGTTCAATTTGTGTATGAAGAATAGTAATAGAAAATTTTATTTAAAGAGTTTCATTCTTTACATTTATTTTTCAAGTTGTTACCTTACAACAGAGTGTGGTTTTATTATGGTATCATATTTTGCATTGTTATAAGAAAATCTACAGTGTAAAAAAAATGCATACAGGCCATCAAAATATCTATTTCGGCTCTCTCACCGGAGCAATATTGGGGCCTTGATGAATACAACCAAGTGTTTGGAGAATTGCAGCTGTCTCGTTGTCTCTCTGTCTGGCTGTAAGATGGCCAATGTTTAGAATGGTAGGTCCACTATAATAGCTGCATTCACACATACACAATAGTGGGAAAACAATCATGATCCGTATCTCGAGATTCTTTTTGTAAGCGTTCACACTGACAGAAATATCCTGCCAATTGGCACACACATTGCACTTCACTGCATGTGCTTTTCTTTACCCTGTGTTCTTGCATGTCAGAGTGGTGTGGTGTGCATGGTTTTGTTGTGGGGCACATGCTGTTGTGATGTGCATTTTGAATGATGGGATATGAAATCTCAAGATTATTTGGTCCAACGTTCACACGGTCACTGCAGGGCAAATTATTTGTGATAACTCAGAAATAAGTGCATGACTTCTTGGGATTTGCATTGCGACGGTAATCGCGATACAGTTGGACCTCTATTATCCGGCCTCCCTTTATCCCGATCTCTCTATTATCCGGACGCAATCTCGCCGTGATTTTTTTTAAATAATTACGGGAAGAAAGGGGGATTCTCAACTCCTTGAGAACTCCTACCCAAACACACATGAATTACATATTACTTCCAATATGATTAACATACAATGCATCAAATTTCCTTCCAAATTGCTTACCTTCAGACATTTCAACATCCCGAAACATCCCCAAATGTAACAATGAAAAGATTGCAGTATACACATTACTACATGTGGTACTACAATGGGCTACATCAGTACATGTGTATGTATATGTACATGTATAAAGCATCGAGTCTCCCGTATCCGGCCAAATCCCTTATCCGGATGAGCCCCGGTCCCGACTTGTCCAGATACGAGAGGTTCAACTGTAATTGATTGGATTTTTGTGTCCACAAGGGCAAAAATTTTGAGATTTCAACCCCGATGCAAATATCGAGATTTGTATCTAGATAATTCATGTACGTGTTAATGAGGACTCTCTTGCTGAAAGGAATTTCTTTGTTTACGTAACCAAAATGAATTTATGGAATTTGGAAAATTCAAAACCACTATTTTTATGAAGCACTTGTATTGTATTCCCATCACATGGTTGTATCATTACTGCTGAACACACCACTACCGGTTCATTGACTGCAAATGGCACTTACAACAATGTATGAAAATATGCATGTCATGTATAGATTGTAGTTACCAGTAAGATGGAGGCAGCAAAAATCGTATGAATTATTCCATTCTAAGAGGACAGGCTTTGCTGCTCTTGATTTATGGATCATTGCTAGGACTGTGACACAACCTGTGAAAACTCTCACTTTGTAATTCTACAATGCATGGCATAGCAAAAGTGAATGAAATATAATGAATATTAAGCTCTAGCTTGAAATGAAAATGCAGCTGATCTTGTAATATCTCTTCCTCTGTATAATTCTGTCCACCATTAAAAATTCACTACTTGCAGTTGGTGTTAACATATTGAGTTTGATGATTGTTGGTCCTCCTAAAATCATGAAACTTTTGTATTTCAGAATGTAACAATTTAGAATTGTAAGATATTGCAGGCAGCTGTATTTGGTACATTTTACAAATGATAACCCATGCCACCTTTATAGCATACATTGCTTTTATGTATACTATGAAGTACTGTTGATACTTTTGTCGAACAGCTTTCAGCACACTTTAATCATTCCAAAGATTAAGAGAAAACTTGTTTAAAAAATAGGCAAATCTAGGAATAAGCTAGTCTTTTAGCCACTAGAAAACAATTTCTAGTACAAAATAGCATAGTTTTTAAGTGATAGCAGGAGTGTAAAAAAATGTTGTCATTAGAGATCTGGATAGGACAAAACGTATGCTAGAAATTTGTTGTATGCAGAAGTATTAATCTTGGGAAGTGGAAAATGTTTAATTGGCTAAGGATTCATGGAATCACTCTAATCATAGGACATCTAAACTAGGTGAATTTGAAAAAAAGATAGAGTAACTCAGATTTGTGTCCTGTGAAGTTTAATCTGTCTGCTAGTATTTTCGCCACATACTATATGCATTTACTCATTTCTTTTTTATTTAGTACCAACCAGGCTAAGCAGATCGAGTAATTTGTGTTCTTTATTGTTCTGCATTCATATTCCTGCAGTGTTACTTTATAGAGATGTTGCTATTTTGCAGCGAAAAAGCTCACGTCCAAATGTATAATATGGTGTGAAGAGTGACCCAGTTTATTTCAGCAAATAGAATGAGGCCGTAATAAGCATGAATTACACTTGTTGCATCATTGTTTTGTCCCTCCCAAAATCTATTTCCACTTGCTGGGGTATAAAGAGAAATGAAAGCATTAATGGCCACAACTGTTTAGGGCACGACATGGCATTGCCTTTGTTTTGCTGCAATTATGCTGCAGTGTGTTTACAGATGCCTTCGATTGGTCAGATCAATACTCACATGGTTGAATGAGTTTGGAATGAGATCTCAATTTGTAGTTCCGAGTGTGCTGCTGTGTAGGAATTTCAAGCCTCATTTTGTGTATACATGCATTGTATGTGTGACTGACGTAGTGTGTTAATTATGTATTTGCTATGGTCTTAACCAGATTTTTTTTAATTAGCTCTAAACATCTTTTATTGTGGCATGGAACATTGTGAAACAGACACATATAAAAGAGAAACTCCTGGACAGAAAGCATTGATGATAATGAAGCAATGCAAGTACACAATTCACGTAGGTTTGAGAGTGATAAACTCCTGTTATTTATACATCAAGGGGCTTCAGACATGATCACTCTAAATAATCCTCTTAGTGTACTTGTTCTGTTCTTCTCCTCCATTGCTGAAATGGGAAGCACCACTCCTTGAGAGCAGACTTAAAGATTATCCCTACCCCCTTTTTTCCAAAAAAGCCTGTCTCAATTGCCCTCTCCCCCACCTATACCCTTGTCAGGTGCATGCATGCATTTTGAATGTTGTAGTCATGCTATTCTTGTTGACATACCAGCACAAATTTCCACCTTGAGTTGATAAAACTCTCTGCAAGGCAGCTATTGCACTGTGCAGGAGGGGAGGGTAGAACAGCGTCAACCCCTTTCACCGGCATTGGATGACAACAATCGTCTCCAGCAACCTGCATTTGCAATGGACACCCCCTTCACGTTCCGCATGGCCAGTCAGCTGTTTTATGCTCTTCCTCTGCCTACATTGTAGCTCAGTGTCTCACACCATGTCCCCCTTTTCAAGACCCGTGACTCCAACAAAAGGATGAGAAAGTATTTTCCATGCAAATGGGGCAAGTCCGAAGGAAACTTATTGATTTCTTCTTCTCTTCGTCACTGCTGTGCCCCCAAAGTGAATCAACCACCTATATAGGTCCAATGTAAGCCATCTCCTCTCTTTACTCTCCAGTGCTGATCACATGAGAGTTGACATTGATTGTGTGGTTTGGTTTTTAATAAAGACCATCAAATCCCCCCCCCCCCCCCCTCCCTTCACCTCCAGCAGCATACTCTCATGTTTCACGGGATTTATCTGACACATAACAAACTAGAATAGTGCTGCAAAATACCATTTTGATAGTGGGCATTCACATTGACATTCAGCAAAGCTGTCTTGTATCAAAGTTGATATCAACAAGAATTCCTTTTACCCTGTCTGTTTATATGTTTCATATGTATACAGTAACTTTCCTCAATCATTGAAATGATGACTTATTGTTGAATTTCAACCCGTTGAGGAAGAGTCCAGAGTATACTCGGGCAGGTGTCTATGGGAAATGCATGTTGTAGCATAATTCAGCCTGTCCTCAACAGGTTAACAATGCTTTCATACTGGGTATGTCAAGCATGAAAGCAATTATGATACAGGGATACAGTTGAGACTAAGATTGAGACTTCAAAATTAAAGAATGGCATTAAAACTGAGTTTGAATATCAATATTCTACACTTTATTATTACACATGAATGGCAAGGAGCAATGATCTGCATTATTTGGCTCTTTTACACTGCAGATTTCTAATACATCACCTGTGCACTCTTTTTTGCCCAATAAATCTTTGCCCTTTTGTGTACAGTTTATGCTTGTTATGCCACACATTTTGGGCATGTGTGTAAATAGACCATTTGAGGGAGAAAATAAATGAATCATGCCATCAACTACTTTTTTTTTTTCATTAAAAAAAATTCTCAACAAGGATAAGCAAAAGTTGGATCAAAACGACTTAATGGCATGACCAAACTGCATGATTGGAACATCGAGTATGAAATGTCTCCAGTTTTTGTCTTCACACTGTGAGAAGCACTTTACTTGATGGTCAGTGGCACAGCTGCCATTATTACTGTGAATATATCTGTGAGAAAGTGATAACCGTGCTCAATAGGAAGGATCAATGGAGGTATCTGCAGTTTGCAATTCTCGCTGCATTTACGTCTCGGTTTTTTTTTTTTCCGTATGAGACAACTCTCTGAATTCATTTTTAAGTGATCTCTCCCAGTGTTTACAGAATTCACTCAGTAAAATTGCAGTAGGGATCAAACTTGAATATATCAGTTTTAGTTTTGAATGTTTTTTTTTTTTCTACTCATCACTTGGCAGGAAAAATCAAGATAATAATATAAACGTAACATTCAAAATACCTGTAGCTTGGTTAGAGTCTATACACATAACATCTTCTAACAACCTTCCATGGTAATGGAACTTATTGGAATAGTTAATCTGAAAGTATTTGTGTTTATTCTGTTTATCATTGCACAGAAAGATGCATCAAATTCCTTCAAAATTAGATGACCTAGATTGTATCAGCTGTATATGGGGTAATGTGTCAGTGTCACACCTTATATCTAGGAGTCATCATTTACTTGTAGACTGTCTGGGTCTCAGATAGAAATAGACACCTCATTATTATCTAGCCCAAGGTGACAATCAGCACTAAGCATTGCTCATTTTTAAATCCTCATGGTCTGACAGTCAGCCTAGTATTTACATTGTATGTTTTTTTTTTTTGTTGTTGCTAACCATTTAAAGGCATCAATCATTCTCAAAAGGGTACAGAAGATACCGGTACTACAAACTCTCAGTCAGCAAATAAGCAAATTCTGCAAAATCTTTTATTTTGCATGTCTGAATTTCTGGTGTGATTTCTGAAATTAGAAGCATCACACAGGACTCACTAAAGCAGGTTTCTTTTGATGGGCAATGTACACTGTATATGTGTATAAAAGTTGATCTTTATTCGTAAGTTTGTGGATGTCAGTTGTTTTTATGGTAAAAGGATGTGAAGGAAAGTGAGAATGTCATGGTTTGATATAGAGTGTCATATTCTTATAAATCCTTTGCTATGTTAAGGGCCCTGTTTTATCAAAACTTATAATTGATTATAAATATCCTTAATTGCCACACAGGCTGCCATGACTTACCACAGAAACCAACTATATAATCAGTTAACTCTTCATTAAACAGGGCCCTGGCAATACTATATCTATTGAGATAAGCACTGTTTCTAGTCCAAACTCAGTGGCATCATATTAAGAAATGATTAAAGGCATAATTTACCATTTACAGATGAAACAAAAACCCAGCATTAGTGCTTTAAATAATTCTAAGATGTGAGTTAGGGATAGAAACAACCACTGTAAAATGTGAATCCGTATAATCAATGTTAAGTATCGTTAAATACACAAAATGTGAACAATAGTTATAATAAAGATGTTTCCAGACTAAACCGTCTACAGTTATGTTTTATTGACAAAATACTGATATATTCTTATATTTTAGGCTTTGTTGCAAAAAGGTTATATGGTAGGGTATTTTGTGATACAACAGACTTACCCATATGCCTCAAATGTGATATCTTGAAAATTTTTAAAATCACTGCTCCCAAAGGTAAACAGGACCTTTAAGGGAACATAATATGTAAGGCTTCTACCCTCATCTTGTGAATCAAGACCCTCTAAGACTTTGTGCAAGAATAGATCCCTTTAACATCCTTTCGATTTACATCAATTTGGGCGCCGTGTGTCAGTACCATTAAGAATGCATCGTGGTCGTATTGTAAGCGATCTCGTCCTGCGTGTGAAACTAATTGTGCGCTGGCCTTGGTCTGCGCCAGCTGGTTGCGGCGCGGCCGTTGGTCTGCCTCTTAGTGACGTTGCTCTGGCAGGCGGTGTTAGAGGCATTTAAGCGTGTTGACTGTCAGAGGTGCTAATCAAGTTTCAAGTGTACAGAACATTTATGGGCTGGCATTTATGGCCCGCTCGCGTTATCATAATCAGTGCCACAACCAAAACTACAACAACAGCGACAAAGAGTGAATACTGGATACGACGGAGAACGACGTTAAATTTCTGCTCTGATATAGGGGATGATTTTTAACGCGTTGAAGATGAGTCCCAAGTACACTTGGGCAGGAATCTATGGGAAATGGCTGTTGTAGCAAAATCAGCCCATCCTCAACGGGCTAAGATGACCAGTAGCATGTTCAGATAGCTGTAATGGTGCACTCTGATCTGTGCAACTGCAATATCAATCATCAAGAAACTTTGGTGCTCTGCTCTGTAGTCATTCAATATTTTTTAACTGTCAAGTTATTCTAAGTCAAATTAAGCATGAAGGATTTGGATGATGATTATTTTTTTATCATTTGAAAAGCATTCCATCAATATTCAGTGCACTGAGGGTGATTTTGGAATTTACTCAAAATAAGAACATTCAAACACTAACAGCTTCAAGCCATTCACTGCACAGCTTTGAGCCATTCACCTTGCCATAACATCATGTCCACTATGGTCACATCTATTCTGCAAAGGTTTGAAGTGCCAGACCACATGTCTGTCTTGTGTGGCTCTCTGTTTGATGTCTTTTCTCAGTCTTTGCCTGCAATAGTGATAAACATGTATAAGACAATATGAATGCCTTGTAGGAATATCACTGAGGGGGACATTCCTCGACAGTTTTGTCTGATAAAAGTGTCATGAGTTGGAAGGGGTTAAGCCTTGGTAATATTATAGGTGCCGTGGGCCCCTTGGGGTGTCCTTGCGATGTAGAGACGACTGACCATTCCAATTTCATCGCTCGGGGACGGCGACGTGAGTGCGCGACTCCTTCTGTTGGCTGTGCAGGGGCAGTGAGCAAATACTGCGAAATCCAACCTGTATGACTATGAAGCAATCCCAGTTCATAAGTTAAAAGCATTTTATTCCAGGAGAAGGAATCAGATGCCTTTTTACCCCCTCCATCCCCCAATCCCTGAACCTTAGGCCACGCTAGCATGTTTTTTGGAGGTTTTGCTTAATTCTATTTGTTGACATTACACCAAACATGTTGCAGGGAAACCAATCCTAATTGCATTTGGTTTATTAATCGTAGTATACTCCTCCTCTTCCATCATGTTCCTTCTCAAGTGAAGTCAATTTAAACATTGCATTTTATCCTGCTGTGTAGGAGGTGTTCATGAAGGTTAGAAAGTTTACGGAGGTAAGACATTTAGATGATGTGGTCGTACCGGTTGGGGCATTACAAGATATGTTTCTCACACTTGCGTAAATGGGCTGGGGTCCTTACATAGAACAGGTATCATGCTCACTTGTATCACTTACCGTACTTAATTGTGAGTTAAACCGCCCTTGGGCAAGAGGGTACAAGATTGTAATTGCTTTTGCAGGATCCTGGCAGTGTTTAAGTCTATGTGTTGAGGGAAGATATTTCAATCCTGTCTTAAAATTAGAAGTCAAATAGGCATCAAACAAACATTGAGCTCAAAACAACATATTTGATGTTATTTGTTGCAATCTTCATGAGCTAATTTCTTCATATCTGTAGATTATAAGTCTGATGTTTACAGCATGGCTTTTTTGCGTTCTGCACGCGGATGACTACCATTTCCTCACTTCAAGTAAAACAGCCTGCTGATTTAGATGTGTCCTGCCTAACGTTTTATTGTGCTGTAGACCAATCAAGTCAGGGAATGTAATGATGATGGAATCCATTGCTTGAGATGGAGGCATGCAGACCTCTTCCCGGTGAACAATTGCTGGTGTGGTGCTGAATGCAAATGAAGCGCTGAACGGTGCTGCACTCTCGAAAATGAGGTTTGCTGACTATTGACGTCAGGTTTGGTGCCCGACTGCAGTACCCATCTCATTAATTGTACAATAGACTGGGATATTAGTCCTCAGTACTGCTTAAATGACTTCAATTATCAATTTTCATTTTTTCCTGATGGCAATAACAGTTTATGTAGAAATATACAGCATGAACTTTTCCAAACAATAATGAGGTCATTATGGATGGATTTTGATATGTATCATATACAGACATATGAACACAAGTTGTATGAATGTTAAAGTGTTCATCATTGTATGTACACAGCAAATAGGTACCATTTTTTGGTGATGGGGATTTTGCTAGCTGAAACATTGTGTAAAGGAATGCTTTTCAAGGAAAATACAGTAGGCTGTAAAATGTCTGACATAGAAATGGAAGGAAATTGAGTAGGTATGAATACATGTACATGTATGTCAAATGTTGATGCCAAAGGGTATAAGATGATAACCATCCTGTATCCTTTTTCCTTCCCCTATTCCTCATCCCCTCCTCTTTAAAAGTAGGCAAAAGTTACAGAGAGCCACAGCAAAGCACACTATTTCAGCCATGTTCGTAAGCCTCTAGGGTTCTCGGCTGCATGCAGGTGTTTTCTCATGGCATCCTCTGCAGGGGCCTTTAAACCAATCTGGTACAGCGGGATTATTCTCTGAAAGGACCTTTACCCTTTTGGAGGAGGCTGTACCCCCCGCAGAGTGTGCATTTTGAGATGCTATATGATCCACGCACATCCTATGCTCGAGAGGGACGTTCATGCGGTGGGGGGGGGGGGGGGAGGTTTGAACATGGACTGATTCCTTGCGATGGGTTGAAGCAGCTCACAGTGATCTTGTTTGTACATATTCATAGCGTTTTCTTTTTTTTTCCTCCATCCATATTCCTGCCTCAATTGTGAGGTGCCATAAGAGGGGGAGTTGTGCTATATTCCCACGCAAGGTCCTGTAATATCCATGAGAAATTGTGAATGTTTTGAAAGCTGCCTAGTGCTGGAGACGTGCTGATTCGATATATGTTCATAAATGCAATGGAACATGAGAGGGTTTCCAAAATCTCCCTTTGAATTCTTCTCCTAGCATAAAGGGCAGCTTACTTTGTGAATCATGCATGATAACATGAATTGATGCAATTCTATGTCTGATTTATCATTGTGGGTCAATAAATGTTTTCCTGATTGCTGTTATTGCGATACTCATGTATTCTCTCGGATGGGACTACAGTGAAAATATATATTGCACTAGTCAAAGATGAGTATATTGACCAGCCTAAAATCAAGGCAAGAACTTTGTCTGGTATCCCTTTAAATGAAGCCCTCTGATATAATTGCTTTCATATCTATACAGCTTGGCATATTTGGCTCGGGCTCATTCAGAATATCAACCAAGTTTTTTATTGTTCAAGTCATTATTATCAGATGTTGGAAACAATATAAAATATATGAATTGACATCTTGCACTCACCAAAATTGAAGGACATTAAGATAGCTGTTTGCAATAATTGATCCTTTAAAATTATATTTGCACATACACACACACACAAAGAAAACATTACAAAAATGTCTTAACACAGCTTGTTTTTAAGTGCCGTGGCTAAAATAAGAAGGAAAATATAGAAGAGTACACTTGATATAATTGTCCATGATGCCAGTAAACCTACACCCTGGTTAAGATAGTTTTTTACTACATTGTATCTTCCCCATGGTTCTCTTCTGCAACTGTACATTCTATTATAGCCATTCTTTTTCATAAGTGCATAGAAACATGTGCACTATGTGTTATCTGCTATGTGAGTATTGTTAATTATTGATTTTCATTATTCTGTGTGTGGTTTTGCAATGAAGAGTATGATGGATATATCGGAAAAGTGCATTTCCTGCATGCACACTTTGCACAAGTAAGGACAATCTGTGCAACTGGTTGATTTTCATCTTGTGCGGATATAAATATTTTAAAACCGTACATATCGTCTAATGTGATTTGCAGTTTATTTTTGCTTTAATTGTCATCAATAGATACAAGAGAAGCTTCAGTCATTATAGTTGTATTGACTCTAGGTATTCCTTAGAATTCTCCCTACAGATGTAGACAGTGATTTGAATGCTTTACAGTATCATTCTTCTAGAATAGGAAAAAAAATGACATATCAATTCTGATATTGTGCTTTGACTGTGAGTCAATAGATTCAATATCAT
Source organism: Diadema antillarum (assembly GCF_040938485.1). Lineage (NCBI taxonomy): Eukaryota > Metazoa > Echinodermata > Echinoidea > Diadematoida > Diadematidae > Diadema > Diadema antillarum. Next base: position 201,948 of record NW_027272295.1, on the reverse strand, counting down.
GAGATATATCTAGCGGAACTCAAATCCATTGCCATCTTCAGTAGATACAAACTGTGCTTGCAGCTCGGGCTCAGCCATATACATTTATGCATAATGTAAAGTTGTGAGGTTCTCTGATTGTCTGTGAATACACCAGATGCAATGTTTCTCGCCAACAGTTTCCATTTCTTGTCTCATCTCTGAATGTCAAGAAGCCAGACGTCACAGTGCACGTTGTATTTGCGGGCCAAAAGTCTGAAATATTCATGCAGTGTGCCTCCGAGCCTCCTTTCGCAGTATCGCCGGTCAATGTTCACGGGAAACAATTTGGAGCCAGAATTAGATATTGCGATCTGGCTCCACCATCATCTGCAGCGGGACCTGCCCAACATATTGCGCCACATTCAGAGGCACAACAGGGAGAATGTAGAATGGAATTCATTAGCAATACTAACATTATGATTCGTCAAGCGCCAAATGTCAGAATTTATTGAGAATAATGACATTTTGTCGAGCGATTGAAGAATCTATACAGATGTCACATCAAATTTTATTTGTTTTATTGTCAATGTAATTATTTTGATTGAAGAATCTATACAGATGTCAAATTTTGATTTGTTTTATTGTCAGTGTAATTATTTTCATCATTATAATTGTAATGAGGATCAATGATTTGAAAATGCAACTTCATGATTTGATGAACTTGAATGTCATTTGGTCCATTGAGCATCATTGGCATTTGACTACTGATTTAAGAAGTAATTTGATATCACGTAAAAAAATGTGGATTTGCTTTCATTATCAATATTCATCTTTTTCATTACAATGCTAATAAAGGTAACTATGATACATTGAAAATTGTCATTTTTGTCAAAATAGCATCAACAACAACAAAAATAGGCATTTAGGGTTTAATACTTTATTTTTACTGTAAGAACAAGTAATGGTCAAGGAAGTGCAGAAAATCACCATTTTTGAAATTGTTATTTGGTCACAAAACTGGCAGCTTTGATCATAACACAGTGTACTCCCATTGTAACAAACTTGGTTGTAATGAAAATCTCATTACAAGGAAGTAAGAATTCAGGTCCCCCAAATTATATTAATATACCTGTAAACTTTGTATATTTTATTGCTTGGTTAAAACAAAATTCAATATGATGAAAGAAAACGGCCGGTCCTGAGGACTTTTTTTCTTACGAGAGTCCCTGTACAATTCTGTAACAGTCGAAATTTTTGCACATTTTGCGCCACATGAAATTAGCAAAAAATTAAATGCATGCAAGATTGGTGCTTGTTATATTATGTAATATCATTTTATAATTTGATTCTGTAGCATTAAAAACATGTATGCAAGATTCATCCTACCCAGTCGAGTGCAAAAGATTACAGTACCAATGCAATAATATCCATTTTGTTCAGTACCCTAAAACTACTATGACATATTTCAGATAGATTTCAAATTCATAGCCTAAGGTCAAACGTATGTTTTGAAGATGCTTCTGTGGTTTAAATCCAGGTTTAATTGGTCATTCTTTGTTCCATTGATTCTGCTAAGTTAATAACAAGAACAACGGCCACAATAAAAAAGAATTATAGAAGAATGCAATACAAGCACCGAAAAAAAAGGTATGGGTATGGAGAAGTGGACGCTTCATCAAGAGATGGTGAAGCTTCCAGCAATGCTGTGGCCTCTGTAAATATTCCCTGTCACACTTCAGCAGCCCCTGATCCAAACAGCAGTGAGTGGGTAGAGAGGCTCGACTGTATTCCGCTGATGGATTGATATGCAGCACATGGTGATGCCGAGTGCATACTCGCAGTGAGATTATTACCACCCTTTTTATATCTTTCTATTTTCTCCTCTGTACATGCTTCTCTATTCGTCTCTTTCTCTCCCTCACCATCTCTCCCTCTCTGTATGATCTGTTTGTCTCTCTCTCTTTCTCTTCTTCCTGTGCTACCTCCTACTCATTCCTTTCCTGTCCAGTCCGTGCGCGGTCCTGTGTATACCAATTAACGGCAAGAGAAACATACTTGTCACGCTCGGTGTGAATTTCATTAAAACATCGGACCCCATCTTTCCCCCTCCAGCTCACTGATGCAAGACGGACGTCACTAACAGTGTCACATGCCCCGGAGTGAGCAATTTGACACTCGCCTCATTCTTCCCCTCTCTGTTATCTTGTCCTGACCGTTCTGGCTATTAGCAGAGAGTACAATGTGTGTTGTACTTGCAGTCACAGTCGTATATCTTTCACTGTCGTGCCTGTTATCACATTGGCACACGAGGGCACTGTACGACTGGCTGCACAATGACGGGATATTGAGTGATGGGTAGACTTTTTAGAGAAAGTGCTTTTTCTAAGCATGCCAGAGCAATTTGATATTCAGCAAACTCTGTAATGATAGAAATGTTATGCTGTATATATTTGCAATGAAGGTATCAAATTTCACTTATTTGTCATTTGTTTTGAATATATATCATTGGCTAAGAACAAGGAGGACGTTATCACACTTTTGAGGGGCATTGAATCATTGGTATTGAGTTGTAGAGCTTTGTCTACTCTACATTGTGGTGTCAAGTTTAAATCATTTTCATTTTCAGTAAAATGTTATTGTATTCAATGTGCTGACATGTCATCCCTAGACCAGGAGGCAGTGAGTCCAGTGTCATTTTGACTGGGATGAATATTTTCTGTCTTTACTTAAAAATGAAAGACCTTTACAGAGGTGAAAAATCCATCACTGTCATGTTTTGGAAGATGAATTGCCTCTGACATTCCTATTCATTCAACCCATCTTCTGTATGACCCTGGTAGGTCCTGTACAAATTACATTGGTTGCTACGGAAACCACAAGGGCATTGGTTTAACTTTATCGTGGATGATGCATTATAGCATGGTCATGTCTGATCTGTATACAGCCTAGAAGGGGATAAAAAGGTTCACTAGGTTTTCATGAATATTCATGGATCTCTGAAGTGCAGATAAAGGAATAAGGTGAGAACATGACACAATTTCTCAGCAGGTGTATAAAACCAGATGGCACAGCTGTCTCTGATGTGAGCGCGATATGTAGGCATAGAGTAGGTTCAATTAGACAGTGTAGGATTAGTAATGATACTGGATTAATACAGCCAGTGTGAACAGGGCTAGGAGATTACTGTGTTTGAACGTGTTGCTACATGTACCTTCAAGCAGTTTTGATTGATCACTTGTCACACTCCATATCACGCTTCGTCATGTCTCTTTTACACTGATTGTTGTGAAGTTTAACCTGCTGAAGATGAGTCCTGGAATACTCGGGCAGGTGTGTATGGGAAATGCGTGTTGTAGCAAATCAGCTCGTCCTCAACGGGTTAAGACTGAGACAGAAAAAAGAGACTTTATTCTAAAAAAGGATGGGGAGGGTGACACAGAGAGAGATGGAGATCGTAAGAGAGAAAGTGTGTGTGTGTGTGTGTGTGTGTATATGTGTGTATGTGTGTTCGTATTGATGGCATGATTAGTGTGTGTGGTATGCATGTGTGCGTGTATGTCTATGTGAGTGCGTGTGTGGGTTGTGCGGGGTATGTTTGTACGAGTTTATGGGGTTCGCAATTGAGTGTAGTCTATCAGTGCTTGAGTGAGTTAAAGGGACTGAATGAATTAAATGAATGTCTGAATTGCCATGTGGAGGGACAGACTAATTCCTGTGTACATGAATGAGATAGGTGGAAGGGATCAAGCCAGATCGAAGGAATGAAGTAATGAATTGGTGACTGTATAACTCTTGCATGGAGTTGGGGATAGGTTATTTATCTTCTACTACAGGCAAGTCCCATCAAAATGAAATTCTTAGGACTGGCATTTTTCATTCATTACATTGAAATTTCATTATACCCAGACAAATAAAGTATATAAAGATATAATTATATAATAAAGTAACATTTTGAGTACCTGAATTTTAACTTTGTTGTAATGAGATTTTGTTATGACCATATTCTTTATAGCTGGAGTGCACTGTATTAAGACATAGAATACGAAGATGTAGTGATCTGGCCACAAACTTCAGTTTACAAATGTATGTTAGATCCAAATTAATGGATATTTCTTCTGTCCTGCACCCACCTACAAGATATTCCATTCACCTGTTCATACCCTATGTATGTTACAACTTGGAATCTAGTTTTTAAGCTTTTTCATTGTCATGGAACAAGAACCTGTTCTGTAAGTAGTTCATGCGTATATGAAATCAGAATATGTTTAGTAATTCCTTTCATACCCAATAAAATACCTTTGTCACAAGTATTCTGAGAGAGACTCAAACAGGTTATAAAATACTAAAATTTGGTAAAACATACAGTTAAGCATTGACTTGGCATGAAGTCCTTTGTATGCATGGTGTGACTGCAGTTCAAATTCATGATTTCATCATCTGAAGAAAACTGGTAGAAAAGGAAAAGGAATGAAGGGAAAAGACACAAATGATAATCAATGGAAAAAGTCAAAGTGAGAAATGTGAGTGTATGAAGGAAATGAATAACTATGGTGCCCTACTGACCACTAGTCCAGTTGAGCCAGATCTGCTATCATTTCTCCTGCTATCATTGTCTCTGCTGACGATGACGCGTGGATCGACGGTAGTGGCTATATCACGGTGCGCCCACTCCATCCGCTGCTACCCTGTATCTATTGCCTTTCCTTTAATGCAACGATCCCAGAATGCGTCTGCATCATTGATAACCCCATCAAATTGATTGCCGATACTAGCTGTCCCTGTCCCTACTGCTGCCTGGATGGGGAGCTACAGTGGCTAAATCATGGCTAATGTGCATATTTCCGTGCCTTTGATCGGCAGGGCCAATTGACATCCACATACAGTTTAATAGTGTCCTTTGGAGTGTTTAAGTTTCAAATCTACATGTAACATGCCTGCCTGTATATCACATATCTACAAAGTATCAGTGTAGCTCATTCACATTTGGAAAGGCTTATAATCTGTATGATATGGATTCATCATGTCTGTTTAAAGCATTTGTGCTAATTATACATGTACCCCCACATCTCTTCTTCTGAACCATAACTCTCTGTTTAATAAAGAATAGCTTAAAAAAGGCACTGTGATAACCCAAAATTGCTCATTTATACCCACTGCATGAAAGCATACAATCAAAACCCTAGTATTTTGCAGTATAGATTTCAACAGATTTTGCTGCCTTTCTGTCATAATGATTGCACTGGTACTCAAGACCTCCACTACAATATTTTAGCAGCATCAGAACCATTAAAAGAAGGAAAGGAGGAAATCATCCCCACAGTGAAATTGATGTGCTCGCCTGACTATTAGAGTACTCAAAATGATGTCATTTTTTGTTTCTTTGTTGTTGCTTGCCTGACAGTTTTGAAAGATCATGCCAAATTACCTTTTAGCAAAACTGCTCATTCTAAAAATTACATTGTAATGAGGCACAATGAGAGTTTAATAGCAGTAATATCCTCTGATACCTTGCTGGGAAATTGTACTGCGCTATACGCCGCGCGCATTTCAATTGATGTTGAAGTGGCTGTGATTGGTATTAAATGGACCCCTAGATTCGGAATCGTTGCGGTTGTCACATTCAATTAAAAAGAAATGAAGATAAAACTGTACATAGACTGTGCATTAACTGTGCATTAGTGGCACATGGTTTTCGTGAATACTGTCATTTCAGGTTTCCATAGGAGCTAGCAGATGGATTACAAAATGTGCTGGTGGCCCAAATACTGTATACGCCGAATATTTCGCGAGGTTTTTATTTTTGCGAATTTCACAAGTCAGGTGCTTTTTGCAAAATTAAAGACACGCGAAAATATTGACTCTGATCCCGATGTGAATGTGACGTACGTGTGTACACTTCTCCGTTCAGTACAGGACTCCACCACTTGCAAAATCACCGCGAATTCCTGATTTGCGAAAATTTTGACTCATGAAATATATGGCGTATACAGTACTGAATGATTAGGGTCAAATGGCCTTTTGCAGAAGTATGAGTACCGTAGCCACTCCCTTGAAGCATCTCCTAACTTCTAGGCAGGTAGAAATATCCCTAGATCTCGTCAAGATAGTGGCGAGTTCTCTTTTACTCATTAATGAGCTTGGGTGGAAATACAGAATTTGTCTATAGCAGATTTTGCTGTATCCAATAGTAAAGCCCATTTGAACAGGTACGTAGTGTAGAATGTGCAATAGAAATGTAGTAGTATTAATATTATTATCAATATTTGCTGTAAACATTTCAAATGTGTGTGTGTCATTTCTTAATCATCAAGCCTCATATTTGACTAGCAGTGTTGCTTAAAATATTTTTGTTGCAGAAAAGGAAGAAGATATTTTCAGTCACATATTAATCATATTATTAATCCAGTGCTCGTGGTCGTTTTCATAGGCTCCATTCCTAAAATAACTAAATTATATGAAAAAGGTTTTAAAGTAGTTTTGATCATCTTATGTATGATCATTATTGCAGCAGTATTCTGTGAGACACTGTACAAAAGTATCTAGCATGAAATGATATATCTTTTTTTTTATATCTTGTGTCTTCTGTCCACTAATGCAATTGAATCATGTATTTTCTTCATAAAATTTATGAAATCAGGATTAACTTCATGAAAATGATTTTGGAAGAGAGGTTGAGGTAGAGGTGGAGAGGGGTAGAGAGAAAGAGAATTATATACAAGATATATCTATCATTGCAAATAGGCTGAGTGTATCAATTATATCTTAAGTACAGGATTTTTTTCTTCCATTATCATGTTTATGCATGGTGCTATTTTTCCTTCTATATTCTTCCATTATGTTAGTGTTTTAAATCTCATGGTACATGTATGTGCGTGAACAAGAATCCAGCATACTGTATTCACTGTGTAAGAGTGGAGTAGTATTTGCAGTAAGAGGACAGGTTACCTTGAATTTAACAAGAACAGCCTTACCTTAATCATAGCCTTCCTTACAGGTACCTTCACAACCAATCCACAAACCTAATCACTTACCATCAAGGGCAAACTCATTGCTTGATGTGATGGAAGTTTGTTTTGTGTTGAATTATGAAAGGGTCATTCATTATAGATCATGGGGGAAAAATCCCACCATGCAATAGCTGAGTTCTGTCGCTGTATATCTTACACACTTCTCAGTGGGAAGGAATGTGTAATGCACCTGTGTGGAATTCTTTGCATCAATGTGTATCGGATCATTGAAAGTGTAATTATTGCTGGATGCCAAGATTATCTCCAGCATATGAATTTGTGCTAGCAGGGCAGCCTGTGTGACTGAAATGTACCAGCCTCTTGTTTTAATGCTCTTGAAATTAAGGTAAATTTCATCTCCCCCCCCTCCCCCCCCCCCAACAAAAAATGTTTTCTGGAGGGAGAGAGGGAGAGAAAGATTACAACTACCATTTTCCGTCCACTTATAGTTTTTAAACGTATTGTTTAAAGAGTGCATGAAGTCTTATCATGAATAAACCCTTGTTCTGAATGACAAAGTATAGCAAAGATCTATTAATAGATAGTTTCACACTGAATATAGACCAAGTATGTTACTGATATGGGGCCATTACATGCAGGATATTTGACTTGTTACGGTCTGATGTCTGTTATTTACCCAACTATCTACCCCTGAATTTGAGAGAGCGAGAGAGAGAGAAAAAAACCCCAAAGTGTTTAAGAGTTGGTGATTTTTCCTCCGTGAGAGGTGAGGAAGAGGAGCCAAACGTTATGTTTGTGAAGCGCTGGCTGTCCTCTGTCAAACTCAATCAACGGCCGCTAAGTGTCCTCAGCCGGTGGTTCGCTCCCCCCCTGTCTGGGGCCGGCTGGCCGGCCGCTGTTTTACCTTTGGCGTATCGGGACAGATGTCTGCCCGGCAGTGGGCTTGTAATTGCAACCCGACTCCTCTGAAGTCTCCTTCGGCATCATTGCCCAACAAGGGGGGGAGGATCTAGCTGTCATTGTAACCTCCAGTCACTGAGCTGAGAAGGTGTCCAACTGGCCCCTCTTTTGTTCTTTTTGCCTCGAGTCTTTTCCCTCTCTATCTCTTTCTTTGGCACCTTTCATCGGACTGTTCCTGGGAGTATTCTCGGTGAAAATTGGTATCGACAGACACGTGCATCATCGTTACAAGTCATGTGACAGAAGTACTCGATGACAGCACTGAAGTTCGGAAGACTTTGAGTCCCAATGAGAAAGTTCACCTAAAGGAGAGTCGCTGGACAGAGCAACTTTGCCATTTTTGTCCCGTTTCTCCTGCCGTGAAGATCTTGTTTTTTTGCTCTGGATATTTTGGATTTACTGAGTTTACAAAGTCTGTGCGTGCACAACCTCTGGGAATTAAATGGCCAACAACCCTGAAGGTAAGGTATTGGAGAACTGTGATTGTAAATTGCGACACTTGTGTGGGTGTTGCAGGGCTCTTGTTATTAACCCCCAAGACTGGCTGTCACAAGGGGCCATTGGGCATTGTACAAAAACAGCTTGCCAGAGGTAATGACAGTTTATATACACCAGAATTAATTGTAGCTGTAAGTATGGGTGTGACTTTGATAAGTTGCTGCCTATCCATTTTTTTTAATAAGAAGGTGGCAAGCATGTAACTGCTTGCGCACAGTGCACAATCTATCCTGGCAACAGTGCGCTGTGCAAACTCATCCTGTGAGACTAAGTGCATTTCAGAACAAAAGAATGTCATACACCAGACAAACAGGACTAAAAATGTTTGTTTTAATTTCATTATCATGATTGTTTAGCCTCCTGCAGAGCTTTGTTATTATCATTTATTAATTACACCAGATACTGTTTGCTATGTGTTTATTTATTGGCTGAAAATTCATTTTCGTATCATGCACTATTAAAGAGTGCTCTTGTTCTCAACAAATCTAAGATAGCATCTTAACCCGTTGAGGACGACTCCCGTGTATACTTGAGCAGGTGTCTATGGGAACTGCCTGTTACAGCAAAATCAGGCCATCCTCAACGGGTTAATAGGATAAACTCTCGGTATATATCTCCCTATAGTAAGCTTAATATTGAACTAGATTTGCTGCAAAGTGGGATAGATAAACTGACCTGAATAGATAAACCAGCCTAATTGATCTGAATTGAATTTTTCTTCCCTTTAAACCATTCAATTCTACCTCTTTGTGATTGTGTACAGAGGCATTGAAAGTACGTACATGTACTTTCATCACACACTTTTGCCGCGCAGATTGCTTTAAACCAGAAAAGTCTTCATTCCTGTCGTTATTTGTACCTAAATGTATTTAAATAGACTCAGATTATTGGCCGTAAGAACTCCTCTCTGGTGCAATCTCGTTTGATTTGGAATGTTGTCAGCAAATGGGTACAAATTGCATGAAATGACACTCTTTTTTTTTCAGTGAAGTAGATGGAGAATAAATTGCTACAAGATTTGGTGCTTTAGAGCTTGTTATGTGTTCCTGTACAGTGTACACACACACACACACACACACACACACTCATTATAAAACATATACTCATCGTCATGACCTTTTAAACTTAATTAAAATACTAAAACCAGAATTTGCTTGCATTTTAATTTTGTGAATTTCATGGGCGTCAAGATTCCAGAATAAGAATGCACATGAAAGTTCTTGTTTATATGCATTGAATGCCAGTGGCAGTTGCAAGAAATTTCGCGCTGCAAAAAAGGCCATCGGCTCCAATTCATGAAAATTCCATGATGCAAATATTTCTTGCTTGACAGAAATTTTTATGAAACAGTGGTAAGGACTGTAACTCCCAATCTACAGTAATATTAATTTAGAGTAATTCACGAACTCTATCCCCTCTTCCACATCTCATTCAAAATGAGAGTTAAGTCCGGAAAAATCATATCATATATAAATTACAGGGAACTCTGAACAAATTGATTTAGGGGGAATTTTTTATTATCCAGCAGTATGTTGATGGAGGATGGGAGGGGGGGGGGGGAGGGGGATTACACTATGGCTTTTATTCACTTCAGGGCTTTCCCTGCTCCTTCCTACCCTTATCTTTCCATTCTGTCCTTCTACATACTTTCCATCCATTCTGCCCTTCTCTGTTCCTTCCTTTCATTCTGACCTCTGCCCTTTCCTTCCCATTTTGTCCTATTCTGTCTCCTTCCTTCCAGTCGATCCTTGTCTACCCCATTCATCCCATTCTGTTCTCTACTTCATTTTATTCTCTCCCGTACCCCTTATTTTCTCTCTTCCTATGCATCTTCTTTCCATTCTGTTCTCCACTTTCTTCTGTCCTTCTATACTTCCCTTCGAATGTAGAATCTCTACACATTTTTCAACTGGAATTTTGGAACTTTGGAATGGACAATTTGAATATAATATAATTGTTTAAAGCTTTCAAAGCTGTGAGAAATAAAAACTTTTTAAAAGGTCAAATGAGATTATTTTCATCAATTTTCACAGCTCTGATGTCTGTGACTTCATCAGGGTCATACAGTGAGGGGTCAAATGTATTGCACTGGCCGAACACAGACCACTTTGGGATGCCTGTTCTGTTTCGTTTTGTGAATTTAGCGTAAAGCAGCGTTAGCAAGAAATAATCACAGCAAGCAACAAAGACTGTTAAAGAGAGAGAGGAACAAACAGACTAAAAGCCCAAAGAGGGGAAGCATGTTGTTTACGCCAGCATGTCTCTTGATCCGGAAGACATGATGTACGCCGATCATTAGTGCAAAGCTCTTGTGGGCTCGGAGAAATGACTGAGTGTGTTTGATTTGACCTTTTGCATTCAAAGTGCATTCTGCCTCGGTATGCAGGGGGTTAATTGAACGATGCGCAGGGTCCCCCGCTGCCCCCCTGCGCAAATGTCAGTTAACACTGCTACATTGTGCGTGGGGCTGATTGGAATTTGATGCAGTGCCCTAGTCATGTGCCGAAATGTGCGTTAAAGGCACAGATCAGTTTCACTCGGTCCCTTGATGTTGCCACTCTGTCAGACGCTAAAGGGCAGGTGAACACGCATGTAGCCATGGTTTCAGGCTTTTGTGTTGATAATGAGCCATGTGGCCCATATATCATATAAATATCAGTAAACAAGGTTGCAAGGGAAAACAATTCCCAAGCCTGTGGTGAGATCCAACAGGCAGAATGTAGGAGGAATGGAAGTTGTGTAATAGCGGTATGTACTGTGCACATTTTTTAGGTTGTGAAAATTGTGATGTCAACAATGTAATTTAGTCTTGTTTCAAGAGTGTTGAGGGTCTTAAATAGTTAGTTTTTTTTGTCCAAAATTGGTTATCATAAAATTGGTTATCATAAAATTTGTGTCCAAATTTCAGTAAGGGAAGGTCTCTGTTTTTATTTCTCATGCTATTATCTGGAGTTTATGGGATTTCTGGATCTGACCTACAAAAGCTACATTCCTTCACTGTTTTAGAAGAGGTGAATTATTTAATTATGGTCTGAGAGAATGGTTTGATTATGTTTATGTCTGCCCCTAAAACAATAAAAACAAAACTCTGCTGAACCCAGAACAAGTGGACTATAGACCAATGCAGAGAACGATCAAATGTCACACTAACAGCAAAGTTGAGAAACTGGATCAGAGTTTTGAATCCTCCCCCCCCCCAAAAAAAAAAAAAAAAGAAAAAAAAAAAGAAAAGAAAAAAAAGTAGTATAAGAAAACCAACCAGGACTACCAAAAGTTTAAGCAGAGACTATAGAAAATAAGTAGAGAGAAAGAAAGAATACTTTTATATGCATGTGTATACTGATTTGGTGCATGATAAAATATAGACCTGAGGGGGCCCAAGACTGAACATACACTCAGTGATTACCCCCCCCCCCCCCGAATAAATTTCTGTCAAGAGTCGTACTTTCACATTCTTCCGCCGAGTTTGACAATCCCTCACACCGAGCGACAGCTAGGATTACAAGGGCGAGGGTTTTGATCAACGATGATTTTCCCCAAATGGGACAGGAATGCTCATATTAATTTCTGTGTCAGCGTATTGTGGAAAAGATGCATTGCTGATGAAAACAAAAGATAGAGAAAGAGATACATGTAGCTAGGTAGAGAAAGAGAGAGAGAGAGTGGGAGATATATATATATATATAGAGAGAGAGAAATAGAAAGAGACAGAGACTGGTAGACAGATGGAGTGAAATAATTCAAAGAAGAGAAAAATAAGAGAATGTAAGTCTACTAACGTATGCATAGGAAGGAAGAGAATGAGGAAGAGCTAAAAGATGCAAAGAAAAAAAAACAAGGAGGGAATTGTTCGTAGGCCTTAATTGATATTGTAGAGAAAAATGTTAGAAAAGGAAATAAAGGGAAAAGAATCTTAAAATTCAACATGAGGACTGGGAAAATTGAAATCTCTGAGATATATTAACCTGTTTAAGACTAATCCCACATATTCTTGGGCTGGGGTTAATGGCAAGTGTGTGTTACAGAAAAATCAGTTTGTCTTCAAGGGCTTAACAATATGGTTGCATACTATACTACGACAATTTGAATGTCTATGGAAGGCATTCATTTGACTGTCATGAATTATTGTCGTTACCTCAATGTCATAAAATTCTTCCATCATTTGAAGAAGATGACAGGGAAAATTCAGACAATGCCTTCACTGTACATTTATACTGTTTTCTTTTTCTTTTCTTTTTTTGCTGAATTATGACATCTGTGATTAAGAAAAAAAGATGTGTTTACATTAAAATTGAGAATATGATGACTCACTGGAAGACTGATACCTTTCTATGACATCTTGAGGTGGAGACATAATCAGCATTTTAAAAGGAAAAATTTAAACCAATGAAGGCTCTAGGAAATTTATCTGCAGATAGATCTGTCCTTGTGATCTTTACTTTTGGCAAATTCACTTAATCACATATCTTATACTGCAAAGCGATTATGCACAACTGATCAAATGCACTCCGTGTAAAATCAGGAGGAAAATAATACAAATTTTGACTGAAACTTGAGAGAGCAGCTAGAAACTGATTTAAGGATTTGTTGCCAGTGTTGGCATCATGCAGCTCTAGTAATAACAATGAAGAGGCTTTTGAAAATAATGCAACATATAAGCAAAACTACATGAACAGAATGAATACCAAATGAGAGATATTTTAGTTTACTCTAATTTATGAAGCACAAGTCTAACATGCCTAGATGTATCGGAGAAAATGTGAACTAAATTGTGTGAGGACTTAGAGTGTGGCAGTTTCTTTGAAACATGTTGAACCCTCATGGGCAGTCATCAAATCCTGTACAAATTGAGGACAGCTCTTCATTTTGAGGACAAAAGATGGCATTTAAAATCATTCTTTTTTTTTTACTCCATTATCAAATTTGATTATATGTCAGGAGAATGTGCTCTCTGCACACTGCATCTGATTGCAGTGAGGGATATCAGCTCATTTGTAACAAAGCAAGAACAAGTCTATAATTTGTCACAATTTTGATTATTTCTCTTTTGTGACTGCTTGTAATTGCTTGAAAATAAATAGAGAAAATGGGTGTAACTTCCTTATTCCCTGCTCAAGTTTATGATTAAAAAATGATTTAGAATTATTGAACCCTACAAGAATGATTTGCTGATTTGATAAGAATGTTTTAGTTTACAAGCATTCATATTGAGTTGAAATTCATATGCAAGTTCATTGTGTTCCCTTTTGATACACATTTAGTAAAGCATTTAGCTCTTAATAATTATGTTTCCATGGCAACTGGATTAATGATATATTTTTTTTGCTGTATCTAATTTCTATACTGTCTTTAGCATGAAATACATCATAGGTGGTATTTTGTAATTAAAGAACTGATTACATTCAAACATGGGCATAAGCATTCCCAAGATGCTTCACAATATGCTGTACGCTTTGATCAATATCTAGTGCGGATGTGAAGTTTGTGGACCCAGAGATGTGCTGGATCCAAAGATATAGCTGTTGTAGATTAGATGGCGGTAATTGGCTGCTACGCTGCATTCACTTGCTGGGCATGGGACAGAATGTGAAAAATTTCTCCTCATTCAACCACCCTGCCCATGTTTTTTTATCCTCCTCATTCTTCATCTTCGTCATATCTTTGTATTGATCCAGCTGCATCCATGCATTATTAGCGATCTGTGTTTTTTTCCTCCAGGCTACACATGAACAACATTATATTCTCCACGGCATTGTAGCATCTCAGGCTTGACAAGCCAAATATTTTGCAAAGGCTGTAGCACACTTTTGAGAAGAAGAGAGAAAAATAAATCATGTGCAATATTTAGAATATTCATTTCGACATGCAAAGAAATAGTGTGAGGAAGATTTTCATACATTCTTCAGATTAGAATTTGAATATTTTAATTTTATTATCATTTGTGACCCGCATCAACAAAAGGATCCGGAAGTCGGGGGTGATCGATTTTCTGAAAATAACATGACATTATTTCCTTACTCTCCTGCTTTAATTTCATATAAACACGACTAATAAAAGTACCCGGTTGCAGAGATATTGATAATTTTATAAGAGCATGTTGACTGGACTAGGAAATCAGCATTTTGAGAAAGCATGAGTTCCATAAATTATTATGTCAGGCAAGCTTATATGCATTATGCTGCTTTAAAAACAAGTGAAGTGCCTAACCATCTGAGAAAAAAAGAAACGTCATTTGTATCAATGTGCACACAAGCCAATAGTGAACTGGTGCATTATTGGGCAAGGTAGCAGTGCTAGTATGCTCTTGTGACCAGTTTGCAATGTGAAACAATAGCCAGAGGTCATATGATGTGTCACATGACTTTGAAGTGAAACTTGGTAGAATGTTTTTTGTTTGTTTGTTGTTTTGTGTGGCTCTTTCACAGTGAAAAGGGGAGAAGAATCTTTTTTTTTTCAAGTACAGTTTATTACCCCAGACCAAATTGAGTGGATATAATGCTATGAGTATTTGGCTTCATCTCCCCCCCCCCCCCCGCCACCTCATGTCATACCCCATCCATTTGTGGACACCATCCTATTCTCCTCCAAACATCATCATATTGGATGGTTGACCTAATGTTGGGAGCAGTTTGCGAGGTGGCGCTTATAAAGACATCACGCCGCGTCATTAGCGGCAGTGGTAATGGTTCTGTGATGGGTAATTATACGCTGCGGTGATCACACTATATCAGGATGTGAGTCAACTGGGGCATGTAGAAGTAAAATGACTCGTTGGAACCCTCCTAGGGCTATTTTTTGCCATCATGCCTGGGATGGGAGAGAAAAGAAGTGCGAAAGTTAAATATGTGGATTTTTTTTTTTTGGTTATGCTTATGACATGACTGACTAATAGCTGGCGATTCATATGCATCATAGATAGTACACGCAGCTGGACCCATAAATATCAGGATGTTAAGATTTGATGGCAATTCTTGACCTAACTGCAAGGAGCCTCACTTTTAGTCTTGCTGTGTGTGGACGGACAGTAGCATTTGCTGGTTTGAAATGCGACTCATTTTTGAGAGACTCTTCAAGCAACAGGATTTGTGTTTCTGGCTTGATAAAGCAGACATTGTCCTTCTGACCAGAGGATGCAAATTTGAGAGCAGACTGACTGAAATATTTGCATGTTTCAGACCAGGATTTCACTGACCTGCTGAAGAATGCCTCATTAGTTTACTCCACTTTAAGAATTGAGTGCAATAATGAATGAGATGTCTGTGTGTCCAGGATGGGTGACTACAATGTATGTTACTTTCATTTCAATATGAGGTGTAAAAAATCAGAAAATACTGAGAAGTGTAGCACATTTTGTATGCTACATAAAGTTTTTGATATCTGTGTGATAGACCATTATTACTGCACTTGGGCTCAATGTTAGACATATCTGCTGGTATGCTTTCATCGATGATGATAGATCTCCCAAAGCTAACTATCGCCAAGTGAAAGTTATGTGATCCACTTGAATTCCTATTGAAATACGAGAAGGCAGCTGTGTCAGGACGATATCATTGTTTGTCACTAATAGGATTTGTTCGTCCTATAGATGAGCCATGATTTGCAGTCATTTGAGAAAAAAAAATAGTTAAAAATAATCAGATCTAGAAAATATCAACATAGAAAGATTGTTTGGCTTTGGCTCGTAGAGTTGATTTTCTTTAACCAGTGTATCTACCACCTTATAAAATAAAAGTATTGACACTCTCTCAACTCAAGCAAGGGTGTACAAGTATATTACAGTCCGACCTCTCTTATCCGGACATGTCGGAACCGGCACTCATCCAGATAAGGGATGTGGCCGGATATGGGAAACTCAATATCTAATACACGCAGCTGCCTACCCAGTGGTAGCTACATGCAACCTATTGCAGGTAGCATACATTTAAACTCTTTCTTTGATATCAGTGCAAAGTCATAGGTATTAACAGATAATATGTAATTCACATGGGTTTGTGTTGGAATTTTGTTTGAGTTTGAAAATCCCCCTTTCCCTATAATTCATAGATTAAAAAAAGAAAAAATCATGGCGAGATTGCGTCCGGATAATAGAGAGATCCAGATAAAGGGAGGCCGGATAAGATAGGTCAGACTGTATTCAGCCTTGACACTCAAACTGCTCCCCATCCCCGTCCCATTCTTGTGAGTAAGTCAAGCTCTTCCTTCAGCGGGCTCGTGTGCCGTATTTCAACGGCCCTGCGACGACGTCGGCTGGCTGTCGACATTTGCCGAAGACGGAATCCTTATTAGCTGCTATGGGTGAGGCATGAATGCCAGGTGACGAGTGAAGGCTGTGTGTTGGGAGTGGGAGAGAAAGAGAGAGAGATGGACAGATAGAGAAAGATAAATATATATATATATATATATATATATATATATATATACACACACAAATATAGAAAGAGATAGATAGACAGATAGACTAATACAGTGATAGACAAATAGATGGATAGATAGATAGATAGATAGAGAGAGAGAGATAGACAGACAACGAGAAAGATAGAGACAGATAGATAGAGAGAGAAAGAGAGGGAGAGGGAGATTGAGAACGATGCACCCTCGGGTTTCCTTGGACTGTCCGAATGTCAACTCTGTTTACACACCCTTAAGCTGTGACCTTTTTTATTTTCCCAAAGTGTGCATGTGTAGGTGGGGGCTGGGGGGGGGGGGGGGGCTGGGGGAAGGGGTGGAGAGGGAAAGAGAAGTAAAATGCTATTGAACAGCTATCCCAATATTGTATCCATATTACTGCACTGTATTCTAGTTGCCCCAGTACTGTATGTGACCATGTGCATTTCTATTATGTGTGTGTGTTTGGAAGAGGAAATAATGATTAATGGTCCTTTTATTTCTTACGAAATGATAGAATAATAATTGTTCAATGTATGCCTTGTATTTCATTTCAATTTTTGTAAGATGAATGGAAATAAATATCAACTGAACCAAACTGAAAACTTAGAAAGAATATTGTGTGGAGATTGTGAGATAAGGAAAGAGAGAGAAAGAGAATTATGAAAGTCCTTCAGATGACTAGTTGTGGGCCTCTTTGCTATATACTTCTATATGCTACATTGACTATAAGTCAATTGCTAGTAATGACAAAAGAGAGATGGAGTTGTATATTGTGCTATGTCCTATCAAACAGTGACACTCCTGCTACAGAAAGGTAAAAAAAAAAAATTAGGGTTGTTTCCTGTAATATGGACCACAATTCACCAGAAAAAGTGAGAGTTGCTGACATAAGAAGATATTAAGCTCACTCTTAAAGAGGAAGAAGAGGTCTCCTTTTTAAGTTTTTACCAGCAATGAGTTCCAAAGAAAAGAACCAGTACTCAAGTGAGATTCTGATCCTGATTGCCTCATCATGGTTAATTGCACGAGATGCAGCCAAGTGTTGCATGTTGCATGATGTTGTGAATACCACCAGAGAGTAAGCTGCATCTCCCAATGTCACAAACTTAAACCTGTGCATTATTTGTTTTATGAAATGGTTTTAAAGAAATTAATGCCATATTTTATATACCTTTATGAATGAATACCGGTCAGCTACATGTAGAACTTGCTGAAAAGCCAAGATGTTTGAAGATCTTTGTTCCAAATACTACTCTCATGCACGAGAAGTTGTTTACAGAAATAAGTGAATGTGCTTGTAACAACTGATGAAGTGTGTACTGCTGAAGTATGAATTGTGACACCAGTAAGTGTGCAATTATGCTCTTTTGGTAATGTGTTATAGACTAATCCGGTCTTAAAACCTTGTAACTTATGTTGGCCATAACTGGGGGGGGGGGGGGGGGGGGGGGTGTGAGGGGGGCTTCCAACATATGAAGAAGAGATGATTCAACAAGTTACGCAATGAGTCAGGTGCATTGCTGTATCAACTCTTGTTACACATACTGAAGCTCCCAGTTACGGCTGATATAGACATTAGCATAAAAACCAGCACCCAAACTCTTCATTTTTATACTTGCATGCCTGTGCATGTTAGTAAGTATAAAATGAAGAGCGCACACATGACTCATTTCAGGGCTTTTGTTTGGCTACATTCTTAAACCCGTTTATAAACACTTTTAGCTGCATGCACGCATGTATATCATGTCCTGCAGTGTTGTTGGTATATTAAGCAAAGTATATCTTGTTAACACATATCATCCCCATCTCCCCCCCCCCCCCCCCCCCCACCATTTGACTCCCCGGCACCATTGCCCCGATGATCCTTTACTTACAGTGGATAGACCATGTTGCCCTAATGCCATTCCAGGAGGAAATGATGAGAAGAAGCAGAAATAGATTTTCCCCGCAAGCATCTCAGATGTTTGCAGTGATGCCCACATGTCCACATTTTCACACGTACTACATCCACTCACCGCCAGCAAAAGGCTACTACTGGCCAGCCGGCTGGCCGGCTCTCTGGCACTTCAAAGGGAGCCGCGCCTTGTATGGGACTTACGCTTGTTTCACACCTCGGTTGCATTGTGAGCACACAGGGTGGAAAGGTGGATGGGACGGCAGGCGTCATCTAAATCTCTCCGCATCTCAAGCATGTTGTTATTTAAGATCGCAGACTTCTTTGTTCTCTGCTCTATTCCTCTATTTCTCTCTCTTTCCCTTGCTTTCTCTTTTTCTGTATGCCTCTTGTGTCTGTCTGTCTGTCTATCTTATTCTAAATGTCACTATGTACAAAGATTGTTGCCCCACATCGACCACAGAAGTGACGTCATCTTTAAGCTGTTCTCTTCTCAGACTGTTAACCTTTGCTGTACCAATGAGTCCAATGTCCATTAATTCACACACATACAATTGTACCAGGCACTGTTAAAGTCGAAATTTTCGCGGTGTTGAAATTTTCGCGCATTTCGCACGAACAGAAAATAGCGCAAAAATAAAAGCACGCAAATATTTTTGCTTGCTATATGTTCCAGTAGTTGATATCTTGATCCCGCAGAGTTAAAAACACGCGAAACTCTTCTTACCAGGGCGAGCGCGAAAATATCCACTTTTACAGTACATGTACCTATGGACAGGAATTTAACCTGTTGAGGACGAGTCTCGAGTATACTTGGATCATACGAGTATTTTATGGGAAATGCGTGTTGCAGCAAAACCAGCCCGTCCTCAGCGGGTTGAAGTAGCACGCAGTGGATCAAAGGGCTTTCACAAAGGGCCTGTATACATGTAGAGTTGCATAGTGCAGTGTACCAACACATGCTGCAATTAGGCTGCGTAGTCATGAAAAAGAAATGTTTAAGGAAGCTATCTATCACAAGAATGAGAAGAAGTATTTAGCTGGATTCTTCAGTACAATCTCAAAGGATTTTTCATCAGACTGGTGAAGAGTAGGATACTATTGTATCTATAGGCATTGCATTCAATAGTGTAGTGTTGAGTAGACTTGTGTATAAACTGCAATTTTTGTGTATTCTGCACTATGTGCCGAATGTACGTGAAGAAATTCAACATTTAATTTTTTGCATCCATCTCACATACCCCTTTGTATTTCTCAGCGTATTTTTGCATCTATAGGCTACTGTAAGCACAGCATATTGCAATATAAGTGTGGCTTGGTCTAATTATTGCAGCACTATGCAGCCCTGGGTAGGCTCGGTGTGAAAGCCACTTTAGGTTAACTCCCTACATACCATTAGCAGCCTGTTTGTACACAATATGAGTGACATCTAGAAGTGATGTTCCTGAGAGAGTTATAGCCTTTTGAGGATGATCCAGATGTCAGACTTGTTACCAATTGCTTTCTGATGCTGGCCAGCTGCATATTATTCTCCACTGCCCTTTCAGGCCCAGACAGAACTTAACTAGACAAACCAGGAGAAATCGATCGAAGCGTCGCTCATGAAATAGTCACGCCAGCATCAATTCGGGTTTCATTTCAAATGAATATTGCATCGTGGAATGTATAATTACGACATGAATTATGAATATATCGTTACAGGAACAGGTTGTCCAGTTGTGGGTTGCACGCGCAGTGCGGACCTCGATTCTGATATCTTATTCCACATCTGTCTTGGCTGGCAACTGGAGCTTAATAAACGAGGGCATCACCAATTTGATCGATGCTCACCACATGCATAAATTTCATATAAATGGCACACCGGACATGCATAATTCCTATCACCTCCTTAATTCGTATGGTCTTTTCTACCTTTTTTTTTTATTTACTTCCCCCGTGTGTTCTGCCCTCACATCACCCCTGCCTGGTTTTTAGCTGCTGGCTGCAGTAGAATCTATGAAGATGATTTATCAAGTGTAATGACACTCGCTATTGCTGTCTGTCGCCCATTAACCCCCCCCCCCCCCCCCCCCCCCCCCCGCTACCCCCTCAGTGGAGGAGAGAAAGAAAAAAGGGAAAACTGGCATAGCAAAGACTAGATAATTATTGAATTTCATATATTCATGTAACTAGTTGTATCACTGGCCTTTACGTGTGTCATGGACAGACTGATGCATTGAAATAGTAAATTTGAAATGTGCAGGAAATAATTTCTTGTAATCAACCGATATACAGACAAAACAGAGTATTTGTGAAAGAGATGTGTTTCTTTTTCTGATATTTACATGTTTCTGTAGAATGATATGCTTGCATCCACTGTGTGTCTATCAATGAAAAGTAGTTATATGTCACATGGCAGCCATAGTGAATATGATCTAACATCTGTCCGCACTGCGATGTGATGACATTGTGTTGACGAAGTGTTACAGGGTAAATGGGATGGATGACTTGTGATAATTGCATAGTTTGATTTGTTAATGTGTGTGAAACTGAGGAAATTTAGATTTATGTTATAATACCATCTAGCTTAGAAGCTTTAATTTTAGAGTTGAGCTTTGTAGATGGTCCTACTACCAGGATGTTTGCATTTGATACATCTCAGTACACTGCCCCTCTGTCCCTTTTTACCTCTGCCAAGGGAGGAGGTTATGTTTTCATCGGTGTTTATTTGTTTGTCTGTTAGTGTGTGTGCAAAATAGCTCAAAAAGTTGTAAATGGATTTGGATGAAACTTTCAAAAAAGCTTGAGAATGACACAAGGAACAAAATGATTAAATTTTGGTAGTGATCTAGGAATTTTTAAATAGATTTTATGAAGGATTTTTGATATTTTGGCAGGTAGGTTCAATGAACTTGGGAGTCAAGCTGCACATTTTTTGAGGTTTTCATATGCGCACTTAAGTGCATGCTCTAGTTTCTGCTAGGGCGAGGCGTGCCGCACAGCTGGAAGTTGATGACGTAACCAAAGGCCTCTATATTGGGAAATTGGGTGATTTTCAGCATGGGTGGAAATCACTGATCTCTATGGTAGAACAAGATCAGTGGTCTGCTTTCTACTTCTTCTTCACATTCATGTGCTTATGAACAGCGTACAAGCAAGAAACAGGATATTGCTTTAGAAGATGGATTGACTCCCGTAACTTAGCAGGACTTGATGTCATGATAGCCTAGACGTGCTTCATTTTGTCTGTTATAAATGAGATACAGGAAGGGATATCTTGTAAGGCTGAAATCTGGTGGGAAAAAGAGAGAGGATTCTTGTTTGAATGAAATGTCAGTTTGTGTACGTAGTTTTTGGATCCCGCTGCTATTCGTATACCAACCTTCGTCCATGTGCCTTAGCTTTGTACGTCATACAGGAGGGACATCTCATCCCTCGCTCTTGTTTCCCTGCTGCAATCCTGTAGCTAAATGAAGTGTTAGTGTCGTCATACTAGTTTTTCTTTTTTATTTCAATCTTAAGCATGTTTTATCAGAGTCTTGTGCAGATAGAGGAAGAAGAAAAGCAAAGGGTGAGAGAGAGAGAGAGAGAGAGAGAGAGAGAGAGAGAGAGAGAGAGAGAGTGAGAGAAAGAGATGCCTTCTTGGTACACAAAAATAGATTGAAAGCTGTGATGGTGTTGAGGAAGCCACTCATACAGATGTTGCTGTGTTGCCTCCTTGTCAACTGTTTGCCAGGGCATGTATTGAACCCCTCCCCCCCCCCCCCCCCAAAAAAAAAGAGAAAAATATATATAGGTTTTTTCAAGTAGAAAGCACAAACACAAACAGGGTAGAATTCCTCTTTCCATTCATACTCTTTCATCTTCTTTCTCCCTTCATCTTTTTGTGTGCTTTTTATGTTAGTACCGGTATGTTGGGGTTTTTTGTCAGCTTTTCTGAAAAAAAAAGGTATTTCAACAATTGTGATGTCATTCATTGTGCCTATGTACCCTCCACCTCCAAAAAAAAAAGAAAGGAAAAAAAAGAAATATCATGATATTGCTGAATGAATGGATGATTTAAATGTCAACACAATAATCCTGTGGGACACTTATAATATCAATCACAGAACTCAAGTCATACCTAGGGATGTTTCTCTAGATGCGTTTTATTATGTCTGAACATTTTTGGACCTGCTTTATTATGTCTTGACATTTTCATAAGTGCATGTCATTATAACATCTGTGCAACTTTGTATGTACCATCTGAGCAGCTTTTTGAAAAGAATAGCATAAATGCACCACTTTGCAAATATTGAGGCTGTTTAAACCTTTGATATTTCAAACGTGGTTTGACTTTGGGCTGCTTACCCCAAGCAATCAGTGTACATCCATTTCTGCTGCTAGTGTAAGCAAACCCATCAGAACATCATCAGATACATTATTCAGTGTATACAGAAGTACATACAAATATATAAATATATATATGAGATTTATGAGGATGGTATAAATTGCATGAACAGGATTAGAATCTCATTAGGAAGCTATAAAATTATTAGTATTAGGTCTGCCTACAAAAATTTACATGGGAAAACAAGTGTTTTTTGTTTGGACCTTCATGCAAAATATTACTACAGTTTCAACACCAACATTTTTTTTACCACATCTTGATGTATTCCCAAGGGGGAAACAATAGGACTTTATGTTTCACGTGATGTAACAATTTCATAGTACATACTAATGGTGAAAAGCATTGAGGTTGTTAAGGGATTAGTATTAAGCTAGCAGACAGAATATAGGAGAGTGTTTTGGTATGTGCATTCATACTGATTATCAGTTTACATTTGATGCACACATTTGTTGGTTCAAATTAATCCACTTCATTTACATAAAGCCACATTGCATTTGTGTGATAAGATAAATTCATAAACAGCAACAAAACAAATTTTGTAAGGTTCAAGGGTAGCTACTTGGCCTGCTACATGTTGCATTTCAGCAAGGCAGATATGCCTCAAACTATCCTGGTCTATTTATAGCTTGTGTCCTTGTCCTGGAAAATGTGTGGACCTCAGTTGTACGGACTGTGTTTCAGTAATGAATATTTCCATGGCTCGCACGATATACCTTAGAAGAGGGATCATGTCCTTCACAACTATTTTAGAATACCGTTGTCAGTTATTTGGCAATGCAAAAAAAAGAAAGAAAAAATGACAGTATGATTAATACTGGCTTGGCCCCATGTTTGCATAATGGACATTTGTTTGCTTGACTTTTATTCTGACTTTTTTGTTGTTTTTGTTTACTCCAAATTAAACAGTTATAAAGACAATTTGGGGAATATTTCTCACATACTATATGTAATCAATATATCTATTCTTTAAATGAAATTACCACAGGGACAGTGCTATCAGTTTGTATTCTGAACTACAGTAACTTCTGCATGGCACAGATCTTTTGCATTCAGATTTCATCATATCAAGTGTGTAAACTGCAGACAGTCATTGAAAATGCTATAAAATTTTACATCTGTACATGTCTGTCCAAGTATTTGCAATATATTTTCTCCTCCTCTAGTCCTGTAGAATGAGATAAGTTGTCATATGTAGCATAGGATAATACATTACTCAAGATTGTTTTTTTTTTTAATTTCATGGTGGCACTGTGGCAGTGCCCTAGTAAATTATACAGTCTCATTCCTTCTTCTCCTGTATTTCATGCTTTCTACATGAGGTAACCAAGCTATAGTTGTACTTTAAAGATTCCGCTCGCCAGGTTGAGGGTCAGTGCCTTGCCAAGGAAAGCAGGCAGGCACCGCAGGTAGCAAAGGGCATGGTGCGCACTGACAGGAAAATTATCATTGATTTCTTGTCCCCGGAATGTTTACCTGTGCTCTTCTGCATGCTTGGGTTAGCCGAGCTGTCTATATGTAGATCCCTGATGTCATTCCTTCCTATCCCCACCCCCTTTTCTTCTCCCTTCCCTTCGTCTTCCTACCCTACCCCCTTTCCTACCCCCATTAACTTCCTACCCTTTCTACAGATGTGCCTCCCACCCCATCCACTTTCCACCCTGTCCATTTTCTGTCCCACCCCATATGATCCCCACCCATTTCTTTCCCCCACTTGCTTTCTCTCTCATTCTTTTTCCTACCCCAACTCACTTCCCATCTCCATCCACTTTTTACCCCACCATCTTTCTACCCCCACCCACTTCATACCCCACTCCCTTTCTACCCTCCACTCACTTGCTGTCCCCATTCATTTTCTACCCCCACTCACTTCTATCCCCACCCACCTTCTCTCCCCACCCACTTTCTCCCCTACCCACTTCTGACCCATCCCTTTCTATCCCCACCCTTCCATATCCCAATCTCAAATTATCCCCATCCTCTCCTCTTCCTATGCAATCCCTTCCAGTTTTTGTCACAACATTTGTTCTTCTTACCCCACCCTTCTTTTTCCCCATCCCTTTCCTTTTCCTACCTCCACCCCTCTCCCCACCTTGGTCTTTCTATCCTACCACCTCTCTTTACCCCCACCCCTCCCATTGCTACCTCACCTGCTTCTTACTAACCTTAATCCTTCTTCTAACCCTACCTCATATCCTACATGATGACATCCCCATATTGTAGAGTGAGACACATAATAAACTGCTGGTCGTATTACTCTACTTTTGAGTGTGGTGCATGTCTGCAAAATTTTGAAACCATAGTGTTATTGATGTATTTGAATTATCAATAGGTACATCCAAATGCATCTCTGAGTTGAGTTAATGTATGGCTTTTTGCTCTGCAGAACATGCATATTCGAAGGCACCTACATGGGTATACCTCATACGTTTATAAATGGTACATGTAGATGGTGATACACATCTGAAGAAGATATCAGACTGTTCAGATTTTTGAAATGGGAACACTCTTTTCTGGTGTGTGTTTGGAATGGAGATTTTAAAGAAAAAAGCAAAAACTTGTTGCTGTAAATTGAATATCTATCAATTTGTACAAAAATAATTTTTTGTTTCATTTTGATTTTTATTTCTCTATTTTTCCATAAAATTTATGCGAATTGAGGGTACACATATTTTTAGCAAAACAAAGTACGTAATAAATTGACAGTAAAATCACAGTAATCTTTCAAGTGTTTCAGCAAATACATTGAATATTTGAGTATAATATTTGTACAATGGAAGTGGGATATGCAGGGAATACCTACTACATGTCATGAGTCATCTTTACATTCATTAATTTTTTTTTAATTGTTATATCTGATATGCCGGACCCACAATGATTATTTTCTAGCCACAGATTTCCACCCTCTAATGCACCTAATGCGTTTTCAGGGAAAAAGGTAATCAAACAAGTTGTCATAGTATGCTTCATTAAGCCAGTCATGGGCAATGTAATGATACAATATATAGACTGGTGTACTATCATATCACATTTAAAATCAATTCATACTTAAAATGTGCATATGATAAAGGTGACTCCTGACAGCAGGAAAGGAGAGATGTCTATTGCTTGCCCAATAGGGCAACAACTGACAAATCTCTCTGTTTGTGCATATAAATTGATGGAATTCTTTTCCTCTAAAGACCTAGTGATAAGATATTCCATCTGCCCGTATAATTTACGCGATGAATTTCAATCCTTAGAATGCATTTTTTTTGGCATTATTTGTCACTATGGTTGGCAAGGCTCTGGTAAGCTTTCTCATTGTCGTGCAAAATCTGTTTTTTCAAAGGATGCATAGGATTTGAATATGTGTTTGTAGTAAACTGGATGCTGCACGCACAGATGATTTTAATTTTCCAAGTCCTAAAAAAAGAAATAGAAAAAATATACCCGTAAGTGCCTGCAAGCCAGTCTTCTAATTTAGGCACTTGTTTGAACAACAACAACAGCAGCAGCAGCAGCAGCAACAGCAACAACAGCAACAACAACAACAACAACAACAACAACAACAACAACAACAACAACAACAACAACAACAACAACAGCAACAACTATAAGTGCCTATATGAAGAAGACAAGGTCATTATTTTATTTTTTTTTTTTAATAGAATAATATGATCAGTATTATTTATTAATTTTCTTCTTTTCTTTTTAGGGAGGGGGCAAGAGGTAATGAGGTCCACACTTGTGACATACTGGTCAGTCTTGTTAAACACGTGGGGTCAGTAGCCTCGTGTCGGAATGCACCGCCTTACCTCGGTTGTTGCTGCTGTAAATAAGACACGGGGGCTTTGGGCATCGATTGGCCTGTCTTCCTGTGCTTGTGTTATGTGCCCCAATTACACCACTGGAGGAATTCAGTCTATCACAGCCGCCCCTGGCTGGCTGGTCGGATGGCTGGCTGGCTGGCTGGCTGGCTGTGTGGGTTTTCACTGTCATGATTGGCGCAGTTCCAGGTTTGCAGAATCTTTCAAAGAGCAATGGAACATATGAACATGAGTGTTTGTATTCTGTGAGCTGTGCTTTATCACTGTGTGTGTATGTGTATGTGTTCCCAGAAACAGCTTCAATTGGGGATGTTTTAGTGTTTCACACCAGGCACCTGGGGATATTCACACCGGGCATATTATGCCCGTTTGTTTAGAGTATCAAAACAAATGAAGAAGCACCCTCTATGGGGTACCCTAGAGGGGTAGTATATAGCGCACCTGCCCGTTCTGCATATTAAGGACCTGTATTTACATGTAGGCAAAAAGTTTTCACACTGTTCGAATGGGAAATAATAATGAACTTTTTTACACATATCCTCAATTGTCTTGTGTGCACCTACATACTGTATGAAGCCTGATTTTTATTTTACTTACTTACATTAACTGATTTTAAGTATCATTTTATGATTATCAATTTCAATTAGTCAATTTATCATTAAAAAAAAAAATTTCACAGACAAATATTGAAATGTTCCCGACTACCTTGAGCACACTATCATATCCCCGGTTGAAGCATCTTACAAAAATGTGTGTGGGTGTGAGTGTGTGTGTATGTCTGTGTGTATGTGTTTGTTTGCATTCCTTTGTATGGTTGTCTTTACAGAGTATTATTAATAAAGTCATGAATATCTTATGAACACTAAGATTTGACTGATTTGATTTGATTTGATTAATGTGATAATGGTAGCTACACATATTAAATAAAAACAAAACACAGCAAACAAACCTTAATGTATCTTCTGAGTTATTGGCAGAATAAGATGTATACAAGATAACAATGCAAGCTGGAATAAGGAAAGAGTAGAAACAGTGTAGATACCAGCGTGTCATAGAGGTATTAGTGGTATTTCATCACCAGTTAGTTTACTCCTAGAGCTGTTTCTGGATGCCTGAACAATCCACCCTTGTTTATCAAGCTATATACGTGCCAAAGTTTCATTTTCTGACGATACAGGGTTCAATCAGCATTTACACTTTGGCATTTGAACTCAACAAACACTTTGGACAAAAGAAAAAAGGTTTACCAGCAATTGTTTAATGTTATGTCACAAATGCTTTGTCTACAAGTGTTTAAGCATGTGTAATCTAAGTTCATGTGCATTATGTTCATTGCTGCTGTGTAGTCTTCTAAGTTCATGTACATTGCTGCTGTGTAGTCTATTTCTTTTCTGAGTTTGAGCATAGACTTTTATAGTGTATCGAATGCAGTAGCTTTGGTTGAAGTGCTTGAACTTTCTGTACACTTTGTCTGCAAATGGCACACTAGCATCTGAATATCATAAATTGATATCTTGGTGAAATTCTTTGCCTTGTGAGTTAGTAGAAAGTAAATCTTCATGTTATTTTTTTTTTTTTTTATTTATTTTTTTTGGGGGGGGTCCTTTTATATCCTCAGCATTTATATTTCAAGATATGTTACAAATCTATGTCTGATACAAAACAAATATGATGAATGTTTTCGGTGGAGACCTTGAAAGAGGGTCTGTATTTTGAAAGCTGACAATGAGTTGTGAATCAATGATATCATAAAATTGTAATTTGAGAGCTCACTTTTTTGTTATGGTGGCTAAACCAAATATCTATTTTCTTCAGAGGAGATGCAAATTTGATAAAAAGACACTGTCAACAAAACTTGTAAGATGACATCATCCAAAGCTGTAATAAAAGAATTGCATTGATCAGTGGACTTAATTGAAATTGGTGAGAGGCACCATGTAGGTAGGAATGACACGGTGTAAGATTTGGCCACCTTTCCATTTAACATCCCCTTAGTCCCATGCCTTGGAGGGGAGGTGTGTATCGGGTGGCTGGCATTTGGAACAGCGCCACAGATTTTAGGCTCCCTATCAGTGGATGAGAACCATTCGATACACTGTTGGCATATCCTTGTCCATGTTGTTCCACCCTCCGGTTGGGGTATCAAAGGATTTCAGTTTCGCTTCCTCATCCATGAATTTTCGAGATTAAGTACGTAACATTGATAACTGTGTCCTAAAGTTACAGTGGCAGGAGCATTTGAGTTGTTACCTTGACTGGAGAGCGAAGTTGCCCTAGTTTTGTTGGGGAGTTGTACAAGTCAATTTGGACATAGCTTGTGAGATGTTCGAACTTCAAGTGTGGTACAATTCCACATTATTCTACTTTTACATTTGCAAATTCAAGGAAAATGTGTTTTAATTCTATGTGCTTATATCATCTGGGTTACAAAAGTTTTGAAATTCATGTTTGAAACAATTTTCATTCAGATTCTCTTTCATAGATATACATGTATACCAAAGAAGAACAAGAAAGATTAAATTCATTATATATGTTAACCATGTGGACTGTGTATTCATTTTCAGTTCAATTTGGTGACAGACGTGAATGGCTTTTTATCACCACTTGTTTCTCAATTTCCTGGATGTCATTTTCTTGTGATAGGCAGACAGCAAGGTATTCCTTCATACACGTAACAAGAATAAGTCCATAGCAGGTTGTCCTCATTCTTGCTGGATACTCCCTGTCCCTGTCCCCCTCCCCTCCCCTCCCCCAACAAATTAAGGAAGTCAACCTTTCTTTCCTCAAAGCATCTTGGGTCATGAGGAAATTACTGCTCTTAATACAACAAGCTGACAAAACAAACAGCACCCTCAAGAGAGCAATGGAAACACTGAGTGAAATACATTCACATTACCTGAGGATAGAGCAGTTACTCCCCGCCCCTTCCCCATTCTCAGAAAGAGGGGATGAGAGGGGTCAGATGGTAGAAAAAGTATTATAGGATAATCACAGTTTTAAAAACACTTTATAGATTAAGTCTTTATTTCAGAAAAAAAAATTCCAGTAACCAGTGACTGAATTCATACCTTTAGGTTCATGAGTAGGGGACTAGTGAATTAGTGACATCAATACTTGTGGTACTGTACATGAAGGTCAACAAATTAATTGGCTATGTATGGGTGTTTTCATGGGATCATGTAATCATGAATACTGAGTACAGCTGGAATATTGATCACTAAGAAACTAATTTCCTGGAGCAGAAGGACATCTCTTGAACTAAAGTGATTGATATCAATAATTCATAAATTTGCTTTGCCTGAGGATGATAAAACTTCTATGTCTATGCCACAAATATTGTTTAACCATACAGCACCCATTTTGAGTAGATCCAGGTGAAATTTAGTGGCACAGTGCTGATGATTTTAGTATTGGTACAGTGTCTGTTGAGTTCTCAGAAGCAGTAAGACACACGGAAAAGTTGCACAAACGTGCATATCAACTGAGTATGTAAGACCTGGAATTGATTCTCTTCTAGATTTCTGCAGATGTAATATTGGGTAGTAACATGCCCCAAACTGGAGTTGAGTTCTCTGACTGGTTGGGCAAGCAGGTTGTAAAAAAAAATCTTAAGCTGTGGGATCATTCTGGGAATAAAACTTTGAGACTTATCTGTTTTTTATTTTGAATTATGCTCAGCAAATTGATAGCTCTGGCCTCTCAGATACAATGTAGGTCCTACATTGTTTTGGAAACAGATTAATAGTTAATAGGATGTTTTATCAGCATGGCCAACACTTTGCTAAGAAACCTGAGCTGCATATGTATGAATAACTGTATGGGCAACATAGAAATAATGACTGAGTGGGATGGTAGGTATAAGCTTTCGTAGTCATACAGCTATAGCCAAAATAAACTGTGATGTTCAAGAGTAGGACTGGACTTCAAAATCACACAAATATTTGTACTATGCAAAATGTACTCTCTTTGAAAAAGAAATCAAATCAAATGTGCATTGGGCTCAGAAAAGGCTGCCCTACATGTGATTATATGAGTGGGACTGTTTGGGTACTCATTTCCCGATCATCAGGCAGTTCATATGTGACCGTGCACCTCAAAACGAACATAAAGTCGCACACACTGATTTTGCGTGAGGACTGAAAATAAGTGAAATGGGTCAACCTACCCGAACTTGACTTTTTCACATTTTCTGAAAGAGCGGGTCTTCTTTTACATTATGCTAACATTTGGTATCACAAAACGGGCAGGAAAGTGTGTTTTTTTTAGCAGTTTATCTCGAACATTTTTGGTAGAATAGTGTGATTAGGTGTGTCTTTAGAATCCCTTTTTCATTTCTGAAAAACCTTGTCCACACTCTTCACTTTCAACTCTAATAACTTTTAAAAGGATAGTGCTACTGCTTTGAAAGTTGGCGTTAATTATGGACAGAATGTGTTAATGAGGCATGCTTAATTTCAGTTTAATCTGATAATCCCTTCATTGTTGTTACTCTGGTGGTTTACTTCCTGTTTTTTTATAACTTCCATCGCACAGCCAGCACGGTTTGGTAAAGATTAAGCGCTTGAATAGACACTGTACTTCAAAGCCTCTTTTCTCAATTCACACTTTTCCTGAGTTTGTGCTTTCTTTCCAATATCTAGATAGGTTAGGAGAATCCATTTGATGTGAGTTATACATCATTTTAAAGCTTAAAGTCTGCTCTTTCAGAATATGGTCTTAACTAAAAATTCAAGTCTGGCGACTTTTTGTTTGTTTTGAGGTGCAGGGTCACATATATGCTTTGTGTGCAGCGGCAAGAGTCCAATCAAGTGAGAAGTGCTTTATCCAATATTGGCGCAGCCTTAACTAAACAAATGCTACCATGCTACCAAGACGCTGAGTCGAACACAGTCTCCTTCAATTTGTTTTACAGTTGGCCAAGATTCTTATTTCTTTCCCCCTTTTCTTTAATCTTCCTGGTATTGCCAGCTATTATTATTTTTTGGTTGTTTTTGCTGTAGTTGCTAGTATTATGCACCTATGTCAGCTTAACTCGTTGAGGACGATCTGATTTTGCTTTGACACACAATTCTCACAAACACCTGTCTGAGCATAATCGGAATGAGTCTTGAGCGGGTTAATATGCCAATGTTGCAGGGTTTTTTTTTCTCTGGATTCCCAAACAACCTCTGTGCAATGAAATCCTCCCATCTAATCCAGTTTCATCTGGGATGAATTTAAAGAACTGAATGAAACATGGAGCAAGCAGGCAGTTTGTTCAAAACATACATTTGTATTCTCTAAATGATCAGCAGTGGCTTTTGATATCATAGGTTTATAGAGGATATGAGTCAATTCAATTCAATTCAGTTAATCTTTTAATCAATTCAATTCAATTCATTAAAAATCTTCGTGATGACTTGCTTTGAAAAATGATATTTTTGAAAGCAAGCCATCAATTATCATTTGGAATAGCAGAGGACAGGAGCAACAGAGGAAGTGAAGATTCCAAGTTTTATGCCAAAAAAAGTTGGAAGCTGATTACGGTCAGTGATAGAATTCCCCTGTGCCACAGGTAAGCATTAATTGTTCCCGACTCTCTGATCCATTTTGAGGCAGGATTGATGAGTTGGATTTCAAAATAATTTGACTCCAGATTATTGCTGCAGGTACCTTGGCCCCAGTGCACATGGAACAGCTATCCAATCCATGACTCTTAAAATGAACCCATGTTTCCCCCCAAGATTGCAGTGTGTGTCTCGCCGGCTATTCTTGGAATTCATTGTCACTCGATGTCTCGTGCTGCTAATAGCATGACTACCCAATGTGCATGATGAGAAGACGGGTTTGAGTCGAAAATGAAAATCTTGTAGGAGACCAATCGATGGCGCTGTGTCAACATTTCTTTTTCTCTCTCTCCTTTTTCAAAGTCTGCCTCGACTGTGCACTGCCACTGGGAGTGACGTCATGGCCACCAAGTGCCTGCCAACGTCACTTTTAAGTTCAAGTGCGCTCAGGTACAGTTGCGGTCTAGTGCCTTCTATTTGTTTACTTCACTCTTCTGTCCGTCCCTCTACTCTCTGTCTGTCTCTCTGCCTCTCTCTCTTTCTCTGCATATTGCCGGAAGCTGGTTGCTGATTCTGAGGTTGAAATTGTCTCTGTGTCATGCATATCTCCCAATGCTCACGAGATGAGATACCTGTCTCCCAGTGATTGGGATGCACATTTTTTTGCTCTTTTTTCATCTCTCTCTCTATATCTCATATAGGTGGATGTCTAAGCGGTGGCTTGTAGACTCTGATCCTGTGGGGATTGTGCTGGATTTGGCTCTTTTATTTGCAGTGTCTGTAATACATGCTCGTGTATCTGTGCATACAGCAGCTAGTAGCCAGACTATCTGATTCCAGACTATCTGTATCTTTGTAGTGGTTCCATGACATTTGCTCCTGTGACAGTTGCTCCCATGAAATATCTGCACAGTAAGCCAAACATAAAACCTGCCCACAAACATTATTCTACCCCTAATCCTAATTCTCACACCAAACTAAACCTAAAACCCTATCACAACCCTAACCCTAACCCTAACCATAAGTCCTTGGGGAAAATAAGACTGCAGCAATTGTCACTGGAGCAAATATGTTGCCATCCCTTGTGGCACCTGATGGTGAATATAACCAACCTCCTCCCCCCTTGTCTTATAACCTGGATGGCAGAAAAAAACCAAATAAACAAAAACACACAGTTGTCATAATGCGACTGTCCAAAGTGAAGGGATAAGTGCAACAGTGCAGAGAACTAAGATTACGTAATAACCGTCTACAGAAATTAACTTTCAGGAGATCTCACAGTATTGTACATATTGTTACTATCAACTTTTGCATCATCATTTGTGTATAGATTTCATAGTGTCATTGATATTGTCATTAATATGTGCATTTCTAATAGATACAATATCATTGTATTGCACGATATATCATTGTGTAACTTCCAAAGAAAAATGAATTTTGGGGTAGAGGCCCATGAATTGCACAAAGTATCTTAACCCATTGAGGACGGGCTGATTTTGCTGTAACATGCATTTCCCATAGACACCTTCCAGAGTATACTTAAGAATGTCAAAGAATATGCCTGAATTTCCAAACTTATACCTTTAAATTACGATACTTTGCTTGCACCAGCATTTGGTAGCAAAAATCACAACCAGTCGACAGTGCTCTCTTGTGAAAAAGCCCGTGCATAATTCATGCGGTGCTGTTGTAGCCGGTGGAGGAATCCAGCGATACCATTGGTCGAAGTACCTCTCTGAATTATTCAGTGCTGAACTTTTCAATAAGAGCGGTGCACGGGGCCAGACTTTCAACTGACTCATGAATAGTAATCACATTCGCAGATCTCCATAGGCCCTTGCGCCTGCACTTGTACGTGCTCAGCTTCGGCTCGCTGCGTTCGTGACTGTTGGTACTAACAGTGTGAGGGGTCTTTGACAGAGGCTAATGCAGTACAGCCGATGAAAAAAAAAAATGGCATTGTATACGCTGAACATACACCACAAACACTACAGTAACACTTCTTCAATTAACCCACTGAAGACTAATAGTCCCAATTGTACTCAGGAAGGTTTCTGTGGGAAATGCGTATTATAGCAAAAATAAGCACGTCCACAGTGGGTTCAATGAAATGAGGTGACATTTTTTTTTTATAGTGTGCATGTTACCCTTTAAACATTCTTTGCAGTACCTTGGCATGCACTTTTAGTTTGTCAAGTATCAGCAGAGTTCTGGAATATTCCACTAAAACCTTGCTTCCATGTGTACCACATTATGCCCTCTAGAACGTGTTCTGGCCGTAAAGTGATTGCTGAAAAGCTGTGTTCTTTCTTTCTTTTTTACTGTAGAACTTGAATATCTCAAGTAGATGGTAAAGTATCAACCCATTTTTCCCTTTGCTCACAACTAAGATACTGTTTTTGAAAGGCAATGGTATATTTCATGAGTAGCAGCGTTTTGATGGTTGATAAAATGAATGCATCATTGACTTCTATTACCTCTGATTGAACCCAGTTTGCACAGGCAGGCAGTAGCCTTTGGCAAATTTCATTCTCTCCACAAAGTTTGTTGGTTAGTACATAGTGCTGGTCGAGAACACACAAAGCCTACACCTTGATTGATTTATCGCCCAATCTGCTGATAGGGAGACAATGTAACAGAAATATTCATTGAGAATTGCAATGCAATGCCTGACGATCGAGATGCATTATGGGTATGCAGAGCTGTGTTCTGATCAATTATGGAGAATCATGCAATTAGCAGATAGACACATAGACTCACTGATCAATTTGTACTCAAAGAACTCGTAGATATGGTAGAAGGAATGTAAAGCACAGCATTTTGTGACTGCAATATATCTGTTTATTTTTTTCAGGAGCAGAACTTACAATGTATAGCTGGAAGTGTCCAACTGTTAATCAGCCTAATGGTATCACCTGCTAGTCTATCATTGCAGCCTTCATTTCCGAAGGGAGCTTGGTCATTACCAGAAAAACCTCAAGTATTCATTTATCAGATTTTTTTTTTGCTGGATTTGCGTCCTCTTGACAGTCCTTCCATCCCCCCCCCAAAAAAAAAAAAGAAGAGAAGAAAAGAAAATGGAAAAGAAAATTCATGGTCCTATTGCTCTTCACCACTGAGTGAACCCTTGGATGTCCTTGCATGTCAGGCAGGAATAAAAGTGCAGCGCGGTGTTTTATCTGTCCCCGGCCGATGGTCTCCCACCGCCAATTGACCGCTTGCGCCAGCGCGAGGAGGCGACAAAGATGAAGCCGTAATGTGCGTCTATAATGTTACCAGATTGAATGATTCATGGGAAGAAATGGAAGAGTTGAGAGATGGTGGGGGAGGGGAGGGGAGGGGAGGGGGAGGGGAGGGGAGGGGAGGGGGAGGGGAGGGGAGGGGGAGGGGGAGGGGAGGGGGAGGGGAGGGGGAGGGGAGGGGGAGGGGAGTAGGGCATAGGTGATGGGAGGGGTTGGTGAGAGGCGGGGTAGTAGGGCATAGTTGATAGGAAGGGTGGGTGGGATGGAGGGGAGTACTAGTAGTTTAGAGGTAATGGGATTGGGTAGGCAGGAAGGCTGGTAGGGGAAGGGAAGAAGAAAGCAAGGAAAGGAGAGGCATGGGTGGGGGGAGGGGCAGGCAGCAGTGGATGCCTCCTGCTGCTACATCACAAACATCTTATTGGGGTTCTCGTGCAGATGGGAGAGCATGTTGTCGTTTATGCATACCCTCGTGCTGTCTTTCTTCCCCTGTCCCTGCAGGCTAATTGATCCATCTAATGTCACCCTGGGTCATTGGGCGCGTGCCCGCAATACCTGACCGTCCTTGTGGAAAAAACAAGAAGAAGAAACACACAGACTTCAACATCAGCGTATTGCATGCACAATATGTTTGTTTGTGTTCATTGCACAAATGTTTTTAGTTTGCTGGATATTATTTGAGTCTCTTGTGCATTTTCTTACACTATTTTTTTTTCTTGGGGAGGGGGAATATGCTATTGATTATTTTGCTAATAACACACGGAGTGTTCTGTTTTTCTTTGAGGCATACAAAGTAAGATGAAAAATAGTGATTATCCTGCACAATTACTGTTTTGAGAGGTCTGAGAGCTATTAAGTAAACTATGATAACCTGATGTGACTATAGTCTATAAAGTCTGACAATTGCCTTTGCTCGGGCAGCCACATCTCTCAAGCAGCTTCCAGTTTGCAAAAGAATATTAACGTGAATTCCTATGGGGTCCCAATCTTCCTTATCCAAAAATCAACTGTGACAACACATCCTGCCTGAATCATTGATCCTGTAGCATTCCTTCATATCACAGTCACCCACAGAAGGACAATTATTCCTCTTCCACCTTCAAAGAGGGTCTGAACGTGCTAGACTAGGTAGAGATGCGCGTGGTATCCAATGTGGCCTGGTAGGGGGCCCCCTCAGCTGGCTTGCATGCGGTGTGACATGTTACAGGGGCGATGGTAAACATTGGTCTCCCCAGAGCTACAGCTGGTGTCCACAAGCATCCTTGTCAGCACCTGCTCAGGGAGGTTCAGCAATGCTCACCTTAAAGCTCCATAGTAGTTCTGTATTCTGTTTATTCTTGTTTTTGTTTTTGTTTTTGGATGGGGGATGGTGGAAAATCATATCAAATTATTACATTGGGGAGGTTATGCATTTTATCATTGCTAAAACGAGCGACTTGTACAACCAACTGAGAAAACCCCCCAGAAAGGTCATTTATACTAACGTGCATGTGAACTAACTCTGAACTGGCTGATCACCAGGACATTCTTCTTGTGTGTTAATGGGATATATCATAGGCTAACCTGGGCTTTTTCTAGCCACTGGTGCCTCTCACGAGTCAGACCCTATAGACATTGTAGGCCTACATTACAGAATGGCAATGTGAGCATCTGTCAATATCTGACTTGAACTGTTGAACTTACATTGGCATGTGGAAGGTCTGCAAGAAGCAGAACCAGAACAGATATTCATGGAATATTGGTCTGTAATTTTCATAATTAGGAGGTATTGTCAATATGCAGAGAATGGGGGGGGGGGGGGGGGGGGAGGGGGATGTTGCAATTGATTATACATCATCTCTTTCCCAGAAAATTTCCTAAACCATATCTTTTATTCATGTGCACTGGTATGGTTAAAAATGATTATGATTTGAGGCTCTTATCAAGAAGTGTGTGGCCTTTGATCGAGTTGCTTGTAATGAATGTCAGGAAGAAGGCTTGGTGTAGTATTGTTCTAATTTCCCAGAAATCTTAGATTGCCATCTGAGAATGCTCTACATGCTACATGCAGAGAAAGAAAAAAAAAACCCAACAACAATAACAACCAAGACCAGAACTGTTAGGCTTGCTTCAAGCATGAACCAGAACACACCAGAGTAATGATTTTAGCATATATATTTGTCTCCGCATTATTTCACCAATCTCATATTTTGTCCTTTCTCATTTTTTTTTCTTGTTGTCCTTGAAGGCTAATGTAAGCTTTTGACATTCATTAGCTTAATTGCCTGTCAAGGACCATTATTGTACATGCTTCCAAGGTTCGGATACATTGATCCACTGATGTTGCCCCACCGCAGGGTTTCAATTAGCTCTCTATCTTGCGAGCATATTAATATCTCTCGCGAGCTCTAACGCCAACATACTTTCATTTTACTCCTTTAACAGCTAAATGCAGTGATGAGGAAAGGAAGTAATGTGGGTCGACATGTGGGAACCTAACCTGACAAAATGGGCTGAGTACTGTCTCACTTGAAGAGATGGAATGTGTTGTAGCAGAATACATTTGAAGTAGTGAATATATGACATATTATGGTTGCCACTTCTATTCTTCTTTATCTTCTTGTTTTTGTTCTCAAAATGGGTGGATTTTCTGTATAGATATGTGTAAAATTATAATACACAGTGCACTGATGTTATGACCAGCTGTTTGTTATTTGTTTGAAAAAGTAGCAACATGTACGCATTGCTGTCAATTTGAATCAGTGGAAGATGTGATGTCATGCACAAATGTTATATTCTGATACTACCTCCCTCTTCTTGAGCACAAGAAGAAAGAAGCAAAATGCTCTAATTCTAAGTCTGCATACTGTAAACCCAGAAACATCCATACCATGAAACTTTTGCTAATTGCTAGCCATGAAAACATTATTAGTAAACTATATGAACAACCATACTGTAGTCAATTTTTTTTTTTTGCATTTTACTTTTCCAAATCTTAGCTCCTTGCAAAATTTCCAAATGTTTCATACATGCAAACATTACTAAATTGGCTAAGACTAAGACCAAGAATCTGTGATGGAAGTTAAACAGCCTGTTGTAAAAGATACAAGAGAAGACGAAGACGAGAATTATCAGTTGTAGAGTTGTAGTCCAAAACCAAAGTTGATGATGAGCATGACAAACCAAAGGGTTGAGCGCTAAATGTTACAACATTGGGAGACAATAATAACAAACAACAATCTAAACATAGTGCATGAGATAACAGGGAGAAAGTATTGTGAGCATTAAAAAGAGGATTAACACATAAGTAAAGAATTGATTGTGAGAAACAGTTCTGACAGATGTTAAATGAAGACTGCTCCTAGGGAGAACAAAAGGCCAGAGAGACAGTATGTTCGTCGCGATGCAAGCAGGAGACCGTCCTCCCCCCCCCCCCAAAAAAAAAAAAATAACGTAGCTCCATCTCGCGTGGAGCATGCCGCATATCTTGCTCGCGGGCACAGTCTCGCCAGAGATCGGGCGCAATGTGAACAAGATGCGACGATGCCAGAAATGATCCAGCGAGTCATGTTATCACTTAGCGAGTTCCACTGACTGTTGATAGATGTCCCGATTAGACCAAAGGCGATGGAAGCTGTATTTTTAGAGATGCCGGTTTGGGGGCCTTTTTTTTTTTTGGTGTGTGTGTGTGTGTGTGTTTAAGAGTGAGAAAGAGAGGGTGAGGGGATTTGCGAATAAGCCAACTGGATTTTACTTGTAAAAGAAAATGGAGGATGGCTTACTTTCCCCCGTTAATGCTGGTGATGGATCGGCAAGAGAATCAGCTCACTAATAAGCATAGTATTGAGTCTGCAGCCACAATCAGCAAGATTCATTTCATTGCATCTTATCTTTTCTCTCTCTATCTCTGGCATATCTTTAGTTGTTGTGTTTGGCATACTCCAAGGGGGCATGCATCAGTCTTACTTCATCCAGAATTTTCACCTTCCCTCCAGGGTGAGGGAATTAATATCTGAACTGAAAAAGGGTGAATATGAAAATAGATGCTACAGAATGGAAATTGCGAGGGAAGTGATGAAAAATGAAAAACAAAGCAAAGAGATTTTTGTGGATAGACTGTGGGCTAGCAGCAGAAAACTTAGTGATTTAGATAGAGACACCCAGGAGACTTTAATTTCATGGAAAGGAAGATTTACCGAATGAGCACAAGCAAATTGATGGACGGAGAGGTAGGACTGGAAGCTACAAAAGACGAATACAAAGATAAAACTCTTCATGGGCCATGGTGTAGATCCCCTGTGTGCCACATTATTCTGAGACAGCAATGAAGTCATACTTTGGGAAAACATTCTGTTTTTCAAATCTATGTAACTTTTATAGATTTTTGTTGCCCTGGACATGTAATGAGCAAAGTTGTAGAGAAAATGCCCAGCTTTGCCTTGATGTAACTTGTATGACAAATCTGATTTTTTTTTCTCTTTCAAATGACCAGTAGCTATATTATTGTTGAGGCATGACTTTTGCACACAAAACAGCGACAGAAAGAATTTACTTGCAAATCCAGTAGGGAACACCATTTGATAGTCAATCACCTCATAAAGTACAAGCTATACATGAGACAGGAATGGAATTGCGAGAAACGCTTTCATTGTACTGTGGAATTTGGCAATTTATTGGTCAGTTTGGGCAGGTTTGTGCATTTGAGCACAAATATACGAACT
Source organism: Diadema antillarum (assembly GCF_040938485.1). Classification (NCBI taxonomy): domain Eukaryota; kingdom Metazoa; phylum Echinodermata; class Echinoidea; order Diadematoida; family Diadematidae; genus Diadema; species Diadema antillarum. The sequence continues at coordinate 161,619 of NW_027272295.1, read as the reverse complement.
TGGCACACTTTACAACTGAGTCTGGCACGCGAATGTGGCACTTAAAGAGTTAAAAAACCTATTAAAAAATGGGGAAAAAACGGAAGAGAAAGAAAACAATGAGATAGATGTATAAGTAACAGTTGGAATGCATGACAACTGTGTGGAATTATCAAAGGGCATGGAAAAATTAAGCTAATTTATGGAGGAACACAGCTGACTATTAATTTTGGCAATAAAAACACATTCTTGTGGGCTCAGTTGGAGCTCCTCCCATGTTTCTAGTGTATAAGATATAATACAACCCTCCTATGCCCATGCTATCTTTACAGTGTATCTGACTTTGCGTCAAATTGTCTTTTAATCTAAACATCTACTCTCACATTTCATTTATATTCTTTCTGTCTGTCTGTTAATCATTACACGTGTCAGTTTTTTCTCCCCTCCCTCTTCATATTCCCCTCACTTGCTCCCAGATCAATACCCACTTCCAAAGTATGTCCAGTTTTTAACACCCTCTTGTCTAAACGTGCTACGTGATTTTACATATCCATTTTAAAGAGAGAGAGAGAGAGAGAGAGAGAGAGAGAGAGTCTGGCCGTTGTCACGCCAGAGGTCGAAGCGATTTGAGAGCCATACAGTATTGATCACCTCGTTTAGGCCAGGTCCAGCATTAATGAGTAGGGACCTCTCATTTCATAGTCGGCCCTCGGAGTAATAAAAGTTGATATTTTTGCTGTAACGTCTCTGCAAACCCTTTTCATTCTTTCGTAATTACGCCGCCTTGTACGCGGGGATTTGCCCACTCACGTCGATGCCTTTGTGTGGGTACACAGTGTGGAAACACACAGCAAGCGTGCGGAATGCCAGTTATGTGTAGAGTAGGACCGGATACTGGCGAAACCAAGCTCTTGTTACTGTCCGTTCAGGCTATTGAGGTATGTACAGAATCCACGCTGTGTAGACATGTGTACACATGCGTCAACTTTGGGCCATGCTGATCACGTCACATTATTTTCAATTTAGATTTAGATTACTTTAATATTTGAGTAATGTTTTAATCTTCGAAATAATTGCTGTTTGATGATTTAATCAAAGGAGGTAAGATGATTTTGACGAATTAAAACACGGATAAATTCATCCTTGATTATTTTGCATTCATGACATATTTGCACACATACATGAAAAAAAGAAAGAAATGAAGTTGAATGCATCATGATTTTTCAGTGTGTAAAAGTGAATTGAAGATATTCTGAAAATTCATCAAAGGCAATAAGGTGATATTGTTACTGTTGATACCATTGTAAGTAATGTATACAGTTGTTGGCCCTTTACCGGCCACATTAAGCTGATAAAGTCTTGGAAAGTACAACCCAGAAAATTGTGCAAATACAAGGTGGTATATATCTGAATATCAGAAACTTACATCCTCAAATCGACTACTGTATATGCCGTATATCTCATGGTGGGCCTTTACTTTTGCAAGTTTTTTGAGTCGGGTGTTATTTGCAAATCGAACAGCATGCAAAAATATTAAATCTGATCCTGACATAAATGAACGTGTGCATTTTTATTTTCATTACTGCACTAACAATTGCAAATTAAACCACCTGTGATATTGTCAGGAAGTCTAAGTTTGCAAAAAATTAGATTTGTGAAAATATGGTGTATGCATACGTCACGTTTCCCAATCTTAAAGTGTAGACTTTTCTGAATTAGAACAATATCAGTTTCTAGAAACATATCGTCCGTTGAGAATGAGAAGGGCTTTAAGTCTTCTCGAACACTATGGGTTTTGTGGTCACTTAACGCCCTTATCATTCTCAACCGACGATATTATGTTTTGAACTGCTCACTTTCTTGTTTGGTAGGCCTAATCTCTTTGCATGACTCCATTCCAATGAAAAAGGCTGCTTTCTCTACAGTGCTATCTGTATGATTTCTTCCTGTTTCTGCTGAGGGTTTTTCAAAACAAAAGAGTGATGGAACATGTCATATGTAATGGTGGGTAGCTTGGAGTCCGCCGATCTCATGGAATAAATGGAAATTGGAAAATGGATGTACGGATATCTCAGCAGGCCTTTGTTGTGACAGGTCACGATTACTCATTGAGTATCGATGGATGATAGCAATCCTCCTTCAGCTGGAAAAACATTTATGATGCCCTAGCAAAGAGAGAGCCACTATACTCAAGCCCCGGTTAAAGGATATTCACTATGATGACAAAAAGATCCGTTGAAGTGAAGATTGTGATGCTGTTTGAAATAGAGACAAGTTGTCAGTGCTGAAAGGAGGCACCCATCGTAGTGTGCCAGCGACCCCTCTGTCTCGCGAATGGCACATTTGTTTTGAAGAGGAACCACTCAGCACCCTTGATCCGTCCTGACAACCATCAATGTGTATGGCTTGAGCCACTTAATGTATCGCCTTTGAGGAGACAAGGCAGTCGTGGAATACCGTTAACTTCTGCAGTCATACTTCCTTCTTGCCACTGTCCATCAGTGCACGTTTCCTCCGACGTTTCCAAAAATTGTTGTCAGCAGTTCCTAGATGCACACCTTGGACTCCTTTTAAGGGATTTTCGGGAGATTTTCTTGAGCACATCTGCGGATCTACGTGTAAGCTGGAGGGGTTTGTCTCCCACCAGCCAACAGAGAAAGCAAGTAATTGGAGGTGCCACGTCCTCCTCCCCCTTCCCCTCCTCCTCCTCGCCCCATCCCCCTACCACCCCCCTTCCATTGCAGCATCCCAATCCTCCTCCCACTCTTCAGGCTCCCTATCTCCCGGATGACACGTATGCGGGACATTTGGGATTTGATACATCGATGAGGAGGATAGCGCATCATCATTCCCGAGTTTTTCCCCCTCCGCCCGGCAGATCAACTGGATCATGGCGATCTGGACACAAATGCGTGTCATCTGCCATATGTGGACAAAACAAAAGAAAACAAAAACACGGCCCTTCTCCAGTGCCTAGTGAGATGTATGATGCGTAGGATGATAGTCTTTCTTTGTGCAGAGAGGAGAAAATTTGTTAGACAGAGAGAGAGAGAGAGAGAGAGGGGGGGGGGGGGAGGCAATGGAGGGAGAGAGCGAGAGAGGGGGAGGGGTGTGTGGAGAACCAGACAGATGGAATGAGAACTGAAGGCAGAGAAATAAACAGAATTTGGAGAGGGGAGAAATGATTTATTGCATATCAGTCTCAAGAAATTTGGAATAACAATAATTGAATTACATTTGTATATCAAAAATTATGTGGGCTTTTTGTGCTGCCTTAAATCTGTACCACCTTGTTATGTTGAAGACTTATTAAGAATGCAACTCACAGGACATAGGAAAGATAGTGTGGTAATCACTCACAGTGGATCTGTCCATTGAACATGCTGTTTGTATCTGACATCATTACAGTAGAATGTCTTTGCCTAAAATATAAGAGATTGATACCTTCGTGAGAATTAATGATGAGGAAAAGTATAGAACTCTTGAAAACTGCTTAGAAATTTCCTGTTGGTCTTGAAGGAAGACTAGGCAGGATGGTTTATAACCAGTGGCATTTGATCGTAATTGACTTGGTAGTTCATTTGTTCCCTTCCTGACACCATTGTTCTCTGTCAGTTCATTTCTCATACATAATTATGTTACTTGTGTGTATTGTAGTATTACAAATGTTGATGATAGGAGACATATAATACACTCACATGAACTGAGTGTGAACAAACACACACAGGGGAATCATGTGTTCTTTATTCATTGCATATGCTGTTGTTTTGTTCACTAGTGGGGGAAAAACAGTGGAAATAGTGTGTTTTGATTAAAGGTTTTAGGGGTTTGCAATCTGTATTCAATCAAAGATAGAACTACCAGCTGTCCTTAGTCTATCGTGCGCCCTTGTGAGTGATGTGTGACACATTATAGGCGCCGGGCTTTTTGAATGCTTCTACAAATAAATAGTGTTATATAAATGCTGTTTCATCATCATCATCATCATCATCATCATCATCATCATCATCATCATCGTCATCATCATCATCATCATTGTCATCTTCAATTTCTCAAAGTTGTGGTGATGGGATCTCTTTAAATGCATTATGGAGCAAAAACAGAAGCTGGTAGTACATACTTCTGGAGTTGCGTAGAGACAAATTACAATTGAAAAGGTCAAATTTGAGAAGAATAGATGATTTGGGGATGATTAAAAGCTAGAAAGGGCAGAATTTGCAAAAGCAAGATATCAGTCAGGTAGATGATTAATTTGGTAAAGAGACAAAAATATATTTATAGATATCTGATTGAATCAGAAACATGGATCCATGACTCATTCGATACATTTGAGAAATATGTAAACAGAGATAGAATACTAATTGAAAATAGGAATCTTATTTGTTTTTGGAACACTCCACATCATATCACATGATTTAATGAAAAGTGCAGATAATTGACTAACCACAAATTTACAGAAGTTGGAAAGACAGGTAAAAGATGTACATTCTCATCTATTTCCAGAGTAGCCATGTATAAACAGAACACGTTGATCAAATTAGCAAGCTATCACATTATGCTGTAGATCTAATCAGATCTCAAAATAAACTGAAATCTGATCTACATCATGCAGTATCTGATACTGTTTCGATTTTCAGAAGTAACGGGGCCAGCAAAAAGAAAAAAAAATTGATTTGATATGTTAAAACAAATCAACAAAGTGATCTTGCGTGGGAGACAAAATGCAATTTCAGTGCACAGGCAGATTGTCAGTTTGGAGAGTATCCATTTCATTGCTTAAGGGTCAAGAGGAAATAAGCAACAACAATTGAGGCTAGTCTAGGCATAAATATGTGACTTTATACTGGACTGTATATGTCTTGTGTACATGTATTTATCCTGCACAAATGAAATTATCACACCAGCTGAGAAAGAGTGTTGATAAAGTGGGAACAAATTCTGTGCAAGTATCACTTGTAATATTCCATAATGATGCCCGTCAGTGTTACGGGGGTTCATGTATGACCATGTACATTTCTAGCTGAGGGTTATTGATTATGGCATTGGGCCAATGAGCAGTGACCAATTGATTTGTCCAGTGCAGTAAACCATGCAATAACTGTTGTCATTGTTATTGTTTTGAATCTTGTGTGCAAGTGACTTCCATTACTGTGTGTGTACATGTATGTGTGTGTGTGTGTGTGTGTGTGTGTGTGTGTGTGTGTGTGTGTGTGTGTGTGTGTGCTAACGAAGGCCAATAGAAGCCATTGTTCTAAGTTGTGATGATGGTAGACTAATGTAATACCTCTTTGCGTGCATTCTTTGAAATGGAAATGAATGTGGTCGTCAACTTTTGTTCACTGATTGACATGATTACAAGCTTAATAGCCCTTCCCCCTTCAGTAATAAAGAAATCTAATGCTGACAGAGACCATGTAGCATCTAATGTATAATTGTGCTATAGCCATCCATGTAGATATGAACTTGTTTTGTTTTTGGGGTGATGATGTGAAATAATGCAACTTATGTAATATGCTCAATAGGAAACATCTTTCCACACAAGTAGATAAAATGTTAACTATGGTGCATTGGATTACAGATCATACAGACTATGGTAGTTATTTCAATCACCAGCTATTAACAATGCATTGAAATATTATCTTAATAGTACTATAAATATTATTTTCTTAATCTATTTCTTGTTGAAATTAGTGGTATTAAGAATGGCTTCTCTTTTGAAGGCTTGATGGTTAACGTAAGTGTAATAGTGTGGCATATATATTTTATAGCCCCACAAAATTACTGCTGTAGATTTTGGTAATGTTTCATCAGCAAAAACAAGAAAAATAAAAAGGAAAAAAGACCATGAAAATGCACATATCTTTGTTGTATGTGAGACCTCCCCCCCCCCCAAAAAAAAAAAAAAAAATGAAATTTGAATATGGCAATGCACATACCTGTCTCAATATTACTTGGAGCACAAAAATTGAAATTAAGGTAAAATTACTGAAGACTGACAAATGACAAAGCATTGACATTTGCACTTTTAGACTAGCACAATTGCCATTATGGGGATGAGAAATGATAAGCTGAAAAAAAATAACAACAACAACAACAGCAATGCCATATAAAGTCAGAACTTAACAAAATTTTCAAGGTTAGCCTCTATTACTTTATGTGCAGTTTGTATGAGTATGATGTCTTTTACATCATTTGTGCTTGGTGAGGCCTGCGCTCTTCATTGTGACAAAGGGAAGTAGTAGAAAGATGCCCTTTTTGGGGGTGATGAAACGAAACGAGCGACATTGAAGTGCCACCGGAGTGCAAAGTCGTCCCGCAAACAGGTGCTCTTCTAAGCCAGCCATGTCATTCCAATTATCTAAAGTGACTTGAAAAAAAAAAAGGAGAGAAGATGATTGTGCATTGTGTGACATTAGCTGACGCTGATCGTCAAGGTTGTATCAGGGTTAGTTCTAACATTAGGAAGTGATACTCACTGAAAAATTCATACTTCCTGTAAATTGAGCAGCCTCTCTTTTCTTCCCTTTTTTATTCATCCTATTTGTTACCTTGTATCTCAGAAAACCAACCAAAAGGTCACCTGATAATTTTTTTGAGGAAGTAAGGTCAAGTTTTAAAAGAGGAGATTCTCGGCTTTTAAATGATTGCCACTTCTCAAATTCAGATGTTCCCAACCCAGAAATGTATATAAAGGATGGAAAATTGAACTCACCAGAATGTAACCTGAAAATGAGCTTTCACTGTTTTTGTACACCATTTTTTCTCTCCTGTTAGTCAAGTTCTCTAAATAATGCGTACTTCTAAGAAAATTCCAATGTGTGATTTTCTTTAATCTTTTCTCTGCAATGTTTACACTGCTGATGAATTCATGTCACTCAAAAATTCAGAGACAACAGCCAAACAGAACTCTTGGTGGTCATAACTACTCTCATCTCCCAAAACTGTCCTTCAGTTTGACAAGAGAGGGAGGTGTTGCAGTAGTGAAGTCTTTGCACAATCTTTTCAAGCATAAGAATTCCGCAATATGCAGGCCCTCTAACACACAGCCGCAAAGAGATATGCAAGCACACACACACACACACACACACACACACACTCACACCTGTTTAAGTACTGCACCTCCAGGGCTGCTCACAAGAGCTGTTGGGCAAAGCATCGATTGAGCCCATGCCTGCTGTAATCTGCACGAGTTATGCCAATCCTGCAGGAAACGCTCAGTGATGTAGCCCCCTCTGGTGGTAGAACTTGTGTCGTGTCGCCAAGGAGGTTGAGACAGAAACCAAAAAATTCCCCCTCTTTCTCTACTGCTTGCTCCCTCTGATTTCACACCGTGGGAATTGTATTTGCCGCATGGCTGGATTTGGTGCTGAATAATTCTGTCAAACTAGCAGTAAGCTAATGAATGTACCTTGGGAAAGAGCACTTAAAGATTGTATGTATTGCCCTGTCTCTGAGAGAGTGTAATTTTCCATTATATTTGATACATAATGTACCCTCTTCCCTAGTGTAATGGGATAGCAGAGAGCAGCATTCTATTTATACATGTATGATATATATATATATCGTATATGAATGCAAAAACAAATACACACCATTTTCAAAGCTTTTATTTGTTTATTTTTTCTTAGTAGGCTCATCATCAACTCGAGGAAAGTTACATCTTTTCAGTGGTGCTGCACTAGCTACATAATAAGAAATAGTTTTGAAGATATCATTAAGGTTATCACATAATATATTCTAATTATTTTCTTTGTCCTTCAGCAGCATATCAGCCTATAGATCAACTTCTGGGAGATTCATGTCACAGAAATTATCCTCTTGTAATTGACTTGGCAATTATGAATTTTAGAAAAAAGCCTGTTTTATTCATTTGATATTGTGCAGTGACTGTAAGAGTCATGTGTGCAACCAATCTGACAGAAGACCTTTATTCAATGGTTTTCGGAAAAAATATATACATATTTTTTGTCGTAAATTTCATATCTTTTCTATTCAACTATAGCCTTCTCCACTTTATTACCATGGTTAGTCTGAAGAAAAACCTTTTGACCCCATAATTTCCAGAGGCAAGACTGTTGCATGTGTTATGGCAGTGCCATTTGAGAATTTCACCGTGGAAAGGTTAAACAGATAATAACAATTTTTGCACAATCAAAAAAATAGGCATTTGTTTTCCAAGTTTTAATTTATTTTTCTTTATTTCTATCACTCCCATACCTAATAAGCCTCTTGGTTTCGAGAATTTACCTCATGACAGCTTCACAGAAACTGATAGGAATATCTGTCAACTTTTTGTTACTTGCTTGTACCAAAACTAAGTCTACCTTCTGTAGAAAATTGATCAAAGCTGCAGTAAGAAAATTACATGATAGAGAATGTCTTTTTTTATGCAGTTGCATCAGGAGCAAGGTAAGATTCCTATTTAACAGTGAGTATACCATTTGTCAGCTAAGTGATTGTTGGCAATATCACAAAATGCTTTGGGAAAATGATATTGAAGAAAATGGGAATCCAAAAGGAGCAATCCTTAGTTATAAGATGCTCAAGCTCCAAAATAATGAGTACTGACAACAACAACAAAAATGTCATACACTCAGTGTATGTTGTTTTATTCCATTAATTGTCTCTTTTTTTCTTTAAAGCAAGGTTGTTTGTGGAGTGAAATTATCATTTGTGCTGTAAAGTAATGGACATGCTAACATTGAGTGTGAAGGACATGTAATAAGGCATGAACATTCCATGCTTTCTGCCCTACATGCTTACTGAAAAGGGGATATTATGTTCAAATACAATTTTTCCCATTTTTACGCTCATCTGTGTCAAGAGATTGGACTATCAGTGAAGTGAAGTGAAATCTACGAACTCACATAGAAGAAGGAAAAACAGTTGAAAAGTGACAGTTGAATAATAGTTATGACTAATATCTACACAGAGTCTTTTTTGTTCAGTCAGTTCTTTCCCTTCCCTGTATTCCAGCCTGGATCATATATCGATCTTTCCTTTTGATGGTCCTTGACACAAAGGACAATATGCAAATTTAATATTTTTCCCCATCAAGGGAGCTGCTACTTACTGACGCTAATTAACCAAAGTGCTTCCAATGGAATCATCGCCTGTGTCTTTTATGTACTTGTTCTTTGTTCATAGCCATGCTACACATACGTTAATATACATGCATGTCTCTTCATCTGCTGAGCTTCAGTTTGGGAGGGGTCTTAAGTACATGAATTTTATATACATGTGTTACACTTGTGGAGGCCTCTTGGTTTGTTTGGTTTTTTTTTTCTTCATGCAAAGCAGAATGTTTGGGATTTTCCAAAATAAAAGCTCAATTAGATTGAATTCAGTTGCATGTTAAATGTGCAACATATCTTTGTGGAACATAGGCATGCTGTATGGTGAATTAAAAAAAGATACTAATTGTAGACTTTTTTTTTCTCGCACTGCCTTCTCGCAATTTGATCAAAATGGGAAGGTACTGACATTGGTGTTGCCACGGACTGAAGAGACTACTAAAGATGCCAATTTAGCCAGGAATTGAAACATGACATCAGCCATCAATGTGTTATTTGTACTGGTTGATTTAATTTTTGTATCTCTTTCCTTTACAGACCGTAGAGAAATCAGTTTAAGCATTTTACGTGCATGCACGACATGACTCAGCACCCTTTAGCCACCATTCTGTATGATAAAACAACATTGTTGACTGATCATCAGGCAAATTAAAGGGATGGACTAGAAAATTTGGTGTGTCCACAAAGCATGCTCTTTTAAGAGGATCAAGCACAGAAGAATGTAACAGCATGAAGCATGGCAGACGTCACGCCTGCCGGAGACCATAAATTCTTTCCATTATCGATGACACCAGCACGCAAAAACAGTCGCTATTGACAAGGCACGCGGAAATTACAACTGTCCTAATTACAGGCCTATGACCATACTCTCCGTTGTTATGTTTAGAGGCTAGACATACATGGGCCCCATCCCAGAAGATGTTTCTTTCTGATGCAAATGCAATTATTGACCGATCAATACTGTGTCCAGAGCTTTTGGGGTTCCATTAGAATCGGGGGGGGGGGGGGGGGGGGGTAAGCAGAGAGCAAATGGATAGAGGGATGGAGAGTTAGAGAGAGAGAGAGAGAGATAGATAGATAGAGATAATTATGTAAAGCTAGATTGAGCATGCGATTTAACACATACACTGTTAGAAACCGAAACACAGCTCCCATATGGGAAAAGAGGAGAGATAGAGAGGGAAAATTATGAAGCAGATTCACCAAGAGAAGGGTGTATAGGTAACTGACAATGTTTATGGGCAGTTGGAAAAAACACACATTTTCATCCTGTCATATATTATGGCTGTTGTATTCACATATGTCATATTTTTTTCTGAAGGCTCTTACATCCAAAAAGACACATACATTATGGCTGATGTATGCATAATATGTTGTATATATGAATATATGTATATATATATATATATATATATATATATATATATATACATATATATATATATATATATATATATATATATATATATACATATATATAGTTGAGACAATGTAGATTAGAGCTCTTCAGGGAAAAAAATTATATATATATATATTTTTTTTTCCCTGAAGAGCTCTAATATACAAATTAACATATACATTATGGATGATGTGTGCATATGTTGCTTTTTTTTTTCTGAAAGGCTCTTGCATACAAATAAACAAATAAATCCACACTGGAAATTTACAAAACATGTATAACTCTGCCTGGAAGTTTAATGCTCTGCATTGTACACTTGAGATATTTGGTATAATTTTTTTTAGTCTATTTGTGGCAGTCTAATTGCTTGAGAAACATGAGAAATACCATGGTGTAGCTTAGCATATGGCTGCCATGGTCATAAGCCATTTTCCTTTTCTAGCCACCAGTTGTGGGACATTGATTTTTTTTTGTCGTTAATGATAATTAGGTTTCCACTCGGGTAAATACCAACATGGGTGTCTCTAGATCACAGCCCACACATTTCCCGTGCTCTCCTCCCCCCTCATATTTTGGAAATATCACCATTATTTAGCTTCCATGACTGATTTACACCATTTTGGCACTGTGAGTCAAGCTTCACCTGAATAGAGAGCAAACCCATTTTGGTAGCCAATTAGACAGCAGTCACACTGGACAGTGGCCACGACAAGCTCAGCAAGGCATTTTAGCACCACTCTTTTTAAGCGGCATCAGTCGGGCAAGGGCACCCAGTACGGGAGAGAATTAGGGTTGACGCGGGAGGGGAAAGTGCGACTGGGAGAGATGCTTGGAGACAGCAGCCTGTTAGCCGGTGTTTTTTCTCCTCTTTTTTTTCCCCTCTCCTCTCCTCTCTACCTGCCGGGGCAGCTCGGTGAAAGACGGATCCGTTTAGCTTCATTTTTTGGAAAGGTCTGGCTTATCTATTACACGGCGAGTTGTCAGGAGATATAGCGCGTGGAAGGAGAGCCGCAGAGAGTAAATGTGGTCTGAAGCAGTGTGAGAGGAGGCAGCCTTGGATAATATTCGGAGTGTATTCATGTTGTGAGATGGGATGCTAAGGCAGGCTCTTTATTTTTTGATCTGCTCTCTTCACCTCCCCACCAGCGGATCATTGTATCGTGTTCAGTGCATTTTGGAGTGTCATGCTACTATTGGATGCTAAATGGGCTATGTGTTTGTCAGTGTGGAGTGTTGCACTACGGTGGCTGGATAGCACACAGCGCTAGGATGGAAATGATGGCTCATGAGGCCAAACGCAGCAAGGGCCGAGGCGTCGGATTTGACGCCTCATGCACGCAGCAGCCGTCATCAGTGCGCCCGGGTGCAACGTCGAGTCGGGGCGAGGAAATGGCCACAGGCGACATTTCCCAGACCGGTGCATTCCAGCGGCAGCCCCTGCGTAACCGTGCCCCTTTAGCTGCCATCCAATCAGAAGTGGAGATCACAGCTAACAAGTGGCAGAACACGTGGCCCCAGGAGAGGGGGTACCACAGGGGTGGGGCACACGCCGTCCAGGTGACGCTCGCTACCCAGCAAGCAGTGTCTTTGGCCAAGGTCTCGGAACTGCAGAAGCAACTAGCTATCTTGGAGCAGAAATTGAAGGAGCTCCATGCCGTCAGTGAACTAAGTGAGGCAAACGTCATTAACCAGTTGCACACAGGCTTTTCTCAGGAGTACTCAGATGATAATGAGAACCAGCCCAGGCTGGAGTCGCCGATGCCAAGCTTTTATTGCATTTCTCAGGGTGTTAATGATGGGGAAGCTGCCAATGAAGGCCGTTTAGGGAATAGCGTCTCGGCGGGTGCCCCAGAAGTCAGATACGTCTCGGCGAGAGACGACGACATTCCAGCAGAGGCTTCCACCAGCTCTCGGATAAAGCCCAAGCGACCCGGCTGGGCCCATCGCGTCATGTCAGAACCAAACGGATACCAGAACCCTCTCTCAGAGGGTATCGACGTCTTGTCTTCCAACCCAGGGCAACAAGACATCAGTTCTCACCTCCACAGACTCTTCAATGGCGAGGACTCGCACTCCTCGACCCGAGACTTCAAGGTGGATGGCAGAGACAGCTCCCTCTACAGTTGGGTTCCCAGCAAGGCTTCCACATGTCACAGCATGGGCTACGACGAGCCCTCCTGCTTCTCTGATGCAATAGAAATTCCTGTACTCCACCCTCAGGGTGATACCTCCCACCTTAGCTCCTTCCCCGACTCCATTACCTCAGCTGACTTTTCTCATGGGATAGGGGAGGACATCTGGGAGCTGGACACCTGCGACTTCAACTCGGAGTCAAAGGAGACCAGCTCCCACTCCAGCACAGAGTCCCTGGGACCCCCTCGCTTCACAGTCATGTCTAAATGTTTACCCCATCCGCAGATCAACGGTGCCAAGCAGTCGGCCAGCATGGTGCACGGGGACTGCGTCGAGGTAAAAGTGGAGACGCAGAACACCCTGAGTGTGGAGAACTGGAGCGTGGATGCGAGCAGCGACGTTCGCGGGGAGAACTCGGTCCTCTCCTCCAGTAGCGGTCTCTCTGGAGACTGCTCCATGAAGACCTCCCACTGTAACTCCCAGGGGTCCGCTGAGGATGGCGGGGCGCACGGAAACGTGGTTCCCAACCCCCTCAGGCGCTCCACGGGTTCCTCGGGGTCCATGCACAAGGCGCGCTCGGTCACCCCGCTTCTCAAGAGGCGCAAAAAGTCGCCCATGCAGCTATCGCTGTCGCAGGATGGCCAAGGGGTAGAGGTTGATGGTGGTCCACCCCTGTCTTCCCCTCGATGCGAGGAGCGAAAGAGCCCCCACCAGATACTCAAGTCGGCGCTTAAGTCGACGGCCAAAGCTATGCAGAAGAATCCCAAACCAAAAGGTAGGCTTCTGTTCAACGTTTTTTTTTTTGTGAACTAGTGATGGATGTGTTGATTATCTCACAGTAGTGTTTATCTGTCAACCAATATGATTCTAACTAATCATCCACCTGTAGCTCCTCCACCTTGCAGTATGGATTCCTTGTGGTAGAGTACTCGGTTTATTAATTCCTCTTCACCCTTCCCATGTCTCACATTGAAACAGAAAATGTATTTTTTTTCCTGTGCTCAACTGACTGCCCTTAGTTACAGTGGAAAATGAAAATGAAATGAGTAATTACCATTATGATTGTGTAATGACACAATCATTTGATACTGAAACAAATATTTATCACCTCTTTTATCCTTTTCTTTTTGAGGTGAAGAGCAATTGTAGCATGTAGAGCCAGTTGTCATAATTTTGGCTGTGTAAGAATAATTACATGATAAATGAAGAGATTGTTCACAAAAACCGTAAGTCCATTTTTGAAGATTTTGAAGTAAGGTCTCTGTCATAAAGTACAAAATAATAACTTTTAAATGATATATTTGTTACTACATATAAAGGTACATTTTTGAAGTTATAGTCAAAGGAGCAAAAATTTTCTTATTATTCTCTTTATTTTTCTTTACCTTTAATCGCAAATATCTCCATTTGGCAAATATGGACTTATCGGTTTTTGCAAACAAACTCTTCAAATATAAATATATTATGTAAGTGTAAGATGTTACAACATCTTTTAATTGAAAGTTGGATGTCGAGTGTATAAATGTATGAATGAATGAGGTAGGCTGGTATATCAAATTGCATCCTCACACTCTTACATTATTAGGCCTACGTTGATTATCTGCAATTTTGTATGCATTACAATATACCTATCTATGTACATTTATCCATAATTCAAATTATGTAGTGTATCATTAATTCATGTTGAGATTCCCACTTATCATGATTTTGTATGTTGTCAAACTTCATACAGCAGTGAGCAAGGCCAGGAAAGGCTGAAAGCTTGGCAATTAACCCGTTGAGGACGAACTGGTTTTGCTGTAACATGCATTTACCATAGACCCCTGCCCGAGTATACTTAGGACTCATCCTCAACGGGTTAAAGTGCAGTAGAAGCAATGTCATTGGATGTACCAGCGTGCTTCATTCATTCCTACACGTACATATATAAATATAATTATGTTTAATGTATATTCAAAATGTGTGTGCCTGAGCATACCTACACCACATGCCCATTAGGCCATAGTAGGTGCATGTGTGTACATGTGTGTGCATGTGTGTGTGTGTGTGTTTGTGTGTGTGTGTATGTGTGTGTGTGTGTGTGTGTGTGCATGGTTTTTAGATCATGTGATGTAGGAATTCATTTAATCATCTGTCTCCCCCCTTTGGTCACTCTACTTGTTTCATATCTACCAAAGCTAGCATGGCATGGAAGGCTCCATAGAGGGTGGGGAAGGGAGGGAGGGAGAGAGAGACCAGGAGTGAAAGTCAATGCTATCTGAGTCCAGTGCAAATGGTATACCCATCAAGTTAAAAGCATATTTCTATTTTTCATCCCAAGTTCACGCATGACTGTCTAGCAGCCAGGGGCAGGCAAGGTTGTGTGCAGTCCTCATGTTTGAGGAGATACAATGTACAAGGGGCACGTACTGCTCTTTTGTTATTTCCTGCGTGATTACATGTGTGGGTGGGTGTGCGTTTTTACAGGATACAGCCACCACCCGATGCATTTTGAAATTGCCACTCGTACACATGAGAATAAGATAGGATGGAAGGATGATAAACAAAATCACATTAAACTGGAGATTTTGAGTGTGAGTCTGAAGTTAAATCATCACATATTCAACTATTGCTAATCATATTGACTGACCTGTGTACAACAAGAATTATAAACACCTTGTAAACACCTTTTTTTTTTGGGGGGGGGGGAGGGAAATAAAATTTCTCTTCTCTGAAAAGAATGGAATTTCAATACTAGCTTTGCATGCCAGCTTCAAAAGCGAACATTGCCTATGTGAAGCTCGGATCTGTCCACCTCTTTTCATGCTAAAACAAGTGAGGACATTTAAAAATGCTGAGAAGTCAAAACAGAGAGACGACATCACGTGGCCCCTCCCCCCTTTCACAACTTTGAGCGTGCCCCCTGCCACTATGTCGCAAACTGGGGCTCATTATAACACAATTCAGGAGATGTAATGGCAGGCAGATGAGGAGGTTGATTGACCCGGATCTCCCTCAGAGTGGCAATTTGTCTGCCTGCTCTCACTTTTCATTTGTTCTCTAACCCTCCATCCCACCCCATCCCACCCCCCTCTCCTTATCACCCTCAGAATTGATGTCACTTGATCTACGGCACAAGATCGAAATGGAAATGGTACATAGGTATGAACAGAGACAGGTATGGAGAGATAGAGAAAAAGAGAGAGAGGAAATATACACGTCGAGAAAGATGGAGATAGAAAAACAGATAGATAGTGAGAGAGAGAGAGATGGAGTGATAGAGAGAAGGGGGAGGGAAGGAATGTGCTGAATGAAAAACTGAGACACTTTGTTTATGTTCATTTGTGGTTTGTTATCAAGTTAAGGCAGTGGTTGCTATTGGGGGTGTAATTAGAAAATGTGATTTAGCAGCTAAGTCTGTGAGATGGTACACACTGTCTTCTTGAGCAATGCAAGTCAAAACTGACTCTCCTCTCTATATCGCTGCAAGCAAGAAAGCAATCAAAGATAGAAATGGATTTGTACAAGCAAAGGTTGCTGTTATAGACTAGCCAGGGATTTTTTTTTTCTCTGAACTCTAACTGTGGACTTTGTAATGTTCATATTTGAGTTCTGTCATGCGTGCGAACATTTTGTCTTGAAACTACAACAGTGGTCTAACATTGTTTCTTTCAAATCCTTTACCCACCATTGTTTTTCCAATTTCTTTTAATTTTTTGCTTCCTTTAGATAAATTGAAAGCCATGTTCTGTGTTTTTTTTTTTCTGAAAAGACACATACGTGCAAACCCACACACAAAACTACACCCAGAACAAAGAACAAATTTGTCAATGTATCTCTGTACATATTTCTTGCTAATGAATATTTTTTATTTTGTAATTCCAAATGCAAATATGAATTACTTTTCTCCCAAACATTAATTCATTAAATCTAATTTAACCATATATGGGTCTGAAGGAATTTTCCAAATTTGTTTTGTTGAATGCTGGGTATGAAATCTGAACTGTTTGGTCTACATCTGTAACATGATTGAGGAGGGGAAACCCCTATTCAGGGTGTTTTTCACTTTGTGCAATATGTTATGATCATATATACACACATACCCTTGCATGCAAGTGTATCAAGAGTTTGACATTTTACATATATTTTTGTAAGTATTGTGATGTATTTGTACTATGTATAGCATTTCCAAATATCTGACTAGTACTACTAATGATAATATTTAATAGGCAAACCATTAGAATTTGTGTTAAAGTGTTTGTGTGGAATGTCAATTCTAGTAGTGAAGGTAAGGACACCCATCTTGTGTCTGTACCTCCAACTCTAAAATGATTTCAAAAGGCATTTCAGAAATATGATTGCCACCACCTGTTTTGTAAACTGTGTACTAGTAATCTTGTGGTATTTCCACCAAAACCTATAAGGCAATACCCTCTTACTATCTCCATCCTTAAACTTCATAGGGTATTTAGAGTTGTATATTGCAGAGCAATTGTATGGCAATCAAAGCAGTAACTTTTTTTTTTTTTGCTCTTCCTGCTTAAATGATGATCTATTGAGTCTGCAAAATGCCCAGATGTGACATGCATGTTCTCGAGCTCTGCACTGCAATTATGCATAGATGCATGGTGCACGGTGCAGTCTTGCTTGGGATTGCCGTCCTGTGGCAACAGTGAAGAGACCCTGGCTGTTTAATGATGAGTGGTATCCTATTAGCAAGGCACCCCTCAAGGGGGTTCTCATAGGGTGGGGGAGGTATACACTTGCCCCCCCCCCCTTCCCCCATTAAAATGATCCCTCTGACAACATAATGTTCCATTTCAGTTTCAGTTAAATGACATCTTATGGCTTTATGGCATGTACACTGTATAGATCCAAGAAGGAGTGTTATTAAGATCTTTTAATCGATTAAAGAAAGGGCAACATAGGAAACAAAGACAACAATGATATGTTTCCCACATAATCTCCCATTTTCTGAGAATACACCTGTCTACAACTCCTGGCCTGACTCCATTTTATGTTGAAATCTCTAAGGAAACATTGCTAGGAGACTGAAAGAGAGGTAGAGATGTTAAGAGACAAAGGAAAGTAACCATGGGATGTATATCTCATGCCCCCCTCATAGATACTTATGACACACCTGGTGGAACCACTTACTGTGAGCATTATTCTGTGAGAAAACTAGAAAAGTCTGGTCTGAGAATCCACCACCCATTCAGAACTTTTGTATAAGCGTGTATATATATCATAATGGGTGTGTTGACAAACTGAGCTGTGTAGTGATACTATGCTTTAGTAGTGTCAAACACTGGTCAGGAATGTGAATTATAAAACCTCAAGACACGCACCACACAAAGGCTCATATAAAATTTGTAGACACAGCAATAGGCAAAACAGAGAGGAATTACACACAAATGCGTAATATTTACAAACAAACACACGCACATATACATGAACACATACACATTCATGCAGTCAAGCATACTACACTTCTGCCACATGATGTAGCGAGCAGTTGAATAATAGAGATCTGTAGGGTGACCTTTCCGCGAAGCTAAAATGGCGCCACGATACCAGGTCAGAACGAAAGTTCAATTTTTTGAGTCCCTGGTGAGAAGAATCGCTGATATGACTTGGGCCATGCCGTATGGGACAGCAGAATATCCACAAACAGATGACCAAAGGAGCAAAAAAGAGGGCAAAAGAGGCAGATATAAAGAAGACAATAACCAAAAAATAAAAGATAAAAGAAGTGAAAGTGGAGCACTTTGCCTGCAAGGAGAGATAGTGGCTAATGTATGTTCGGCTGGCTACGCATCCTTTCTACACGGAACCAATTTGGTCAAATGGCCTATTAGAAAGTTGTGCCTTGGGGTGTGATGACAGCTAGTGCGTACTCTAGCGAAGTAGGAAATGTACAGGTTCATGCTTCTCCCTCAATATTTGATGTGGAATTACAGTGACTGTCTGATTCCCCTCTCTTCCTCCTTTCCTGCTTTCAATTTATCACATGTTCATAATTCAACGAGTGGCCTATGTCTTTTAAACCTGTGTTTATTTAGACATTTTCATGTCCCTTCTCTACAATACCGCAGTTTTAGTAGCTTTTGAGTATAAACTCAAATTCATCTTGTTGGACGTCCTGAATTCTGCCTGGAGTGCGTAGATGCACATAGACACACATATATGTATAGACACAGCATACATTGTGCATACATGCTCATCAACTATCTCATAGGGCCTCAATCCTTTCAGCACTCTTTTCTACTACCTTGTACCTTTTGTCCACAGCTCTGTTAACCATTCCATACAGATATTATGAGCAACTGTTATTTTTAAGAACATAATCCTGTGTAATCCTTAGTGTATCACAGTGGTCTAGATGAAGGTCATTACATTGTAGTGCCTTCAAACTTGAATTATCAACTCATTCAAAAGGGGGAAAGGTTGACTAGGGTTGGAAATTATGAAAATTCCAATATTAGTTTATTATTTGACAAGTTATGGTTAAAAAGCATGAACATAATCCCTTATTGAAGGTCAACTGTATCCATGTGTCAGTACAGGTTTTTCTTATGTTCTGAGATTGATTTCGTTATGTATAGTAAGCATCTTGTTATTGTTTGTATTTCATTTGCTATTTCATATGTAAGAGTGCCATGAGCATCATTATTGATGGACTTCAGCACTTTATAAGAGGCCACTATTATTATTATTATTATTATTATTACAGTGTTCCTTGGGATAATGGGGTGTTCTTGATTCTGTGGTCATGGATTCCACTTCGTTCAATAGTGTATGTACGTGCAGAAGGATATAGCTGAGTGTTAAAATTCATTTGTTAGTCTGGTCCATGTTGGAAAGGTTTAAGGATGCATTGCCTGTGGTGCGAAGGCAGAAATTGGGCAGGAGGGGCACAAGGTGTTTGATGGTCAGTGCATTGTGGGACATCCTTGTGAAATGGCCTTGCGATCTATCACCTTCTGGTGTTATGTTATGAAGCGCTATCATAGACGGAGGCCCATGGAGGAAGGTGCCTTTTGAAACAAACAGATGTATGTATGAGTGCGTGATGGAGAGAGAAAGAGATTGTAGGTAGGTAGATAGATAGTTAGATAGATAGATAGATAGATAGATAGATAGAAAGAGAGAGAGAGAGAGAGAGAGAGAATATGTCATGAATAAAGCATAAATGCCAGCCCCAGCCAATTAGAAAGGAAATAAGCAATAAGATGGCTTCCCTTTGTAATGGCGTAATATCGCAAAGACAAAGGGGGGGGGGGGGGGGGATGGGGGGCAATCTTCCTTGCTTGCTTGCATACTCAAGTCAAGAATTCATCCCACCCCTTTCATAGGCAACTGTACTGCTTGTCCATGTGTTCTGAGGTACAAATAGAATATCTCATGACAAGGGGGAGAATCGGGATTAGCCCTTTACTGTGTTACAAATTACTATTAATTTGCTCTACGCAAGAAGACATATTAAAGAAACAGTAAACCTGTCATTGACGATATGCTATGATGTCAGCGACAGTGTTTCAAGTAGTGACACTCAAAATAGCTCTTTGCCTATGGGAAAAGAGGCTTGCTGAGTTCTA
Source organism: Diadema antillarum (assembly GCF_040938485.1). Lineage (NCBI taxonomy): Eukaryota > Metazoa > Echinodermata > Echinoidea > Diadematoida > Diadematidae > Diadema > Diadema antillarum. The sequence goes on along the minus strand of NW_027272295.1, from coordinate 141,457 downwards.
ATTCTAGGGGAGATTGTCATATAATCTCATTGCCAAAGGTTTGATTTTTTTTTGTCTCTCTGAATACTGAAATCCTACAAATAAGAAAAACAGCTAGAGCACAAATTTCTGAAATTGAATGCCTAGGAAATAGTCATGTCGATGGAAATTGTCTGCACCATGTAGACAGATGGCTTTCAGAGCCTACAAGTGTGAGCCTGAAAATGATCTGATCAGATAGTCTCATATGGCATGACATTAAGTCTCATGGGAGTTGTTCTGTAGAAAACTCTATGGGGATGTGACTAGAGTGGGCATCTCAAATAAAGTTCAGTGTGCAATGGATGTCAACAAATCTGCCGGTTCAAGTATTGATTTGCCGGAACACCACGAGAATGCACATTTTTTCTTGTAAGCGAAAATTTTTCTCGTCTTTGATCACGTTTCTGGAATGAGTTTCCAATTGTGTTTAGAGATGTAGGGCGTTTTAGACACCAAGATTAGTAGCATCAAAGACGCACACAGCATTCCATGCAACCGTTTAGTGGTAAACTTCTATGGCCAGTCAACCGAACGCAATGATCCCATTACATGTGCATGCAAGAGTACATCATACATGTAATGTAACCCCAAGAGTGCACCACATTGTATTCATGGAAGTGAATAAAGATACAGCTAAGCTCTACCTCAGTAAATGTATCTGTGAGTATAAACTTTTCAGATATTACCAAAGCAAACTTAAAGTCAGACCAAATTCAAATAAAAAACACCTCTGGCCAACCAATTTGGGCTGAACATTATTTGGTGGATGTTTTCAGGAGGAAAGTGACCCAAAATTTGCTTTCAGACTGATAAAAAATTACATGAAACTTTTCAAAACACATTTACAGGCAAGTTCTCATGCGAGACGGTAAAGACTCAATATCTCAGTGCACATGGGGAAAACCATGGCTTATAGAGACTGCAGCCGTAATGCCTTGCCGAGAGTGAGTATTTTGTTGCCTTCGAAGTGTGTTGCCTATCCTCATAAAAGTCATACATGCCTTTTTTCTGACCCATCTCATCTCCATTTCACATGATGAATGGGCCAATAAAAATGCCAGTGTAATTTGGTGGTAATAAATGTATGAAATTGGCAAGCAGCATGTGGGGTATATGCAACTGTTATTTTTGTTTCTCAAACATTTGTCTTTTTTTTTTGACAGTGCGTATAATTGTTTGATGAATGCACACCCGTGTTTGCAAACCCATTCCTTGAGAGATGTGAAAGAAAAATCCACTGAAGGTCGGATGAGTTTGTTCAGACTAGTCTGAATAAATGGGAACAACTAGAAGGCAGCAATCAATTATGCCTTTAGAATTCATTTGTCAATGCTGATGAATATACTGCAATCAGCCAAGCAGGCTTCTTGATGCTGAATTGGGATCAGGAAGTAGAAATTGAAGATGGAGGAAGCTGAACTCGTGAAACGCAAAATGAGAACATTGATAAATCATCAAATGTCTTATAAGTGTTGAAAGTGTGTTGCAACAAATGCTCATTCCATGTATGTACAGTGTATATACAATTATCTAGCTCATAACAAATTGGTATACATTTTGTACTTGTAGAAACATGAATGCTAATGTTCATGCCAATTACAATCATCTCACTTAGAAAACGAGTGCAAGGAGGAGCATTTTGTGGCTTTCATTTGGGTTATTACGTTGGAATATCTTAATGGTTTTAAGTACTAATGTAAATTGATTGATATCAGGATACCGCAGCCCATGTGGTTCGAGATGGTACAATTTTTGATCCTCCTTTCTTCCTCAACTTATTTCATTACTCTTTTTACTTGTTTTTAACCACATTTTTTCCTTTTTCCTCAGGGCTACTTAAATTTGTGTGTAATTGAATCAAAAGCTTCCCTTATTGAGTTTGGACAGGCTATGTAATCCGGTTTGGTCAAATAGAGCATACGAGGAAGTTGGATGTTAAAAGTCTCCATACTGCTCACGCCTGGTGCCAGGTAACAAGGTTTAGCCAATCATGATGGACACAAAAATCAATCGGGGGGCCAGTGCAAAGCTTGCATTTTGGCGGCGGGCCGGTCAGTAATTGGCCAGGGAGAGCCCTTACGAGTGGAAGTTGTTGTTGTTGGTTTTTTTCTTTTAGCTTTGTAAACAAATATGAGAGATTGCCATTCTTTTCCTCTTACATTTTCTATTCAAATTGAACCTTCCTGTCAGTTTCATGTAACATTATGATATGTGGAATTGCATGTTCATCTCAGACCCAAAGCAATTACTTTCAGCTCTTTTTTTTTTTCTTGTTACACTTTTAGCACATTCAACTACAACTACTTGGTAGCCTAACATTCAGTACCAATATGGCTGAAGCAATTTAGTGGTCAAGTGAAAAATTTACAAAGATTTATTATCTGCACTTATAGAATGGTTGTAAGTGGGTTGTAAGAAATCATGTAGGCCATTTATAGTGACCTTTCGTGTTGTTTGCATGGCTACTTACAGGTTTGTTTTCATCATGAAATATTCCGAGACCCATCAGCTGTATAGTGCACTGTGCCTATATCTGGGGCTGAATACCATAGCTATACATAAAGAGACAAAATAAAGGCTTGCCCTTTGCCCTGTCTGTATCAACAGGAAAGAGCAATGATGACTTTTGGATGGCTGGTAATCAGGAAGATCTAGGACACCCCTCTTGGCGGAGGAGGAAATATTTGTAGCAAATGCCCACCATCTCTCTCCACCCCCCTCCCCTCCACCACCACCACCACCACCCTCTCCCCTTTCCCCCATTCCTTGATATCTCTTCGCGAATATGGAAAATATTTCCCCTTGGGATAGGGAAAGACCAATATTCTCTCATCTGTGTCGCTTTCTCTGTTGTTTTTGTTGTTTGATTTTTTTTTTCTGTCCCCCTTCCACCCCAGGTCGGTGCTTTGTTCAGTCGAAAGCCATTTGCTTGGATTGCGGCGCTCCCCTGCGCCCGGGCAGGTCGTGCACCGACATTAAATATAGATCACATCGACTATCAAATATTAAATGACCCCTGCCTGGGGCTAAAAATGAGGGGCCATCTTCATTTATTAAAAACATAGACACATTCACATACATCGCTTGCAAACGGTGACTTGTGCAAATACACACACTCAAGCATACACACACACAATACACACACACAATACACAGAGGAGACCTCATCTTTAATGCTGGTCCATATTCCTCCCCCCCCCCCCCCCCACAGCTACCAACATCAGCAGCACACACACATATGAATGGGTAAAATGGCACATGCACGTGGGGGGGGGGGGGGGCAAGGAATGGAATAATCACAATGGGGAGAACAAAAACAACATGACGAGAAGTGAATGAGGTCATAGGAGACCTTAGAACATGACGAAATTAACTTGGAAGGAACCATGAAGACTTAATGAATACATGCCACCAGGAGACATTCTTGCGTACTTTGGGCAGATATCACATTTGCGGAGGCTGCCGTTAGTCAAAATGAAGTCGTCGAGGGGCTTGCCTGCAATATAATCAAACGCAAATTAGCGATAAGTTTCCGTGGCCCTTGAACAGCACATGGCTGTGATAAATCGTTACCTTGGTGAAGAATAAATGAGATAGAAAGACGTCATGAAGAAAAGTATTTGGCCTTCCGCATTACAAATTCATGAATACATTAAAGTGTATCAATACCTTGATATATGACTTTGTGACACTAGAGATCATTGTTCTGATAATGTTTTCTGAAAATTGAGAATGTGAGGCTCTTTACATGTAGAAAATAATAGTGATAAAGAAAAATATTCCAAATTACACTGAAAATTGTATGTGTCTTGAAGCTAGACTGGTCGACAGGCAGTATCGATAGGCATCGACTGCACAAATTGGATATTTTTACGTAGATTGTTCTTTCTGCTGTTGCTTTAGCTCTCAACATACTGTATATGCCATATATTTTGCGAGTCTAAATTTTTGCGAATCGGGAATTCCCGACGATTTCCCGAGTGGTTAAATTCGCGATCGTGGAGTCCTCTACTGAACGGAGAAATGTACACACGTATGTAGCATTCACATCGGGGATCAGAGTCGAAATTCGCAAAAATAAAAACCTTGCAAAATATTTGGCATATACAGTAATCCCCCATTTGCATATACGTGTGTAGTATAAGTATGATGTGCGTAGTGGCATGCCGAGCTGTAACTAGGTACCATACCCTTGCACAGTTGGCCGTGTGCGGGTTCAGGTGCACGAGGCTTACATTCTCTTCCATTTCACAAAGTTAATATTTAGGGTATTCATACACTTTAGGGTGCCATCTTTTCACATGATGAAACAATGGCAGCATCATTTGTTTCATTTCAGACATGTCATTACTGTGCCTCTCAGTGCCTTCCTTGTGTGGTTTTTTTTTTTTTTGGGGGGGGGGTTTGTGTGCATATCAGAATGTAATCAAGATAATGAAGTATTTCATCATTTCAAAGACAGCGGTGATGGGGTCAAGATAAATGAATACACTTTGATTGATATTTCTGTGAAGACTAGAGATCTGTAAAGATTTTAGGGTTTAATTATGAGATGCAAAAAAGTAGCTAAAAAAACCCCACAACGACACAAAAAGAAAACAAACTTCCAGCAAAGCATTCTGTGACTTGATTTGGTTCTTCTGCCAAAATTCAGAAACAATTATTCAGAGGTGAAATTATCAAGTTCTTTTGTAACTCTCTCTTTTGCTTGGACCGTTCAGAGGAAGTTGATAAATGAAATCCACAAGAAAAAAAAAGAGAAAATATACAGGAATGATATGCTGAAAGTAGAATTTGAGGTTAGATCTGCAAATGTAGTTTACTCTCTGTGGAATATATTGAGTTAACAGGATCAACACATTCGGTATTTTTTTTTTTTAAACTTTGCTACTTATCTTGAAGAAAGTGCAGAGGAAATAAGTTTACAAGGAAACGGCAGACGTGAGCGTGACTTTGCAGGGCAAGAGCAGTAGCGCGTGTCAAAGAATGGAGAACGCAGATCATTGGCTGCTTAGCATTTTTTTTTTGGGGGGGGGGGATGAGAGGTTCTCTTCTACGTACAATGTAGAAAAGCACTGGCACCTCAGATAGGTTTTATGTTTTGGCCACTCAGCCAAACGCAGATGATTTTCTTGATGCACAGGAAGCGAGGCTAGTGCAGGGGGGGTCCTGTTTCTAGGCAAGGAAAGTACCCCCCCCCCATAAGTGATGTGAAGTTTGTTTTGTAATCATTGCAGTGTAAGCTCCATTTTTTAAGGGGTGGAAATCAATTTTGATGGAAAACCTATCAAGTGTCTGTTGACTCCTGGGACAAATTGGATTGAAGCGAATCGATGCCACAAAGTGTTCAGCATCAAACTTGGATTGAAGTGAGTTGTGAAAATGCCCGAATGACATGCAAGCACAGCTGTTGATGTCAAAATTGTAGGAAATATAATTTTATGGATATACTGTGAGTAATTGTGTATGTGTATGTGCATGTTTGTGTATGAGTGTGTATGTGTGTGTGTGTGTGTGTGTGTGTGTGGGTGTGTGTGTGTGTGTGTGTTTACGTCGTTTCCAAAGGAAAGCTTTAACCCTATCACTGTCACAGACAGCACATCTGTTCAAAATGGCAATGACACTTTGAGTTTGCGGTCCACGTACCTAGGGAGTTAAATACCATCCATGCTCTATCTGTAGGTGTATACTAATAACATAATGGAGGAGAGTGGATGTTACATTGTGGTAGTCTGCACTTCATCAGTCTGGTGTTTTGTGTATAAGGATGAGTTCAGTATCCAAGGCTTGGTGACAAGGACAAAGATGAATGGGAAACAAGTGGCAATAGACAAGGCTATTTTATGAGCTCAGCTTTTGTTGTCTCTTCCCTGTGTTTTATTCATTGTAATTCTCTTTTACACCATGGCTTCTGTGGCTGTCTGGTTGTGTGAGTGTTGTGTCAGATGGATGAGTGTACCTGTGTGTGTCATTTGATGTTGTTGTTGTTGTTGTTGTTTTTTTTTTTGGGGGGGGGGAGGAGGGGGTTAGTGTATGTATGTCTATGTGCGTGTTTGTGTGTGTGTGTGTGTGTGTATGTATATGTTTGTGTGTATGCATTTGTGTATTTGTGAGATTATCTCATTTTGAGCAGGATACTTACTTTATTGAAACTGTGAAATGCAAGACAACTTGTGATACCCAAAAACAAAAAAACAAAAAAACAAAAACAAAAAAAGAACATAGCACAACCAACCAGCAACTAATGCGAATCAAATTCTTGGAGAGTGTGCTGTGAAGTATTAATCCTGCCTGAATTTCTATTTACATCCCCAATCCTTTCTTTGTTTCATGTTTACTTCTAGGTACAATGAAATTGAACATTTAGAAACTGATACTTTCTGCTGTTATTACCTTATTGTTTTAATTCTGATAATTTTTGCTATAATTATCTGATTGTTTTGATTCTAAAAATATGTTGAGAGACCCATGCATCTGCTGAAGTTTGTCAAATATGACTTTCACTTATTTTTTTTTTCTTGTTGTAACCAAACATAATGTAATTTTGTGGGATGATTTTTGATACCCTGTTTAGGTTTTATTTGTTCCTCTTTGTGACATCCAAAACTGTTTTTCCATGTATTTTCCGTAATGTTCATTTTAAAGATACGTATTAAAAGTGCAGTAACACTAAATTGTCAAAATTAGATAGTATTGCATCAAAGGTGTTTGGGACTACCAGTACATTGAAGCATGGCTATTTATATGCATGTCCTGAAATGGCATTTAGCGCATACATTAATTCCATTATCTACATTACCTTGCTTGATATAAAAACTTAATTGGAATAAATTTTCATCATATGCATTGGTTGGTACAGAGGGTGAGAGAATGTGGGAGTATACAATTACTTCAGGAAAAAAAAAACACCCCTGAAAGTTGGCCAATTAGTGAGTCATTTGTCTCATTTATATTCCTCCAAAAGTTATTACATTATATCAGATGTACAACTACTACCCACGCACCGCGGTGCTTACTTTTTTTTTCATCAGTTTACCAACATTTGCTCAGCCTTGGTCACCAACCATGATCAGGTTGTCCACACTGCAGTATATTGTGGGTGTTGCGACGCAGTGCGCTGTGTCATTTTTTCCCGTCATGTTGGCAACATGACTTTATGCTCCGATGAACGTGATCACTTTGTGCTCAGTGGAAGCGTTTGTGTGTGTCTGTGTGTATCGTGTGTGTGTGTGTGTGTGTGTGTGTGTGTGTGTGTGTGCGTGTGCGTGTGTGTGTGTGTGTGTGTGTGTGTGTGTGTGTGTGCGTGTGCGTGTGTGTGTGTGTGTGTGTGTGTGTGTGTGTATGTGGGTTTGAATCTGATTGTTAGGGCAAGCAAATTACTGGAGATGACCTTGATGCACCAGCTAGGAATAATTTTCCAACTCGTATTTGTATAGAAATGTCAGCTGCTGAATAATGTTGTAAATGGTAATATCCTGTACACTTCTATGGAAGAGAAGTGCTATAGAAAAGATTGTTCGCACAGCAGTGGTATAAAAATGCATAGCAAATTGTGATGTGATACCAGAAAAATGATTTCCTGATCATATTCAGCTACCAATTCATGTTTCAACCTGTAAGCTAATGATATGCAAATGAAGTGTCAGTTATTACATTTATGTTAGTATGCATTTGCCCATGTGACACTCCCACGTATGCAAATGAATTGAAGGAACACAAATGACTTGCAAGTGTTTGCGCGGGTGTGTGATGTTGAAAGTTCGTCCCTCTCCAAAATGGCTCGAGTTGGAGTGGCGAATTGGGGCGGAAGAAAAGAGGTGCGAAGACATGTGGTGGTGTGTGGGTCCCGCAGCGGGACGCTGTGAGCGATGTGTCAATACCGAGGAATAGGCCAAAACGAGAAACCTTGCCAGGCGGCATTGAGGCTAAAGACACTGTTAGATCCATTCACGCCTTACACCTTTTGTAGATAATCTTCTAACCCAGGCGTTACTCATCGTAAACGCCTTGACATGTACCAACTACCGGACATATGCCGACCCTCTTCCCCCCATGCTTGAATGAGTGTTAAGTCTACAGTGTTGTGTGTGCTCTACATCCCTAATGTACCATTCAATGTAATAGCAAAATGTGAGGAATGATGGATTTAAATGCAGAGGGAAGCTTTTGACCTCATAACACAATGTTTACGAAAAATGAGTTTTTAATATATACAATTTCTATGGGAAATAATAGTAACTTGGAGACAGCAAATAATTTACTGAAATTTTAGGGTAATTTATAGTGTAAAAGTGTTGAATTCAGTTCAGCACAAAGTTACTACTTGAATTGATTTTGACTTTGATGTGTAGTGGTACTCATCTGGTCATCGGAAAGACTCTCACTTTAAATACTAACATATTATCAAATTTTATGTATACCCTAAATGTTGCTCCTGACAACCAGAAATCTGCCAGGGACCTTGCCGCACATAGCAACAAGTGATGCATGTGAGATGACTTTAAAGTATTGAACTGCATTGAGTATGGTGCGTGAGTGAATGGAATAGCTTATCATTGCAAGATGCTTTAGAGATGGAGTATCCATAAAATTTGAACATATTCCTTCTGATACAAATACAAGTATTGTGTTGTATTTGCTGATTCATAGGTCTTAGTTTGAGTGTGAAGTTTGTTACCATCTACAGCCAGATATACCAATTAAAATGTTCATTAGAGCAAATGTTGAGTCTTGGCAGAATTCAAACCTCTTTACACCAACCTTTGTCTGCTGCCTTCTGGCAAGCCAACAATAAAGACAAGCGTGGGAACACAAGTGTTTAGTTCGGCTAGCTCGTAATTAAGTACAGTGCTTAATTACAATCTAATTGAGCTAGGCTACCTCGTTGGAGGAGCGAGTAGGGTTCGGTACTGTTGAACAGGAAATTCCAGGGTTCAAATCCCGCCCAGGGTTGTCAAACGTCCAGCAACAAAAGGTTTTACCCTCCCTTGTCCCTCTTCACCCACATGTATAGATGGTTGTCTGATGATTCTGTGAGGATAATAAAGGCATAGCTTTCAATCTTTGGTACAACTGAAGGCCCGGTAGGGGTACCAACACTTTGACTTCAAAAACTGCTCACCCCAAATTTACTATATCGAGAATGCAGCTAGTGAAAGAGTCCCTCTGTATCTTGGCATCCTTTGAGTATAATAATATTTAACATTCAAATGTCAACACACATGACACAGCACTGCAGTATATTGTATATGGTAGGATTCAAGGACACTTAACCCCCCCCCTCCCATTCTTCTATCATATTGTCACTGTAACATTACAAATGAGAGCAAAAATTACATCAATTTATCATAATTTTTTTTTCTGATTCAAAGAAAACTTTGCTCATAAGTGATGCATTAGCACATTACTGCTTTAGAAAGCAATTTAACATTGCGACCATTCATTGACCAATGTAAACACAGTGATTTGATTTGAATGAAGTACGTCGGAAAGGGAAACAAAATTACTATTGTAGATGCTTTGATATATGAATAAAAAGTGAATCTGTTCTTCGTTTTGTTTTGAAAAAAAAAATGTGCTGCATTACTTAATTTCATAATGCAATGTTTCCATAATCTCAAGCTTACATACCAAACCTGACTGATGAGCACATTAATAAGATGTCTGGTCAACTCTTAGTGAACCATCTGTATTAACCACGAGCCTAATTAATTGATGATTACCTCCATGACTGAATATCAAGCCAAGGCTGTTTCATCCATATGGACCATGGGATCGCATCCTGGAAAATGATCACTGAATCCTCCGATACCTCGATGCTTCGGTACCTCGACGCCACCATAAACATGCAGTGATACATTTTGTACACATATATGTACAATAGTCATGTACCTGTATGCATACGTACTTATCGATACACATATGTATACATGTATCAATAAGTATGTATACATAAAGGTATGAATGTATCTCTCAGAATTCTCTCTGTCACCATCACTATCTGTATGTATATTTATATGTTTCATATGAATATTTCTCATGTCATGTAGTAAGCTACTGATAAGTGCAGGAAAGGGGGACTGTGATTATATGTTTTTGGAAATTTTTGTGCATTTGGAGTGACATGAAATTAATGTAAAATCACAAAAGTTTTTGCTTGTTGTATATATGCAATACCATTTTATATTTTGATTCTGTGGACTTGCAAATTTCATCTTCTCAGACATGAAAATTACATGAAAATTTCCATGTTTACAGTACCGCTTATAGTAGCAGTAAGCCCCACCATAACATGCCAGGATGTGCAGTAAAAGGTATGACAAATGCCAAAATGCCAAAATGACTTCATATTTCCAAATCGTGTGTGTGTGTGTGTTTACAAGGGGCATTCATATGACCACATTGCACTCTCTGGGATGCAGAGCATATTGATTGCAAGAGATGAAGAACGGCCTGCCCGCAATAAAGCAGACCTCATTTCGCTGGTTTCCAAAATGTTGCCGTATACATGGACTACGTTTTCAAGGTCGCATATATTGCAAGAATGCAATATTTGCTCCCTGGACACGGGGAATGGCTCTAGACCGTCGTTGCTGATGAAGAGTAGACTAAACTACATGCAGTCATTTCTGGTGTGTGCATCTGCTCTCCCTGTGTTGCTATAGGAACTTGCATGCAGTTGGGGCATTAGAAAGTACCAATGCAATTAATCATAGAATGCACATAATTATGTGTTTATATTCACTTATGTATGTATGCGCTTTGAGCACTCTACAGAGTTGATTTAGCGTGATGTAAATTCATACTGTTATTATTATTATCTTATTAGTTTTGAACTACTATGCCATGTAAATTAAAGGTTTGAATGACATTCAGCTGAATTTTTGAAGAAACTCTCTCCCAATGCCCAATCCCTTTTCCCCCCGTCATTTTCTCCCTCTTTTTCTCTCTTTCTTCTGCCACTTTCAAAATATCTGCACTGCATCTCCCATAAAGTTTATGCACTGCATTATGCATGAATTTTTCTATCCTTGCCCGGTCGTGTGACAGCGTGTGCAGTCCATTATATACGGCACGACGTGGATGGACATCCCGCCGAAAATTTTTGTGCAAGGTGCCTCGCAAGTGACAAATTCGGCAGATTCATATGTCACTTGCACTTGTACATGTTTGAATAAGGCATTGGAGCGATTCATCTTCCATTGCTATACAACTCGGACGGAGGGAGATGGTTAGGTTGTCCCTCCAAACTGGCATCAGTCCAGTGTCTTCTGTTCTTTCCGTGGATGATGGATAAATATTCATCGGCTCCTGGAGATCGATGCGCCATAATGGCCGTATTGAAATTGATAAGTTGGATGCACAGGCTCCTGTATATGCTTCGTATGGCGACAACACAGTTTCCCATCTCGAAAGTTGACATGCTGATCCTGTAAGAAGCTGATGCCTTTGTTGCGACCTTTTGACCTTCTAGTCTGCGGCATCCAACAGATACAGTGTATAAATTCTGACAATGTGAAAATGGCACCCCCTGTGTTTAAATATGCTCACACATCCTCACACATATTTGCTGATATATACAAGCTGCAGTTTTAGTATACTATCTCACATAAACACACATATACACTATATACAGTACGTAAAAAGTGTATGTACAGTGTACATGTATGAGCCCATGACATACATATGTATATACACATATCAAACTGTAACTGTATGCATATACGTATCCATACAGTCTGCAAGAATCTTCAGCTTATTGAAGGCGGCAGACTTAACCAGAAGAAGAAGAAGAAGAAGAAGAAGAAGAAGAAGAAGTAGATATCCATGTCATGTTGTGCATACCATCAATGTGCATTCAAGTTCGTTTTATCACAAGTTATACCATAATCTTTCTCATTGTTCACCAGTAATGCAATATTCCTCCCCATCCTAGTATGAGTTCATATCTTCTGTAGATAGTCCCTTGAACTCCACCTTGCTTGAAGACTTTGCACATTAATCCGAGTAGTTTGTTTTGATATGGAGTACCTAAATTCTATACTGTCGGCCAAGACCACCATTGTGCTCATGCACCTCCAGTAGAGCACCACAACTAGTCACTTAGGATGCTATGAGAGATAAACAAATAAACAAACAAAACAAAAGAAAATTTCTTTCTTTTTTTGAGGTGTGTATATTGCTCAAATGTCCTCAGACTCACATGCCTTTGATAGTTCTTCAATCCCTATTTATATGTACTTCCACTCTTTAATGGTTCCGTGCTATCATGCAGCCTTCATGTAAAGACAATTAATGTTTACACAGGACATTGAGTTGGGGCCATATTATTGTATATTGCCCACACTTGTGTTGTCCCATGTTTCCAGGGTGACATATGCAAACCTGTCTTTGATAGCATTTTAAATCCCATAATAGTCACATTCTTTGATATTCCCTCATTTGTTGGTCATCCTCTATATTACATTGCTCACACTGGGCATTTGAGTTGATATATAATGACCATATTATTGCATATTGCCCACTCCTTGTTTTGTCCTGCAATGCAGTGTGATGATAATGGTAACCATTATATCAGCTCACTATATATGCATTGTGCAGGTTATTTAGAGGGGAAAGCTATACCCCATCGTTCCCTACCATATTATCTGGTACCACTCTCGAAGCCAGCCATCAGCATACTGTAGATTATTAAAAATAATGCTGGAGTAAATGTATGAAACAAAGTGCCGATCAAACTCTATAGAATATCGCTGAGTAAAATATTCCAGCCATTGGCCAGTATAATGTATGTGCCCCGGGGACAACGTTTCCGATGAGCATAGGTGTGTAATGCTATTTACCCACGCCGCCAGGTGTGAAATTGTGTCTGACGGGTCATACATCAAGCACGTCAGGCCATTGCGTATCTTGCAACTTGGCAATGTGAAATGTGTACACATGAATGATGGTTGGCTTCTCTCCCAGTGGAGTATGAGGCCACTGAAGTGTACTTATTATTATAAGGGTAACAAGACTATAGAATATCACATTAACATGTAGTATGCTACATTTTCATACAGAATATTTATTCTCCTTCTCTTACTATGTTGAATACAGTAATACGGCAGCAATCTTTTTTTTTTTTTTGTTATTATGGTGCAGTGTTACTTGCAGATGTACAAAATATGTGGTATACACATACCTACATGTACATGTAGACTTATATGCAAAGAAATATGAATATGAACACCTGTGTATGTATTCATGATAAGCAGATGTCACTATCTATCTATCCATCTGTCTGTCTGTCTATCTATCTATCTATCTATTGACCTATTTGTTCATATGTATACTTTCTAAAAAAGATCAAGTGAAAATGTTCACTCTTGAAGGAGTGAATTACAATACAGAAAAGAGTGAATTTAGTGTGAAATTGAAGTTCATTGTGAGTGAAAATGTTCATTTTCACTAATTTTGGAGTGACCTCAGGGATCACTCCAAAATCTTCGAGTGATCCCTGAGATCACCCTAAAAGGAGTGAAAATGAACATTTCACTCAAAATTCACTCTTTTCTGTTATTCACTCCTTCAAGAGTGAACATTTTCACTCAATTTTTTTTAGAGAGTACACACACACACATATGTATATATATATATATATATATATATATATATATATATATATATATATATATATATATATATATATAAATATATATGTCCATACTTATAGTTTATACTCATACTTTGTACACACATGTATAAGTGGAAGAAATAGATTTATATTCCATGACCTCATTAAGATCTGTGATGTAGGTATGTTTACAATTCTGGCCGCATACCTCTTGATAGAAACATGGAGTATCTGAGAATTTGTCCCAAATTCCGGCCGTGCAATATGGATTTGGGATGTGTTTTGTGGTAACGACATGGGGAGACATTGCTGAGGGTCTGACCTTTTCCCCAGCAAATTGGCATTTAATGGCAGGACTGCAAACTGGTGGCCAAAAAAAGGGGGCAGAAAAACAAGAAATGCACACAACCAGCAAATAGAGAAACTTGCAGGAATGCATCCAAAGGTGTAGAACTAAATCACCAGCTAAATCTTGCATAATAGTCTCAGTAGAACCTGTCAGTCACACCGCTACTGCTACTGTTGCTGCTAATACAACCATGACTATCACCACTATAACTACTGCTAATTAAAGTAATGATCAGTGATTATGTGCTCTTGTTCAACCATGGCAGCCTCTTCAATGTTTGTTCTGGTCTACCCACAAGCCTTGACAATATTATTATTACACAATAGTTGTCAGGCAGCCATCATATCGTCAGCTGAAAAACCAGAAGGGCATTAATGCAATTTTGGTGCATATTGAGTTATTGGTATCAAGTTGTACAGCTCAAATTCCTCCACGTTATTGTGTCAATATCAAATCATTTTCATTTTCAGTAAAATGTTCAAGGTTACAACCACAAAGGCACTATTTCACCCAATATTTGGAACATTGCCTTTAAATCAACCCATGGTTCATTTTTATTTACGCTCAAATCTTAGAACGTGATAGTGGCTTTCTGGTTCTCGGCTGATGATATACACCTAAGATTCAAGGGGGACATGGTGGGTAAAAAAACATATCAACTTTGAACTAGTACCTACATGTATGTTTTTCTTGTCTTTATGATGTGCCAAATTGTAGAATGAGGTGATGAAGAAAAAAAAACTGTTACAGCAGTTCTTGCAGCATCTACAGACTGTGTCGATAATACAGTACAGTAAGTCACAAGTGAAAATGGTCCCACAAAATAGAATGCAAATCTTGTATTTTCTTACATAAACTTGATCTAATATATGCATTTCTATTACAAATTGAATCCAAAAATGTCTTCTGACAAGGAGAATTGATTAGAATCTGCGGAATTATTGTAAATTGAACTCATACAGAATAGGATCACATCTTCCACATCAAATCCTAGCATAGGTTGTGTAACTGAATATTGTACATGCAATGCTGAGAAAACAACAACAACAACAAAATGAAAAAGAGAAATACAGGTTGATAGAGACAAGCTCCACTATATACCACAAATTGCATCCATATTGATTTATTGATCTTTAGGATGACTCTCTCGGTTTTTACATCATCAGAACAACATCGAGACAAACACTCTTCCCCTCCCATCTCCTGCACTCCGGTGGTAGTGTGTGTGCCATGCAGAGTACTGCTCTACGCACCACCAGCTCCATACCAATCCACACATACATTGGCCACTGTACATGCTAAGCTTGGGCTCTGTCATTCAGCAGTGCTACTGCTCAGAGTTGTTTAAGCATTAGTCCCTGCAATTTTTTTTAAGAGCAATCAATATCAACACTCTCATCTAATCTGTCCATTTGATCTCATCTGTCTATTTCTCTGTACATTTTCCCTTTGTTGTCATCTCCTCCATTAAAAGCTTTTATTGACGTCTTCTGTAATGGTTTAGTTCCCCTCTCTCTGTGTTTAATGGATTGTCCCCTAATGACACAATTTGTATTGTTCTGTGTTGTTTTCAAGCATATGTTGTGCATTGCATGCTGCCTTTATCAGTAACAGCTATCAGAGAAATGTTTTCTAGTCTTGTGTGAACAGAATGACATTGACCCATTGTGACCAATATTATGACACACTTTATAGAGCCCTTCCTACCTCTCCACAAAAGTATAACAATGTGAGGAAATTATGAACAGTAACATTATAAATATATCCAATTACAGAAGAACATTGTCCATGAAATACTACCATATGCTTAATTTTTCGTATAGTTGTCATTTAAATCTGTTGGCTCAAAATTTTTAAAGGGATCATTTCTGATGGTGACCTTGAACCCTTCTTTGTACTTTATGCATTTCACACATACACACACACACACACACAAAAGGGAAAACAAGCCCACCTGCTACCAGAATTGATGACAGGGTATCCAACCTGCTTGTAAAGCGCACATCTTTCATGCCTCGCTCATTGATGAATTACATTACAACATAATTGATGGGGCAGAATAGATTGATAGATAGATGGGGGGGGGGGGGTAATGGAGGTGGGGTGGATTATTGGGGAGAGGATGAGCCACTGTAAACATGATATGACCAGTAATGAACCCAGGTTACAAAGACAAAAAAAAAGAGTAAATTCCTCTATTAAAGGATGAGTGTTAGAAAGATACAGCAAGAATTGATTACTGACATGTCTTAAGAACATTAACAAATGTACAGCCTGCCAGATGCATAACAAGTTTTTTGTAATGAAATATTGATCAATTAAAATTCAGGGAGAGACTGATTTTGTAGTTTCAGTTTGAGTTTCATGGGGCAAAAAAGTTTATGGTATGATTGCAAAGGAAGATTTACTAATCATGCTCTTTTTTTTCTACTCTGATTGCTCGCTTATTTTTGCTGGTAGAAACAGTTTTCATGCACTGCCAATTATGGGTGGATAGTCACAGTGCTTAATATTTCCAAATGGAAAATAAATATCAGTCACGTTTCCATAACCCACATTAGAGCATCTTTAAATTCCATAGCACCCAGCATGCAGCGGCAACCAGTGGTGTCGGCTTTGGTGTCAGTACGCCGGCACGGAGTCCCGGGCATTACTGGCAACATGGGGCGCTAATTACTGCCGTGGTAGAGCTAATATCAGACTCCATCCTCGGTGAATATTCTGCATCAGCCGCACCAAGGATAATTTGGTGCCCGCAGAAATAACTCAGCCTGTCGGGTTCACGACCTTCGCATGAATAGAGTCACATGTAAATGACCTTCCGCTGTGATGATACATCGCGTCGTCATGCAATATCACAATATTCAGAGAATTTTTTAGCGTGTTACTGCATGCAGTATTACGTTAAGTCATGCCTATATTCTGAAGTTTGTGCCGCAACATTTATATTCTGTGTTTGTTTTGTTTTGTGTTGTTTTGTAGAAGGGTAGGTACCTTATGTGGCAACTCAGTACCATAATTTTTGTGCTTCAAAAACGAACGAACAAACAAACAACAAACAAACCAGAAATTAGTGATTTTTTTGAAAAAAGAAATCATCTCACAAGCTCATTTCAAATGTTAATGATTTCCATGAAGTGGTACAGTCAAAGCATCAATGCATCTTGGTTGCAGTTACGACAAAAATCTAAATGTGATGGAAAATCATATGATGATCAGACATCAAAGTCTTCAAAATGCCTTGTTTTTTACTGTGAATGTTGTCAGTGTTATTGTTGTGTATATGTTGCTCTGTATCATTCTCTTAACCCATTGAGGACGGGCTTATTTTGCTACAACACGCATTTCCCATTGATCCCTACCTGACTAGTCCTCAATGGGTTAAGTGGCCACGACTAGAGAAAATGCTGTGAAAAAAACAGCAACACCTCCTCTATAGGAGTCTCTCTTGAGTGTCAAATAAAACATCTTATGGATTTAAACATTTGCAAGTGATAGATCAATGACAAGTACCAAGAAGTGAAATGTGACTGTTAGGGTACAGACATGGTTGATGTCCAAATCAAGGAAATTGAAATCCTCTCAGTCTCACGGAATGTGGTCACTCTTTCTCTGATAGCATCATCATGCGCCTCTGTCCAGTTTCCTAATGCAGCAGCACTCAAAAGTGGAGCAGTGGCTTGTGGCTATCTCTGCACCCTCCATTTTTTATTTTTGGACTTTAAAATTAAAGATGGGCATTGTAATTGTTGCCAATTTGGATGGTTGGACCGTCCACACCCTGCCCATTCGTTGGCAGACTGAAAAAGCAAACAGGCTGTCGGGTGCGAGATGGAGAGGTAATTTGTGTGAATGTGCCGGAGGAGGAGGAGAATCGTGCCCATCACAATGTTGCCGAGGGTAGAACTGGCTTCAGGTATAAAATGATTTGGTTGCTAGATCTTTCGTATGTATGCAGGAGCTGGAAAATATAAATAGAGTTTGTGTATTTGTGAAGCACTTAAATGTATAAACGATTTTACATGTTGAAAAAAAAAAATTTCTCTAATAATTTGTGGGAGAATTGAGGATTGCATATTGTGCAAATGGTGTGTGTTGAATCGCTGATGTGAATATCAAACATTAATAACATTGCAGTGTAAGATATTATGAATGCATCCCGCAGATGACATACTATAGAAGTGGACATTTTATTGCGAGTGTTATTAACACATGGCCTGGTGAGATAAATTTTGCTTGTTTTTAATTCCATGGAATCAAAATTTGAACTAGTATTACATACGTAGCAGGCCAAAAAAAATTATGTTTTCATTTTCACACTAGTTTCATGTCATGCAAAATGTGCAAAAATTTCAACTTTGGCAGTGGTTCATTATGACACATTTTGCTAGTGAGAGAAAGTTTAGAAATAAACCAGATAGATTTGAATATGCAATGATTGCCCAAGTGGAATTGAGATTATTTCCTTTATTTGATTTACAATCATGCAATCATGAGGATCTCTTTTCCCATAAGATTTTGCTACTCCCTCCAGTTTCCCAGATTGTGAAGGTCAGACTGATTTTACTTGATTTGATCCGCAGTATTCACACACGGATTGAGATATGTCCATATGATGATTAGAATAATCTCAGAGCCACTCCACTCATAGAGCTCTTTTGACAATCCCATTCTACGTTCCGATGAATGTGACTTCCAACCCATTGGAAATTCACACACTGTGGCTCAAATCAATTGATGAATTCAATATGACATCATTTCTGATGACTAGATGGCTTAGTCATTCAGAAAATCTAATCGAAATTTGCCGTAATTCCATTTAAAAAAAAGGACAAAGGGGAGGGGGGTAGAAAGTAGAGAAGAGAGAGAGAATGAGAGAGAGAGAGAGAGAGACATGTTTGAACATGAAAGAGAGAAAAGATAATGGGTAGTGAGATTCACAGTAGGGAAACTCCTTAAAGGTCCTGTTTACCTTTAGGAGCAGTGATTCAAAAATTTTTACAAGTATTGCTTTTGACACATATGTGTAAGTCAGTTGTATCACAAAACATCCTACCATATAATTTGTTTGCAATAAAGCCTAAAGTATAAGGAGATATCACTATTTTTTTAATTAAACCATAACTGTAGACGTTTTACTCTGGAAACATTTTTATTATAACTATTGTTCACATTTTGTATACTTAACAATACTTAACATCGATTACACTAGATCAAATTTTTACATTAGTTGTTTCTATCCCTAACTCACATTTTAGAACTTTTTTGAAGCACTAATGCTGGGTTTTTGTTTCATCTGCAAATGGTAAATTATGACTTTAACTCCTATGCCCAATGCTGACAGCACATATATGCATAAATGGTTGTGTTCCATGAAAAAAAGAGAAATAAAGACATGCATGTAATAGATGCATGCATTAAAAGGAACTGACTAGAAAGATGGAAAAAAAAAAGCCTGAGGCCAAAAATGACTCAGATCTTTCAGTAATTGGGAATCTCGTCGAACGTGACATGATTTATTGATTGATGTTCCCTTGTCGGTTTGCGAACCGCTGCTAATGTAGCAAAGAGTCATCGCTAGAGATAGAATCAATGCCATGTTTGAACGTATGAAAGGGACTGAATGTGCACAGTCTGAGGCAGATTTTGGTCTCAATGACAATTATATTTGATCACATCACAGATTACCCAAAGCAATCAATTATCTGTCACAGCCATCAGGTATAGAGAAGTCCTGAGATAGTGAGGTTGGATACAATGAGAATCCACTTTTAACAAGGTAAATCATGGCATCCCAACTAGCCTTTACATGTTAATCTATGCAAATTTTAAGATTCTTTTTTTTTACAAAATAGACTTCAGGCAAAAACATAACAGAACACAAAGAAGAATTTTGTAGATACAACTATGAATATATAACTGTGTATAGCTATGATTAATCCCAAATCAAAAGGCGGGTAAAATATATGTGCCATGTCAAACCAGCAAACTACTGTTGAATGACCTCTCTCTCTATTTTTGTGCATTATCTTTGAGATTATGTGCCTGCAAGGGTTGAAGCATTGAGAAAACAACGTACAATAGAATAGAGTCAAATCTGATATCAGGCAAGATTGCTCATAGCTGTAGATTTGTACTGAACATGAGAATGTGGATGTACGCTCGGGATGTTGTAGTAGTGATCAGTACGATCGAGATCTAAAAAAAAAAGTACTCTGGTAAATTGTAGAGCATGTCTGATTATATGGAGACATCCTACGAGAAGTGCCACATATGGGGGAAAATGTCGTAGCTTTGTATTCCACTGAGGAGCTAATGCTAGCATTTTTCATTTGCGAGTCCATTTTCTCCTTCATTTCTCCATATCGAATCAGTCAGTTCCAGGTCGTGTCACTCTGTCTGAGTTTATCCTGATCAAAGCAAACATCTCTCCCTGGGCTCGCGGCTTCTCGGAGTGGGTTCATGTGCATGCCGGCTGGGGCGCCAAGAATTGCTCTAATTGGAGCATTGTGTCGTCATGTGATTATCCTAGGGGTCAAAGTTCACCTAGATCCGTGCTGATGGGTGTACAAGTACATATGATAAGATGGCTGAATTTCTCAGCAGTTTAATGCAGCGGCCTGATTTGTCGTGCCACACCAATGTTCATTTCTGGGTGCATACAATTTGTACATTGCATTACATCATTGAAATGAAAGAGTAGTGTTACTCAGAGAAGGTTGTGAAAGAGATTGATCAAACATACATACCTGCCCAACCCTCCTAAAATGATAATGAAGAGAGAAGAAACAAATGTTTCATATTCATCCTTTATTCCAGAAAGTATGAGCTTAATCTTGACTGGGGTAGTTTATCTATATAAAGATAATTTAGTGAATACACAAACAAGTGAAAAATAGGGAAATAGATAGACAGGTTCAGATGAGGTAGATATTATGTTGGGTTTATTACTCTAGTCACAAATGTTGTCATAATGTAAGCATTTTCTACAGAACATTTCTTTTTCCCATGATTTGAGAGAAGTATACTAGGTACCATTTCTTTAGTTTACAAGTTGTATCAGTCTTGATTGCAGCAAATGAACAGCTGGAATACTTGCATATTAGTGTTGTTCTCTCAGAATGCTCCTCTTTTTTGAAAAGACAGCAGTTACTGTTGTGGAAGCATAATTTTTGGAAGAAAATAGGGTCCTGCCATATGATCAATTTAAAGACCACCAACTTTGACATCTGACTTCTTTTGCATGTGTGTTTCTACTACTACCTGTTCTGTAATTCATAGCACACACTTGGTACCTTAGGGCAGCAATAAGGTCACAAGTTCCTTATACAAACATGATTTGATTGCTTCTTCTGCTATATTGATATTTTACTCGTTGCTGTCTACATGAAGAAGATTTTATGTCTGTCTGAAATCATGAAATATTTTGCATTAACCCCTCGGTGCAGAGAGTAAAGTTGAGTCATCTTGTTATCAGACACTTCTGCTCCACAGTGGCTGTTAAAGTTGAACTCCCATGCATTAAACTGTATCTAATTTATTTGGATCCATTTAGCCCACTCTTCATAATACCAGATCAGTGGAACCGGGCTGTTGAATGTTTAATGCCCACGCACTTCCATGCCTATCGCATTCTATGACACAGAACTAATCATACAAGTCTATCAGCATGAACATCTCATTTGGCAGAAGAGAACCCAATTTGATCAATTGGGTTTTTTTTTTTTCTTTTGATTTATGGCAATTTTTAAAAAGGATGCAGCAATCATTTGTGTACTTTCTCAATGAAATCCTGAACTTCAGTGGCTTTTTTTTTTGCGTGAAATTATAAGAAAATTATTTTGCATTAAGTTGTCATCTGTAGTGGATATTAAAGAACTATCACTTTTTAATTATTCTGTGATTGCACAAATTCTTTACATTCAACATATAAATGGATAATAAGGTGATCTTTCTCAGATATTCAATTAATGTCAAAAGAGGAATATTTCAGGCTGTCTCTTTTTTCTTGTAGCCCCATCTTTAATTTATTTTCATCTGATGCCTCTACCCAGCATTGATTAGTGTGATTTTTTTTTTTTTGCTACCTCAACACCCAGGTAAACCTTTGCGTAGAGTCACATTCTTCCCCTGACTAGAGATATCATACCTCGTCTCGATGCACTGCCCAGACTCTGTGACTGACACGGCAATTTCAGTCGGCAAACAGTGCGCCGCCGATCTTTTCCGTCGATGCTGCCACCATCGAGATCCTCTCCAGCTCACCTGCTTTGGTCACATTTACCTGACCAAACATGGGAGGAGGAGAGATGTGGGATGGACATAATGATATGCTTGCATTTGTTCATGCACATTGATGTGATTAGAAATGCAGGAAATAGATAAAGAATGACAAAAAAGGGATGTGTGTGTGTGTGTGCTTGTGTGTGTGTGTGTGTGTGTGTGTGTGTGTGTGTGTGTGTGTGTGTGTGTGTGTGTGTGCATGTGTGAAAGAGCGGGAAATTGAAGTTTCCTATCTGGTATTTGAGATCTGTTACCAGATTGCCCTGTCAAGAGTCATGGAAGTTAAAGCAAAAAACAAACAAACAAAAAACAAAAACAAACAAACAAACAAACAAACAAACACCCCTCCAAAGAAAAACCAAAACCAAAGAAAACCAAAACATTCAGTGAATGAGCTGAAAAAATATAAAAAGAAAATGAAATTGTAATACTTACAAAAAATAAAAGATTTACATTCCAGTCCCTACCTATATTTCTATAAGTCTGGAAATTGTGTTATCTAAAATGTTTTTATTTTTTTCAAGAAGCATACAGTTGGTGTTGTCAATTGGATAGTACTGTTTATGTGTCAAAATTCTCGCACAGTTGACTGCATATGATGTTTTGGATATTTGTCTGAGTTGCAGGAATTCCTACAGTCAAATTAGATATCCTATGAGAAAACCCATGATAAAGATACTTTCATGATAAATGTTTTCCTTCCTGGCAATCCCATTTCCATGTGAAGTGTATGCCTGGTGGTAATATTGTCAATATATCTCAGCTTTTCCAGAAAGTGTAATGTCATTTTAACTCACAAGCTATTCCACTGCGCTGCCTTAGCTGATTGAAATCGATAAATAAGTGGCCAAAGTCAAAAGGCAGCTTTTCACTCTTTCATGGGAAAATCCCATAACTCAGCATCACAAAATGAGGATAAAGTATGCTGTGAGTAAAACAAGGTCGTACCATATCTGCAGTGATGAGAAGCAGTATACTGTAAGTTATTTCTAAACATTGGGTAAAAGTTAGCCTTCTGTGTTGATGAGAATAGCCGTGGCACAATAGACTGGTTTGGAAGTAGACAGCAGCCAAACTGTGTAATGATCACAAAATGAGGAAGATAGATGGATAGATGGAGAGATAGATAGATAGAACATAATTGTGAGAGCTTGTGAGAGAGAGGGGAGAGTGGGGAGATGAAGATAGTAAGTGTGACAGTGTGTGTGTGTTTGTGTGTCTGTCTGTGTATATGAGAGAGAGAGAGAGAGAGAGAGAGAGAGAGAGAGAGAGAGAAGAGAGAGAGGAGAGAGAGAGAGAGAGGGAGGGAGGGAGGGACTAATCACATAGATGGTGTAGAACAGCGCGTGACGAAATAACCAAAATAGCCGGCGAGGCACACGTAGAACCAATTCAATGCACGCTCCGAGGCGAAATTAATCTGACTTTTGTGATTTGTTTCTCGTTGGTCTCTCTGTTGTTGTTTCTTTTCTATTCTGAATATATCTAAATGTACTTGCCAGGAAAAATAGAAAAAAAGGGACAACCTACAAATGACATTCCTGTATGGAATTGATGCTGTGTCTGCCCCCTGCATATATGTCAGCTATGCCCGAGTGCTTTCATTGTAAGATATCCTACGTGCATATCTCGCAGATGCTTCTATGATTATTTCAAGGCCAAATCCCGTTGTAATTAATGGAATTGTGGTATAAAGAGAAATACTAGATACTGTACACATATGTCAGAGTCTATTTTTGTCTTCTTCTTTCTATAGGTCTGCCATAGAACCTAGGATGCTATGTCTAAGCTTTTTGATTTGCAATGAAGGGGAGGGGGGAGGTGGGGTGGGATCCATGCAGAAATTTATGAGTTCAATAATCCAATAGCTTAGATACATGAGACTTATTAACATGAATCTGGTCTGTGAAAATAATCACATTGAGGATGGATTGCCTTTGAGTTTTTTATTAAAGGCATCTTGTGTATACAGATGATGGTTGAGGTGGAGATTTTCCTTTTGCAGATGAAATGCCACACTCGACTTCTGAAACCAAGGTAGAATATGATTAGATGCTTATGATTGTACATCCAAATACATATTTTTTGTATGTCATGCTTGTATTATGTACAGTATAAATATGAAGAGTTTGTTCGCAAAAACCGATAAGTCCATATTTGCCAAATGGAGATATTTGCGATTAAAGGTCAAGAAAAATAAGAGAATAATAAGAAAATTTTTGCTTCTTTTGACCATAACGTCAAAAATGTACCTTTATATGCAGTGACCATATATCATTTAAAAGGTATTATTTTGTACTTTCTGACAGAGAGCGTACTTCAAAATCTCCAAAAATGGACTTATCGGTTTTTGCGAACAAACTCTTCATATGTAAATAGAAATGTGTGTATATACATATTCATATCCATATTAATGCAATCTGTGGCTAATATTCAGTGTGGTATTGAAATTATATTTGTTTCCAATGTTTTAAAAGATGATACAGTTTCAAGGGAGACGGAAATGAATGGATGAAAATAACAAACAAAACAGAACAGAAAAACACATAAATACCCGAGGTATTTTACAACTAGGGCAATTCCGTAGGATGATGTTCAAGGACTCAGATGGCCCTTTGGTTTTATTGCTTGAGGTATATATGATATATATAGCATACAAGGTTTATTAGTACTAGAGCTTGCTTCAGCAGGTGGTCAGTGCCCAACATTTCATTGAAGGAGACCTCAATGTCAGTTTGCAGATTCGAGTGCTGTAATGCAAGATCCCGTCATACCAGAGACCTTCGTTTTATTCAGTTGGGCAGCCTTTTAGTTAGTTCCAGGGCACTTGACATTTGGAAGATTGATGCTGGACATAAATTGACTTGTTGAACTTGCCAAGATTGAGAGAAGAGAGACAGAGAGAGTAGGTAGGAAAGGAGAAGGGGGGGGGGGGATGGTTGAGGAGAGGAAAGGGTTTGGGTGAGGGAAATGGACCTCTGTGAATGCACTGAAAATGACACGTTTTTGTCCTTTTTTAAATTGGGAAAATACCTATAGGGGAAGGGTATGTTTGTATTTCCTTTCTGGCAGTTTGAATTGCAGATGTACTTACGGCAACAGTAGAAATATTAGCTTCATGGAAATTTTTGCACATTTTGTGTGCTTGTGAAACTAGCATGAAAATAAAGGCACCTATCTTCTTTTTTTTTGCTCGTCATATGTAGTACTATTTCATATTTGATTCCACGGAATTAAAGACACATGAAATTCATGTTACTCAGCAGAGTGCAAAAAAAAAAGATCATGCAAAAATTTCCAATTTTACAGTACATTTATGGGAGCTGCATGACTTTTGCATTGACTTCAAAATAATCAATTCTGAAGGTTAGGTTAGATTGAAAGGCTCTAATGCCTCAGTGACAGGTGCTAAACCCTCTGAATATTTCTTTCTCCTGGGAGTGGCATTCTAGATCAGTATGCTGAGAAGTGATCCCCAGTAACAACAAAAAGTGTCTTTCCTACTTGAATGCAGCCTCTACTCGTGATGCAAATGATTGTGATACCTCACAAAATACAGAAAAGTGCTTTTCTCTCTTGCATAAAATTTTTCCTTTTCTTAACCCATTGAAGATGAGTCATGGGTTTACTCAGGGCAGGTGTCTATGGGAAATGTGTGTTGTAGCAGTACCAGCTCATCCTCAATGGGTTAAGATTTCCTTGCTCTGCTGCCGATAGAGATGGTGTAAGATTGGGAAGCTTTCCATCCCGTTTGGATCAATGACAAGGCCGCTGCTCCATCAAGTCAGTGACACCCGCTGAATTTCAGATTGCAGAATCTGTGCAGATTTCACTCAGCTATCCTCCTAGCTTATGATTTGGGAGTCAAATGGAAAAATATATACAGTGGCAATACACCTTGGGTTGCATTTTGGCTTGTCTTGATTTTATGTGAGTGTCGAGGTCTCTGTCTTGAATATCATGTAATATTCATGGTGTCATTCCAGTTTGACATTGCACGGAATGACATTGCTAAGGTTGGTGGGATGAATGCTGAAATTGCTTATCTTTGCTGTCATTTTACACTTTAGTCATGAGATTTCCAGACCCCTTTTATTCCCCCCAAGGATTGTCAGGAGTGTAGAGGCTGTAGCATTCTGGCTGCATCCATACACTTCATTCACAAACCCTTGGATTGTAAAAAATGCTTTCCTTATTTCTTTTCCATATTGTCAGAAATTACTAATCTTGAGCGATTTTAGCAGACGTCAACCTGGTTTATCTTTCTTCGGCTTGCTTCATCCCTGTCATGTTTGCCATTGTCATTGAGACGTGTGGTAGACTGATTTGTGTCCCTGTATAGAAAATCTGCCAGCCATGACGATCTCACTTGCTGACACGTCCAGGTAACTGTGACAAAAAGTCAAATTTGTATAAGTTAGATTGACTACTGAGCTTGATTTTTTTCTTTTTATTTTAGAAATGATGAGTTTGGCACTTAGTTGTGTATTGACACATACAGTACATACAAAAGACAATACTAGCTGGGAGTATTATACTGCTTCATGTTGCTCTCTCTTTCTGGTTTGTTTCATCTTTATGCCAAGAGAAATTGAGAACTGAAGACAAGTACATCAAGTAACTCATTGCTTTCAAGCCTCCACCCTCAAACAGCCAGGGCCATTTCCCTCTCTCATATATATCTCTCTCTAAAACTTATTCTAATGATGTAGAAATACACAATGCTACTTCTTCATTTTGGTAAATTTTGTTTATAATCCTCCTTGGCAGTAAAGCTAAGAGACTCCATTTTTGACATTTTGTTCTGGTGTGCCGTATAGGTAAACTGTGGGAGTATAATGTGTACGAAAGATGCAGAAGCAATAAATACACACATGTAATCCCACATTGTGGGAAAGAGAATCTTGGGAGGGGGGGGGGGTGGATGGATTAGAATGACAGTTCATAGTACGAATGCAATTTAACTGGCAATCATGGTTTCCTGGAAGAGGAGACTTCTAAGATCATTTTCTTGTGGTCTGGACACATCCAGCAAGCTGGCCCACTTGTTACAGCATGTGACAGCTTCTAACAGATTTGCTCTCATTGCTCTGACCATTATAGTTTTCACAGTAGGTGATGTGGGAGGGACATCTCGTAGGCGTGGCCACAAGGGGGTCAACAAACTATTTGGAGGTTCAACAACCGAATGGATATTAACTCTAGATATAGTTCGCAAACTATGCTTTTTGTTCAATTTGCTCTGTTGTGTATTCTCTGTCTGCTGTAAGTTGTCATTGCCATGCATATCACATTTCACATTCTTTGATGGCACTTTATAACATAGAGACTCACAACCATATTGTTGGAATTACTGTTTCTGTGCACTGCGAGAGTGAAAGAAAAACAATAAACTGTCCATGTTATAGAAAATACACATTATGCTGAGGTGCTGTTAATAATGAATTATGATGGACACATGTAACACATCATAATGGAAATGTTGAGCGAAGGAAAACAGTGGAATTTACCACTCTATGAAAGTGTTCATCAATGCATGTTAACCAGCATTCTAGTAATGTGTAACATTCATAAGTACTGTACGCGAAAGATGGGAGTGAGAAAGAGGGAGAGGGACATAGAGAGAGAATTCAATGAAAGGACAGAAATAGTTACCCTACTTCAGAACACCTAATGAATCGTAATGAAAGACACGATGAACCCCAAGCTCGCCTTCCCCGTGAATGGCAGCCTAAAATGTTGTCGGATCAAATGGCCTATTGGGCAGATGGGTTTCCAAACCCTCTGGCACAGTATCGATCCCCTCACGAGAAGCGGTCAGCCGTATGTGTAAACACATCCATCTCGTCCACTCTCGAAGATGCCTGCCAAACACCCTCTACCGGTAGTAAACCCCCATTTATCTTTTCGACCCCATCCCCTCCCCATCCTCTCAGTGTGGTAAAGATGCAATAAACGGTAACAAATAGATGCAAACCGTCATCAGTTCATTCATGTGACTAGCAGAACTGACTTTTCCTTTCCTACTTCTCTCTCTCTATTGTTGAATAATTCCTTGTAGCATCATTTATGAACAAACTGTCATTAATTAAATATCATTGAAACACTGTCATTGAATATCATGGATACATTATCACTGAAGATAATTGAAACACTACATGTAAATTGTCATTGAATACTATAGATACTCTGCCATTTAATATTGTTTATACTTTGTTGTTGAATATTGTTGAACCACTGTCTTTGAATATCATCGATGCTGTGTAATAAAAACACCTTTTTTTTTTCATAGTGGAGTGGAAAAGGCACTATGGCGTATATAAGATGCATTTCAGATTATGATGGTTCTTGACTTGTGTTTTGACATCAGATTACATGCTGTTGTGTGCCTGACCTATCGCATACTAGTATGTGCAAATGAAATGAAAGAAAAACTGCAGTTTGACCAAATTTGGTCAGTGCAAGTCTTTCTGTTTTCTTCTGCAACTGCTTTTGGACAAACACTATCACCATAGTAGGTATTCTGCATACAGCAAATTATTCACTTACTGAGTGTACCACAGACTAAATGATATCTCTTTTGTTTATCATGAAAATGACAAAAGTTAAGTCACAAATAAACATAGTAGGTTATCAATTTTGAAACAAAAATGTCAAATGTGGTTTGTACACTTAAAATAAACATAAGAGCATAAAGTTTCATTATAGAATCCCTTCTTACAATTTGGAAGTGTAGTAAATGACCAGAAAGTAGATTTTTATTTGCAGTAATCATTGACTGAGTCATCTTCTTGCATCAGTTTATTTGTTCAATCTGTCTTCTTCTCTTTATCCTTGTCTGTTTTAGCTTCTGTTGCTGATATTTGTCTTTCTGCACTTCAAATGAATTCCAAGCATTGAGAGTATGACAGAATGAGGCCCTTTTTGCAGATATGAGACTCCACTCTCGAGTATACATGTTCTATAGCCAATCAAATTGCATGAGATTCTCAGTCCATCAAATGTTTAGGATAAAAGCCCAGACACAGGATGTACGGCAAGAAAAGGATGGCTTCTTGGAATGGAAGTTATGGGCCTCGTGAATGTAAGCCTGAGCAGAAAGTAGATATATTGCACATGGAGTTTCTGAGGATGAAATTTGATAACTTGACATGAGGGAAAAAAAGCACACACACCAATTACCATAACTTTGATGCATATATATTGGATTAGAGCCAATGACAATCAAGTAGGAAGAATTGAATTGCTGATATATCAGCTTGCATATTTTTTTGTGATGACATATGGGTGTGTTTATTTTCTGGGACCCACTTTTAAGTGCCGTCGCAAAACTTGTGAATGACAGAGTTACATCTAGCAGCAACTGCTGTGCTGTGGAAGATTTAATATATCAAAAAGGAAGACTTCTATTGGGGATCTCAGCGATGTTAGCAAACTCAAGTCTTAACCCACTGAATGCCAACCACCAGATGTTGTGATGTGGAGTTCAGTTCATGGTAGATGAAAATAGGCTGATATATCATGAGTTTATTAAATACATTTGTGGCATATAACGCCTCCAGGCAGAGTACCTGCTCTGTGAGTGATGCAATGTAATCAATACCCCCCTCCCTCTCGTAATACAATTGAGAGTGAATATAACATGATATTTAGAGTGATGACTGATGCTTTGCATCGCGAACTGCACTCGTTCACCGATTCCCTTTTTTTTTCCCTCGTCCCATCGCGGCATTCACATTGATGTCGAGTGTAATTCATTTATGTAGTTATGTTACTCATGGAAGCGTGTGGATGTTCATTTGACAGGCTGCTGTGGCCGCCTAATTGAATTTGCATACTCCATATCAACGTATTACATATGCTGTGACCGTGAGTTTGAGGGTCGCAATAGAGTAAGCCGACAATTTCATGTGTCATTCTTTGGTAAGACTTTCTTCTTTTTTTCCAATCCATGTTATGGCTTTCCAGAGAAACACTCTTTTTAAAAAATTTCCCACAAAAATGTATTTATATGACTTCACTCATGATGAGAAACATTCTTTCTACTTGTCTGCTTCTGTTCTTGCTTCACAGAGGGTATCTGACATCATGGAACATAACAAAATTGTGTAACCACTCATTAGATTGCAAAATATATTTAAAAAAAAAACCCAACACTTACTAGCCCATTGTAATGAAGAGATTGAAAAGTGTGTATCATCCTGTGCAGCTTTTTGCAAAGTCTTTTTCCCCCACAAAGTGTGAACTGATGTCGCTGCTGTGGCCACCTATTGTAATTGAATTTGCATACTCCGTATCAACGTATTACATGTGCTGTGACCGTGAGTTTGAGGGTCGCAATAGAGTAAGCCGACAATTTCATGTGTCATTCTTTGGTAAGACTTTCTTCTTTTTTTTCCAATCCAACACTTACTAGCCCAGTGTAATGAAGAGATTGAAAAATGTGTATCATCCTGTACAGCTTTTTGCAAAGTCTTTTTCCCCCACAAAGTGTGAACTGATGTCGTCAGTCAATCAGAAGAATATGTACAAGTAAGAAAAAAACCAAAAACATAAAACTTCAACAAATGATACAAACCAGCAAAGTGCATTTCATTGAACAATTGTTATTTCTGTGTGCAAAATATTGTGGTATATTTTTTCTGTTGCTCAAAGATGGTGGATAAGGCATTTTATGTAACATGTTGAATGTTGCATGCATTGAAGCTTCTCATTGAGAATAAAGGTGAGGGAAATGAAACATTAGCTTGATAAGTAAAACAAATGGAATCCTGGAAAGTGAATTTAAACTGGCTACGATAATTTTCTATCCAATGGAAATTTGCCAGTTGCCAAATGCAATCAAATTTAGGCCCCATTTTGTTTGTTGTTTTTCATTCAACAAAATTGATGCAGTTTTGCGACAAGAGGAAAATTAAGTATGGATGCATTTTGTCTCAGTATAGTGGAGTACCTCAGGTGAAGAGAAATTCTGATTGTAATCATGAACATGTCATCCACATGATCTGCCTTTCAATTCAAGAAACTACTTTGCAACAGGCCAAATTTAGCAGTGAATTAGGATCAGGCTGTTGCATTTATCACCCACGCTAATGGTGCCACGACGAGGTATCATCCTGTGAATTTAGAGAAAAATCTGCCGGGGTGTAATTACAAGCATTTCAAGTGTGACCCACTTTCTTTTTTTCTTTTTCTTTTTTGCATTTCAGAAAGGTTTCCTTTTTTTATTGGCTCTTTCTTTCTTTTTTTCACAGTCAGCCAAGTGGTGTCTTCTAGCTCCAGGCACTAGTGGTTTCTCTGAGAAACAAGTCAATTATTGACTCTCTAGTAATCCTACATTGAATCTTTTAAAGTAGAGGAAAAACTTGTTGGAACATAGATTTTTGGGTGCATTATTTTTTTTTCTTGGCGGGGGGGGGGGGGGGGTGAGGGTGGGGGGTATTGCACCAATAAACCAATTTTTGCAGCACTTTTACCTAATGTGGTTTTCTGGGAAAGAGTTAGCGGGGGAGATTGAGCGAAACAATCATGTATGGGTGTAGGAATACTGATGAATCCGGGTTCTAATATATGAACTGATTTCAGTTGTCATTTTTTATTCCACATTAACTTGATTATTAGGAGCACTTAGAATTACTTTAATCTCAGCGCTTTATCAAACATTTACAATATTCTTGTGTCAGAGAATGGACAATTAAAAAAAAAAATCAAGTTCCTGATGAATTATGCACAGCAATTGTTCTTGCTGGATGTATGATGAGTGGGGGGGGGGGGGGATAGGTTGACCATATCCTATTCACTTTGCTGATTTTTTCTTGAGTTAATTTTTAAAGAAAAATCCACAAATATGCAGCAAATCAGGTGCAATTTCATTTTCTGTACTTGTCCAATTTTCATGCCAATTGTCAAAATAATTGAAATGTGAAATTAGTTTTGATAAATGTTTGAGAGAGAGAAAAAATGTTTCTTGCAGAAATCACTCATGCTTTAAAATGTTGGAGCACTACTTATGGGGGGAAATGCAATGCATGTATCTGTATGAGATGACCAAAATTATGATTTCCTTTTGTCAAAAAACTTATACTTTGTTTTTCTTCCCCTGCCAAGACACTCCTGTCTCTTCGGGACCTAATTCCTAGGGCTGCTCAACATGTGCCAAGTCAGAAGCATACCAATACACCAAGTATCCAACCAACCAAACAGACAGACAAACAAAGAGTGGTTGTTTTTTTGTAGTTTTAATCAAATCAAATGGAAGCCTTGAATATATTTTGCATTACTATTGTGGCATGCAAAATGAAAATGGCATAAGTATCAGAATTCTAATATTGGGAGGAAGTGGTTGATTGAATCACAATTTAAGCATAGTTATTTAAAAAAGTTAAAGGAAGACCTGTAATGACACTTTAAAGCCAGAATTGTAATGTATTGAAGTGCAGCCATGTATATATCAAAATTGCTGTAATTTTTATGATGAAAAAAGAAAGTTATAAAACACTCTAACATTTGCTTGGATGAGTGGACTGATGGACTCCTTTTTGTTTGTGTTTTCTCACATAACATTGCTTGTGGAATTTCACTCAATAAATGCCAATAAGAAGGCATGCACTACAAGTAGCCACAGCAGCTTTAACACTTATAATTGCTCATCAAACACTCACCTGAATATTGTGAGTCACATATTTTTTCTTTTAAAATAGTCAAGGTATCACTGAAAATGCAAAGCAAATGGATAGATTTCTATTGATGCTGACATTCCTTTGCATGATTGATATACTTTGCCTGTGTGACATTATGAGACTCTGCCAGTGGGAATGGGTTCGGTAATACAGCGCTGGACGTGATGGTGCAGGCAGGATCTTGGAGAGAGAGAGGAAGCAAGCAAAATTGCCACAATTTTGTATCTCCATCCCTTCCCACTCCCTCCATCTCGCACCCCTTTCCACATCCTTTTTGCACCCCTTTCCCTATCCTGTTTGTACCCGTCTCCCTGTCCTCCATGCATCCCTCTCCCTATCATGTTTACACCCCTTCCCATCCTCTTTACACCCCTCTCCCTACCCTCTTTGCACCCCTGTCCCCATCCTCTTTGCGCCTCTCTCCCTATCCTCTTTACACCCCTCTCCCTATCCTCTTTACACCCCTCTCCCTATCCTCTTTGCACCCCTTTCCCTATCCTCTTTGCATCCCTCTCCCTATCCTCATTACACCCCTCCCCATCCTCATTGCACCCCTCTCCCCATCCTCTTTATACCCCTCTCCCCATCCTCTTTATACCCCTCTCCCATCCTCTATGCACCCCTCTCCCTACCCTCTTTGCACCCCTCCCTATCCCCTTTGCACCCCTTTCCCTATCCTCTTTACACCCCTCCCCATCCTCTTTGCACCCCTCTCCCCATCCTTTTTGCACCCCTCTCCCTATCCTCTTTTTGCCCCTCTCTCTATCATCTTTGCACCCCTGTCCCCATCCTCTTTTCACCCCTCCCTATCCTCTTTGCACCTCTCCCCTATCCTCTTTGCACCCCTCTCCCTACCCTCTTTGCACCCCTCTCCCTATCCTCTTTTTGCCCCCCTTCCTATCATCTTTGTACCCCTCTCCCTATCATCTTTGTACCTCTCTCCCTACCCCCTTTTCACCCATCTCCCTACCCCCTTTTCACCCCTCTCCCCTTATCCTCTGCACCCCTTCCCACGTCATCTTTCCACCCTTTTCCTTCCCTGTCCTCCCACCTTTTTTTTTTTTTTTTTTTGCTCGATGGGTCGAATCCTTAACTTTTGTGATGTTAAAGGGGATGCCGAGAGGGGGAGAGAATGAGAGAGAAGGGAGGATGCATCCTTACTGTAAGGTTTAACGAAAAAAGGGGAAAAAAATCTGATGTGACTGTGAGCATCGCATTACATTACGTTCGGCACGGGTCGAAAATGTCGCCACCGATTTTGCGCTGCCAGCCCATCTGTGCACACAGGCAACAGTCGCGAGTCAAAAGGTGGTGTTCGGGGAGGCATTTATGCGGCAGACCATGGCCCGTGATATGTGAGACCGGATGATAAAGAGGGAGGCATGATCAAGCAGTGTGGAATACGATTACATGGGAGCAGCATACAATCAGCACACTGAAGCTGAAGGCAATTCAGGGGGAGTGATAAACCTGCAACATTCTGGGACGGTTCATAGTTCATGAAAAGATTCCACAGCTTCTCACACTTGTGCAATCCCCAAAGCTGCCAACTTGTCTGTTTTTATATACAAGTATATATATTATGTTTGTTTATTTTTTTCATACCTATAAGTATGTTTTTTTCCCATACAAAATAAGAAAGTACTGTTTTGATATGAAAAATATCCTCTTTTCTCAAATTCAATTTAATGTGCTTAATACATGCAGTTCTGCCATTTTTAAACCATGAAAAAACTCAATATTGGTTTCTTCTTTCAGAACACATTTTTTTTTTTTCATACCTTAGTGTACATCAGTACATGTATCAGTTGGGGGTCTCCAGGGGTTGGCAGGCCAGAAATCCAATGATGTTTGATTTTACTTGTGTGCAAAGTTATCACATCTCAAATATTTGATGATTCAAGGAATACTTCTTGCCCATTGATTACTTTTGTGAGACACTGGATTATATCTCAAATGGGGATCCTAATCCAAAAGTGGTAATTTCTTTAGACTACTTGTAATGACATATTTTTGGTATCATTATTGCACAAAAATCACAAGTTCTTTACAAGTGAATTAAAAAAAAAAATCTATGTGGCCATGTGCCTCTGTCATTTTCCTTGAAGTGACATGGAAGGTCCCATACAAAGAGTTTGGTCAAGGAGATCACATGTGTGATTTGGAAAGTAGTAGTTAGTGAAACATGATATAACTTTTAGTATGGTGAAAATGATATGATCTTGTATGCACTGTACAAGAATATATGTACCACACATGCATATTTAACCCAATTGCGGTTTTATTTCACTGAGGCCAAAGGCTGAGGTGAAATAAATTGTGGACTAGTTTTATATATCTGGAGTGGATTTTGGCTAGAATAGTGCATGAAAAAGCATTTACCATTTGTTTAAGAAAATGATGTATAT
Organism: Diadema antillarum; assembly: GCF_040938485.1. Taxonomy (NCBI): domain Eukaryota; kingdom Metazoa; phylum Echinodermata; class Echinoidea; order Diadematoida; family Diadematidae; genus Diadema; species Diadema antillarum. Next base: position 106,102 of record NW_027272295.1, on the reverse strand, counting down.
TTAGGACATTGATTCATAATTTACTATTTGACAATGTTCAACACATGGGATATCCCATGCAGGAATCTAAAAATATAGTTCATCACTGTAAGCTACCCTTCTAGCTATATGCATATCTCATACGATAAGTAGGCCACTGTAAGCTAAAACAAATCAGTGAATGTCATGTGATACCTATTTGACTAATCACAAATCTTTTTATAAATGCATCTTTTACTGTGGTATATGTATATAATTATATACATATATGTTGTATAAATTTGTGAAAATGTTTTGTGCTTCAGGTTAAAGTGGCTGGTAAAAAAATGGCCAGCATATACTTATCAGCAGGTGATTTACATACTGGTATCATAGTGTTATTAAGTTAAATGAAACAAAGGTCAGAGAATCGACTGTGCACCCTCATACTGTGTAGAAAAGCCTCCCCCGGCTTCCCCTTCGATCCGTCCTTCATTTTCTCCCCTTTCCCCTTCTGAAATGACGGCATATCTTGTTGCTCAAGCTGGTGATTTGCTCCAGCATAAGCAGATTCTATATATATTTTTTTTTGGATTTGTAATTCTTTGTACAGTTGTGAGAAAATGACTCACAGGATAGATTTGGGGGGGAAATAGTGAGCAGTTGAGCAAATACTAATCAGTATGACTCAGAAGGACACAGAGAGAGGGAGAGATGTCTGGAATCACATATTTGCTCTTTTAATAACAGAAAAATTAGAAGATGCAAATTTATTCCTCACTCGACTGAATCTCATGACAGAACCTTTTTGTAAAGCCTAAACACACACACACACACACACACACACACACACTCACACACACACACAGACACACACACACACTCGTATTCATGCCAAACGACACATACTTCAGTACTCTCACACTATTGCACATAATTTTCAATTTGTTTCAAGGCCCACCATCCTTTTCAAGATCTGCTTATAATGGCAGACTTCTTCATTTGCTTGTTTTGTTCCATGTATTTGTGGAATTGCACTTAAACCGTCAGTCTCTTAACGAGATCAGAAGAATTTCTGATGAGCTAGCGTGCAAGCCTCCGCCTCACCCCTGCTCGGAGCCACACGGATACCAAAATATGATACCTTTCAATCCTTCTTCTCAAGAGAGAAATTGACTGGCAACATGGTGGTGATTTTGAATCGCTCCCCAGAGCCGAGTTAAGCCTTTGACGATGATCCGCCAAAGATGAGTTTGATCCGTGCTGGCTCCACTGTGATCTGAACTACTGCGATTCTGTCCTGAATGTTGTAAGCAACATGCACATAAAAAATGTATATTTTTGTTGTTCATGTTTACATCTACGCATTGCACCCCATGCAGGACTATTATTGATATTCACAAAGGGCTATCAGTTTATCTCCTTTCTTTTATCTTCTTTCTTTTTTTGTCTTAATACCTCCATTATATCTTAGGCTGCAGCTTCATCATGCTTTTCACCTCAACTACCCCTCAGCACTATGTTCTCAATAAGTCTTTCTATGTTTTTCCATACTTTTTTTATGTTTTTTTAAATCACAATTTTTAATAGAAATTTACTTAATCATAATTGGGATCTAAAGTGACACTTGTATTCTTCAGCACTTTCAGAGTATATTCATCACCTTAGAACCAGAAGGGCGCTATCGCCTTCTAAGATACAATGTATAAGTATGAATAAAAACTAAATAATCAATTTTCCTGAAATAAAAAGATGTTTTAGTCAGAATTGGGTAGATTTGTAAGCATTGTTCTAAATATAGGGTGAAATAGCACCCTCTTGGTTTAAAGTCTTACATTTTGCTGAAAATGAAAATAATTCAAAATTGACATTATAATGTAGAGGAGATAGAGTTCTACAGCATGCTACCAATAACTCCCCCCAACCCCCCCCCCCCCCAAAAAAAAAATGTGATAAAAGCCCTTCTTGTTCTCAGCTGATGAATATACCTCTTGTGTTAATCCCCCCTTCTGTCATGAATGGACTCAATCTCAGCCCCACACATTCACTATATTCCATCTTATCTGTTCACCTTTAACACTTCTTCCTTGGTTTAGTTTCCTTTACTTGCTGGTCATTTCCATCTTTTCACTTTTCTGTCCTTGTCATTTGCTGTGTTTTTTTTCTTATCCCCTCCTTTCTCCTCATCCGTGTGTCGGCATTGCACTGTCGGCTAAACTAGGACACGTACTGTTTTCTCGCTTTTGGCTTCTGATACACATTGCATCTCATCTTTCTTTCTGACTCTACCTTATTTAAAGGGAGGGTACAATTTTGATTGAGATGGGCCTTAAGATTTCTACTTTTTTTGGTGATTTTTCTTTGAGATTATGAAAAGCCTCTTATCAAATGTGAAAGAGCATATAATTTTAAGAGGAATTCAAAGTTTATTTGATGAAAATTGGTTTTGAAATGGCCAAAATATCCAGCAATCCTAATAACAGGTGGGATCCAACTTTTGTTATGATCACTATGTTATACTTTGTTTTCGGATAACACAGCCATTTCAAAATTGATTTTCATCAAATAAACTTTCAATTCCTCTTCATAGAATTGTATCAGCATCTTTAACGTTTCATAAAGTGGCTTCTACGTATCTTGCATAAAGTCAAAAGCTGAATTCTCACCTCAAACAATACTATACCATCTCTTTAATCTCTGTCTTTCTATCCCATCCATTCCATCTCTTCCTATCTCTATGTCTCATCGTTCTCTTTCTTATCTCTCTCTCTCTCTCCTCTTGCCGGTCGCCTTCCCGTGATGGCATTACCCATATTTGACATCACTTCCCCCCCCTGCCCAGGGAGTAGCATGCACACTGAGCTCTTTCATGTGGACACCGCCTCTGCTGTGTTGTCCTTTCCCATGCCTGAACAGTACACGTTCGTGAACACACACAAACACACACACACACTTATACATACATGCAAAGGCCGGACGAGAACTTGCCGCGATGAAATCATCATGTAAGAACAGGAAGTGTCGCTGGGAAGCGATTCGTCAAAGGAACAGAGCGGCGGCGCCACACAGCAAGATGTAAACGCTGCGAGGGAAACACCTGCTACTATCTAGGATGATTCTTTTCCCCAATTTGGAAGGAATTCCACTTGTTTTTTTTAAATATTTTTAATCCATCTTTTTTTTTTTTTGGGGGGGGGAGGGAGGGCCGTTTGTTTGTTTGATCATTTGTTTGCTTGTTCATTACCATAACTAGTAAGTGTAGTGGCATTCCCCTATAACATCTATTAGTGTTTCTGTATGAACATCAGACTAGAATGCTGATAACCATGTCAAGATATTCCTTGTAGTTGTCAAAATCATTCTTTTCTCTCATGCTGTCATTATGTTCTATGAGGAAACAAGAAAAGAAAAGAGAGTAAAAGTGGACAATCTCCACAGGTATTGGCCAGTTCAAGTTTCACACAGCTGTGGCCAGTGACTGATAATAACTCTCTCAGATAGTTTTTTTTTTTCTAATATATTTATTTTCATACATGAAACCTGTTATGTGTGATCCTTGTTTGGTTTGATGCTTGTAATCAGACTGCATGCAATAACATCCAATAAACCAACAACATGCACTGACACAGGGATATGTATGTCATAGCTTTCTTAAGTGTTGAGTCAAGAAATATTGTGGCTTTTTCTGCTGTAGATTCTAAAGGCCAAATGCCGTTTCCTTATTTTGAAGGGAAAGGTGAAAGCAACATTTACACCGTAGTAGCTGCATTTTAAGAATTTCATTTAAGATGTGGCAGACAAATGAATGGGAGATTATTAAATAATGCTTAATACAACAACTGCAAGTGGGAAAATTTATGCACAAGTGTACAGTGAGAGCTCTTTTAAAACAAAAAAAAAAGAGGAAGAAAAAAAAAAAGGGACAGATAGGTGCTAGATAAAAGTGGTTCTCCCACGATCCAAAGTCCGAAGGGTGGTGGGTTGATAAGGCAGCTGTTTCTCCATGACAGTGAAGGATGGGAGTTGCGTTGGTATTTAGGCACGGGCGAGAAGAAGTACGCGGCCATCATGCATTCCTCACACGCTCTCACTCCCACGGACGGGGGTTAGATGCCGTCGTCGTCGGAGCTTCTATGTAAGCAATTCAAGGAGCAAAGGGAGCAAGTGGAGGCGAAATTCTGTCGGTATGACTGGGAGGAAGGAGAAGAAGATTTTTACAGCAAGGTGTCAAAAAGAGAATTAGATTAAAGTCTGTCATTTGAATTTTCAGGTATTAACAAAAAAAAAAAAAAAACCTGCATCACAGTAAACTCATCCTCAGTAATAGGGACTCAGGTCTGTACCAGTTAACTGTAAACTTTTGTTGCAGTGGGATAGAAATGAACAGCATGATACTGAAAAAAAAATTTGCACATAGCAATAGTATCGAATGATCCCATCTTGTGGACACAGAGGTACAGTGTATGTGCAGCATTAGAAATATTTCATTAATTACACGCATTTAAACATCAACATTTTGGTAGCCACAAATTGTAGTAGTAGCAATCATGGTAACTTTTCTGTAATTCGAGTGAAACCATGAAAATATACAACTTTGTATTTATCTAATTCTGAAAAGTAATTTCCTCTTCTTTTTGTGTCACCACTCTCAAAAATACCATACCAAAATTTTTACTGGCTCATGACCAGCATGATTGACATAATGCTATTAAGAAATGAGCACACAGAAGCCTTGCATTAATTCTGCCCATTCCAAAGCTTTTTGTTTAATTGGGGCAGCGGTTAAGGAGGAAAAAGAATAAAGTTTGTAGCATGAGGCTTTCCTATTTCACTGCATATCAAATTTGTCTGAAAATGTCAATTCCAGCCATTACATAGGCCCTGAATGTCTAAAAATGATATGATCATTACTTAATAGATTATGCATTAGGGAAGGAACTATTATACAGTTATATTGATGAAATGCTTGGAATGAGAATCCAAAGGAATGAGGATCCAAAAAGGGTAAAAGGTCAGAAAGTATGAGGATGTTATTTTACAGACATTACTTTAGCTTCCCTAAAAAAAAAAGAATTTGTAGTGCATTTAGATGGGATAGGCAAAAATGAGCTGGAGTCATGTTCAAAGTACATGAAGGTTAAAGGTCAAGCTTCCAGGTCACAGGTCAAGATCAATGAACTTCATCTATTATGTCAATGAAAAGTCATACATGTGGAATACCATATTTAAATGAGAAGATAAAAGTGACCAAGTTGTCTTTGCGCTATAATCAATTGCTCTCTTTCTTTTCTTCTTCTTCTTTATTTCTTTTAGGAATAAGAAATCAGATCATTGCTTCTTACCATAGAGCTTGCTGCAATTTGATTGCTAATCAAAGTATGTTTGTTGTGGCAGTATAAAAGGTATCCTGGTATGTAAATGTCCCATTCAATTAATCATTAGAAAGAAGTTCTGAAACTAGAGACATGAATGTCTCCAACAAATTCACCAAGAGAAAAACAAGAATTCTGGTACTTGCTAGTTCCAGTAAGTCTTTTGCCTTACCTTTTGATTTGGTTTAGTTTTGTTTGTATTTTCGAGTTGGTAAGTTAGTGAGGGGAATAGAATAAGATATGTGGATTAAATTTTGATTCTGAGTACGAGAGATGTGTTTATACACACACTCAGTACACCACGTATGGAGGTCACCAAAGCTTGGGGACACTTTTGCAGAAGGAATCAGCGGCATTCATCAAAGGCATGATTGTGCTCTCATCTATGGGAATCAGAATTGTATTAGATGTCTCTTTTCTTACGGGGACTAAGAGCTGTCAAGTGGTCTCAGAAATGGAGTCAGGACATTGACATCACCAACAAGTGATTATTTTGCAGTTTGCTGCAACGCAGGTGCAAAAGCAATATAGGGGTGTAATATTCCCTGATGTGGGAATGAGTGTGGCTCTTTGAAGACTACCATTGTAAAGTCATGTCTTATATCTAGTGAATGGTGATTGAGGGTTGGGGAGGGGTGTGTTGTGGGTTGAGGAGGGGTTTGGTTATGGGTAGAAGACAGGTGGGTTGTGGTTGGGGAGGGTGTAGTTGTGGATCGGGGAGGGTTTGGTCTTTGGTTGGGAAGGGCTGTGGTTGTGGATTGAGGAGGTGTACAAATAGTTCTAGGTTTTGGAGGAGTGGAGTTCTGGATTTGGGAGGGATGTGTTTGCAGGTTGGGGAGGGATGTAATACTTTGTGATTGGGAAGGGGTTTGGTTGTGGGATGGAGAGGGATTTGGTTATGGATAGGAGAAGAGTGAGGTTGTGGATTTGGGATAGTTGTTTGGAGAGGGGTGTAGTTGTAGGTTGGGGAGGGATATAGTGGTAGGTTGGGTTGGATAGGGATGTGGATGTGGGTTGGGGAGAAGTGTGGTTCTATGGGAAGTCTGTATGATGTGTTTTGAGATTGTTCTTCCAACTACGGAAATCAGCAGGGGTTTGAGCTCTTGCTGATCAAGTGTCTCCTTGCACCAATCTTCCCTGATGGTACAGAAAAAAAAATGCCGCCTCAATGAGATGCAGTCGGTCATCAGGTAGGGCAATAGAGAGATGTATCGTGTGTCACCTCTGTACGCATGGTGGATAGAAAAGTGGGGATGGTTTCAGCGCTAGAAGGTCATAAGTCTGGCCGCCTCAAAGTAGAGTGGTCAGGACTCGAGTGATCTACTCCGGAAATCTTGTCAGGACAAACCGCGTCTGGCTATAATACGTAAAAACGTCCTTGGTTGTGTTGAACTGCTTGTCATAAGTACGGTGTGTAGTAAAGATGTACTGCATGATATTTGCTTTTGGGGTGATCACCTCAGAGAGAGCCCCCTTGGGTAGATAAAGTGGGGAACCACAAATTGTAATGTAGAAAACCGCACATTCTCAAAGCTCTAGTCTTACATCTGTTCACACTACTCAGGTACCTTCAGTATTTATCAGCGACTATTTATCTTTCTTTGTGTGTATTAAGCAGAACAAAAGAAAAGCGAAACATCCAAAGAATTTAAAGAATTACATCTGTATCAAAGTTATTGCAGTTGTAAATGGCATATTACAAAATGCAAATCTGCTATATTAATGGTTTCTCCAATACTACATGATGACTTACAATCTGCAAATGTGAACTGCTTGTGATTTCATTGCCCAGTGAGAGAAATCCCCTCCCCTTTCAGACCTGAAGTTTGAGCATTCTTGAGTCACTTTATAATCAGTATCTTATTCCCAGTGTGAAGTGATCCATAGGGCCTGACAGAATGAGTTGCCAAGACAGGGAGTAGATGTGGATCTGAATGAATATTGTGTCCTTCAAAATGAATACATCGTCTGTTGAGAATGAGAAGGGCGTTAAGTTGTCTTGAACACTATGGGTTTAACAACTTAACGCCCTTATCATTCTCAACCGACGACATGAATATATATATAAATGTGTATATGACTGTACAAATGCATGAACACAGGCCTATTGTGCCAAAGATCAATAGCAAGCTGTCATTGTATTTTAGCACCAGGGGTTATCGGCCTCCAAGATATATACAGCAGTCTGGCATTACACATTGCCTGGAGTAAGCCTCTTGAGTCCTTTTTGCAGTCAAGCTAATTTGTCCACATTAACCTCACAGCTTCATTGGAACAGATGGCCGAATGCTCAGGGAGTCCGGTTACATGTATTCCGCTCCGTTTTTTTTTTTTCCCTTGCATCATCTTGGTAGAGGACACTGTCTGTAGTAGTGTCCCCCTCTTTTTTCGTGACGAATGCCTAATGACCCTTTAGCATGAGGTTCCTAGGAATCAAAGGAACTGAAAAGAATAAATTTAGAACAGCTGAATGAAAGCTCTCCACACTGACTTGTATGACTGAATCTAATGTGAGGACTGAAAGGTATGCTAACGAGATCCGTGCTTGTCAGCTAATTCATTTATTCATTTTTTTTTTTTTGGGGGGGGGGGAGGGGGGAGAAGGGAAGTTGGGGGTGGGGGGGTTACTACATTTTCTTATTTAGAAGGTGATTTTTAAATGTCCTTGAATGAGGCAGATAAAGGCTGTTAAGATTTCTTCCTTTTGTGTGCATGTCATCATTAAGGTTGTGTAATGAAGGCATGTGATGTAGAAAAATCCAATCAACTCCACATATCAAAAACCTTCCAGAGATAAAAATCCATTGTGATTCTATAGTTTCTATATAAATACACACACGAAAACACACACATACAGTATATACATGTACGTTTTGTGTGGGTTATTCCGAATTCAAAATTTTTATGTATTTCAAATCATTTTGAATAAGTGAAATTTGTATCAATCAGATTATGTTCTTTGTGGCTTTGAAGAAAATTTAGACGTCAGATATTTTCTTCATCATTAACCCGTTGAGGACGAGTCCCGAGTATACTCGGCCAAGTGTCTATGGGAAATGCGTGTTGTAGCAAAATCAGTCCGTCCTAAACGGGTTAAGATCTTTTGATACGCATCAGAAACTAAAGTGTATTTCCTTATAAATATAACCATTCAATTGAGACAGTCTGTGACAGGGTGTCACAGGTTTAAGTTGATGAACAAGCATCATAACACCAATACATGGTGACGCAAAATGTGTACATAGTGTGTGGAGGAATAATTTGTCTGGCATGATGACATTGCAATCATAACATCATGATGATTAAGTCCCCATGCACCACTTTAGGTTTTCACGGGAAACGAATGGTTACCTGAAAACATAAAGGGGGTGGGGGCTGGGTAGGAAGATGTCGAGAGAGAGGGAAAGATTAACAAAAGAGAAGAGGAGAGAGAGAGAGAGAGAGTCATGTGAAGTTATAGTGATTTGATTCTTTTCTCGCAGATTTATGAAATAACGAATAGTGATTAGTCTACATCAGACCAGCAGGCGGTGAGAGAAAAGATGAGGATTTCTGAATACACCTTGTTCTGCTGGAAATAGGCGTGTCTCCTCAAATAAAGAAAATGACACATTCCTCTGACAATTACTGCAGCGACGACTCGCACACAGGCAAAATAAATGAGCAGCTGAACGCTTGTTTCCTCATCCAGAATTCAAGCCCACCAGAGGGGAAAAGAATAATGCCCCGAAAAGTCAGCTATGTCTTTTCTATATTGTCAGTCGAAGATATTCCTCCGTGTCCGTGTAGGCTTACTGCTGAACCCAGCACCAATCAATCGTCAGGGTCTAGAAGTGGGAGACTAGTGTCACACTGCTCCAGCCTGTGTTTTAGTGCAGCAGGAATGCAGGAATAGTAAGAGCTTCCGAGAAAGCAGCATTTTTTTTTCCACATTTCGGTCGATCATTCCGGATGAGCACCAGTGGCCTGAATAGCAAAAGTTTATGACAGCAGAGAGGGGGAGACCTTCGCAGTGAAAAACGTGGGAAGAATCTCGCAGAGAAAATAGGTGGTTTTGTTTTGAAGCCATGTCTTGGATCACACTGTATATAACAGACAAGCATGCCGACTCCTTCCAAGCGATAATGCATTTATTGTCACCAGCTTAGCAAATCCAAATGTGTAAGGAGGGACGGCTCGACACCTGAAAACAACACTGCCAACAAGACAAGTATAAACTTTTGATCAATCATTAAAACTGCCTGACTAAGACAAAATGAAGGGCACTCAGAAAAGTTCACTTCCTTTTATCCCCCCCCCCCTTTTCTCACTACTGCGTACTTTGTGACAAAGAAACAATTTTCACCCTTCCCCTTTCAACTTTTGGCAAAATCTTGCTTCACATATTATTATTATTATTATTTCTTTTTATAATATGCACTGTCTGTAACAGAGAGGGTTTATATCCTGCTACCCACCCCCCCCCCTCGCCTTCTAATTTGGCAAAATTGTTGCTCTCCAAATTGGCAATATTGCATATTTCTCCACTGTTCATTTTGGACATATTCATCCAAGGATCTTTGCCATGGTGTCCAATTTATTGGCCATCTGGAGACTGATCCGGAAGTCATTATCATCAAACAGCTCTCATCATAGGATGCCGGTCCCTTCCCCTCCCCCACCCCCCATCCCCCCCCCCCCCCATCCCCACACCCTCCCTATCCACAACATCGTCCCTACACAGTCTACAAGGAATTCATAAATGAACAACTTGCCTATAGAAATATAACTCCCATATCTGATAGCAGAGCAGTTTTTAAGTTTCCCCTGTTCAAGATGAAGAGCTATAAATTAAACAGTATATTTCAAACCATTTGCTTCCACAGTCTAGCCTTATATTACTCTCCCGACCGACCTCATTTTGCCGTAATATTTTTGATTTCTCTTTGTCTCTCTCTCTCTCTCTGTTCTCATTTTGTATCTAATATAGCACATGTTGCTTGCTTCTCTTATCATTAGTCAAACTATGTGGAAAAATCTGTTCATATCTACTACTGACAGCAGAAAACTTTACAAAAGCATTGTGCAAGTTGATTACAAGGGTTTATGCTAGTATTCTTGGGGAAAATAAAAAGGAGGTGGTAAATGGGATACGGCTCTACAAGGAAAGATATTCAGTGTAGAAAAGTGTAAATATGGACAATATGTTAGATAATAGACAACCAAGGAGATGTAGTCTCAGAGTTTTACATAATGGTTTAAAGGGATCATATAGTTTTGGTTGAGACCTAATTTCAGGTTTCTAACATTTTTTGGTAAGATAATGAGAAATCTCTTAATGAAATATGAAAGCGCGTGTAATTCCATGAGGAATTCAACATTTATTTGATGAAAATTGGTTTTGAAATGGCTGAGATATCCAAACCAAAGCGATTCTAATAAAGTGTGGGACCCACATTTTATTACGATCGCTTTGTTTTACTGTGTTGTTGAATGTTTCAGTCATTCCAAACCCGATTTTCATCATGTAAACTTTGAATTCCTGTTAATATGGTATGCTCTGTACTATTTCATAAGTGTTTTTGTGGTATCTCACAAAAAGTTAAAAGCCCAATTCTCATCTCCACCAATACTGTACCATCCCTTTAATATCTTAGCCATATAGCAACTTGCTTTCCAAATTTCAGAATTCAAGAATGTTGTAAAGTTGGAAATCTTTTTATCATGTGAGGTATGTTGGCATAGTATCGTAGTTAGACTCGCTCCAGATGAAACATGCAAGTTAATTTGTGTGTGTTATTGCATCTAAACTGTTTATCTGGTGACTGCATTTATTCCCATTTGTTCTTACAGTGATGCAGTTCAAATTACATATCATTGGAAAGCCTGGAGTCTGGAAAATGTTAGAAAAAAGGGCACAAGGTAGAAAGTCATTGCTAGGTGACCTTATCAAGCTTTTGTGGGAACATGCTACTTATTTCAAAGCATATCACATAGGCATGGGTCTGAGCAGGGGGAAAAAGTACATAGGAAAGTTTGTAGCTTCAGTATTGATAGCAGAAATGAGGAATAGACGGGTGTTGAAAAGCATTAGGGTAAAAGACCCATTGTCAAAGGTAGAGGTGACCAGCCACCACTTGCCAATTCCTTTGCTACCATGAATCACTGACCCAGGGAGGTGCGAGTATGCCCCCCTTTAAGCTCCCACCATCACATTCAGAGCGACCCAGATGTGTCACATGACACATGCATGCTTCAAGTTGCGAGGTGCAAATGGAGCCGACGAAGACTGGACCAGCCCACTGGTTGTCACGGCGATTCCTGACAGGTGCATCTGTCTACATTAGGCCAGGCAGTACTTTAAGTGGGGCTGTTGCTTAAAGGTCATGGCCGTCATTTGTGAAATCACCCCCACTTCGAATCTCAAAGAGCAAAAACAGCAACAACAACAACAACTGCTTTTGTGGAAATTGACATCTGACACGAGATAATGTGACTCAAATATCGAATTGTGCCATTTCCTAGATGGGCAGTGTTCTACAAACTTTCCTAGATTACCTGTTTTCATGAGTAAAAAGAGGTATCCCAAAGCAGCCTTGAAATGAAACTGTCCAATTTCTGGGCTCTGCTTCTTTTTTTTAAACATTGGTGGAGTGATGATGTATAATGTATGTAATGTAAGTCTCCTGACTCTATGTTCTTCATACCAAAGTGAACAGATGCTCGTTTATGATTTCCAGAGCTTGCATGATAGTGCCTCAGAATTGACTATGCTTCCCTTTACTGTGATTCCTTTCTTGTATGAAAGGCCCTGTGAAAAGTATGTTCCCCATTGGCAAACTGCTGTGGGATTGGGAAAATATGTGCCAACTGAACACACACACACACACATACATGAGCACTCACATGAGCAAACATGCTTGAGCACTTATGTTGGCAAACACAAGAGACAGATAGAGAGATGGGCATGCTCTAAATAATGAAACATGCTAACACAGAAAGCTAGGATCTGGATGTGTCACACACACACACACACACACACACATGTATGTAGTATCCTTAGGGAGTCCTTTATTTTCTGTCATTTTTTCAGTTATTTAAGAGTTTTGGACACAAAATGGCTCCATTAGCTGCATTGGTTTTCATCTCCTTCCAAATTTTATGTCAGTATTATGTTTATCTTCTTTCCTATTTCCCTTGCTCTCTCATTAGTTTTGATCTCTTTTCCAGTGTTCTTTGTTCTTCATTTGTATTTGCTTACTTGGAGTGATTATTTTACTGTCATTTCTGTATTAAAAAACAGCAACTTGTATGATTGATTGCGTCATCTGTCACCCACTGTATTGTACCTTAACCCATTCCCATTCATCTTCTCAAACTTCCGTGGACTGTGCACTAAACTCATCAGATTCTCAGTCAATGGGTTTACATGTATATCGTCCATGAGTCTCCATACTTTGTAAGATGTAATATTACTATGGTGTTCCTGTAAGGCCACTGCATGCTGGGACCTCATATCTCTTGTATTATTTCTATTGGGATAAACACAAAAATGTGCTCCTGTCTTTTCTGAAACCACAATGATTTTATCCCAATAGTTTGATATAGGATATGCACTCATTTATTTCTCTTGTTCCCTTTCAAATGTATGTTCATATATTTTGTATTGCATTTACATTTTTGTTGATATGCATATAGGATCTAAGTGATGTTGGAAATAACATTCAAAATGAAGCAAAAAACAAAACAAAACCTTACAACAATACATCCAGGCTGAGGATTAGGCAGGAAGGTCTTAAAAACTTCTTTTTCAATATAATGTAACTTTTGAAATCTTAAATTGGAACTCTGGTGAATTGGTTGACTCTGCTCTCACACAAACTGTATGCCATTATTTGAAGAGAGTATGATATTTCTCAAATCCGTGATTTGTTTTTCTTTTCATCTTTGTTTATAGTTTTCCACTACATTTATATTTCAAACATTCCCAGAGTACCAGGTCACCTTTCAGAACATTTCCTTCTCTGCCGGCTCTCTAGGACCTTCCCTTCATTAATTTTGTCTCCTTCCCCATCTCCGACACCTTTTTATCCCCCACCATTTGTCATCCCTGCTAATCTTCTACACACCATTTCCTTTCCTCCAGCTTAGCTCATTTCTGAAATCCTCAGCGGCATTAATCCTTCAACCTCCTTGCTCAAAATATGTCACAATTGTTTATTGTGAATTCTCAGCAACATGTATCTTTGTTATCTTCTGGTTGTTGATGTTTTTTCTTCTCTCTCTCTCAGTTATCACAAAGATTGCAACAAAAAAAAAAGAAAAGAACAAGGCTTTTGTCAGGTTTTGGCTTTATCGTAGTGTGCTGAAATGATGATGTCATAGTCTTTTATAGAACATAGAGCGAGCATGGCCAGCAACAATAGTGTTCACAGACATTTGGGCCAAGTGAGTTTGTTTGGAACCAATTCAAATGGCTAAGACATCAAAGTTTGGTATTCTATAGGATCAAACTTTCAACTGTCTTGATTTCAAGACACTATAGAGTAACTCCCTAATTCTTGAGTTGTAGACTGATTTCTTTCTTTGCTAAGGAGAAAGGTGGGAGTGAGGGACAGTGTATTGTTCAAACTTTCACCTATATTCTGCCAATTTCTATTTACCTTACATATTGGGGGCTGTTTTAAGAAATTTCCTTGTGTATGAAAACCTTATTATAGGGTTCTATGAATAATCTATGAATATTTCAGAGTCCCGTATGAGAGGAGTTAAAATTCTTTTCTCTCTTTTTTTCCCCCATCCCATTCATAAGCTCTGCGGTGTGCTGCCAATAATTGAGAGGAAAATGTGTCCCACCACATGTTAACTCTGCAGTCATGTGTCATATCTTGTTTCGGAGTCAACCTCTCATCAGACGCTGTATCCTTGGGGCGAAATAATTTGTAACTGTTATTTCATGCAATTTGCCTCGACTCGAGTGCCGCGGCGTGAATTGCAGACAGGAATAAACCTCGGTGACGCGATTCTGAAGCCGAAGAAATCTCGCCGACTTCACCAGTGACGCAAATCCGAGGATGTTGCGGTCCCTTGGGATGATTTGGTTGTCTCAAAAGGGGGGAAAAAATTTCCTTTTTGCCTTCCTTTGCCGCATGCTGCTTAAGGTGGTGAAATATGTATAACACAACAACAACATTGATGATAGGATTTTTGAGAAATCTATCATCCAGATTTCCGGGGTGAACTATTCTTAAACTTGCAGCCTCTCAAATTTAGTCGCTCGCTCTTTGGTATGGGTTTCGCCTTTGAAGCAGAATTTTCAAAGATACTCCATAGCATTACGTAGTGCGATGAATTGCTTAGATCAACAATGATGGAGGAATGTTGTTAATGCTAATTTGGCAGTCTGGCATTTTCATCTAGTTCTCTCTTTTTTTTTTCTTTTTTTTTTTGTTTGGGGGGGAGTGGTCTCTGCATCTACCTCAGTGGCACCTTATAAGCCAGATGTATTCATCATATTCGCGAACAATGTTGTTGACATGGGTTATAGATTAATATTGATGCCAGCATTAAAGATGGCATCCCAAATATAGCAGTGTCACAGGAATCCAGCAGGCTTTGGATTGTGACAGCCAAAAGGAATCCATAAGTACTCCCACCAGTGCTGTATGGTAGCAATAAACCTGTGATCGAGGCCCTCATTGCATGAAACTTTTTAATCTAGGACAGCTCAAAACAACAACAACAACAACAACAACAACAACAACAACAACAACAAAAACAACAACAGCAAGAAAGAAAAAAAATCAGCACAGATCAGGTCTTGTCCAATTAGTAGTGCACATTCTGAAACATGTGTCTCTTTTAACCTGTTGAGGGCGAGCTGATTTTGCTATAATGTGCGTTTCCCATAGACACCTGCCTGAGTATACTTGGGACTAGTCCTCAATGGGTTAATACAGTTGTCTGTACATGCAGGCAAGGTTTCCAGTATTAAGGATTCTGATGCATGGCTATCATATATATTTCTCACAAAAAGACTGCATAATATTTCTAGAATTCAGCAAAAATATGAACCTCTACTAGTGCCCACTGAGCACCTAAGCTACTGCCCTAGGCATCAATCCACAGTGTGACTTGCTAAGATCCTGGCGCATCGCTTACAAAATTCTTGTCGGACAAAATTTCTTTGCAACCCACTATCAAGATACCCTCATAACGTTGCAGATGATGTGATCCCTGAAAACAGCATACTAAGTCAATGTGGTCATACATTTAGAACTTGTACACTTTTTTAAATACCAGAGCTGGGAATGTTAAATTACATTGTGTCAGAAGTTCATTGTCACAGAATTCATTTTAATCTTATTTGTTTGTGCATTCTTTGTACCCACAGTCAGACTTTATTGTCACCTGACACATATGAGAGATTTTGCTGCAATTCTTTTGATGTGATCTCTTCTGAATGGATGATTGTTTCTGGATTATATCAGTGCAATATATCAATTATTTGGTCGCCTGTGGGAATAGGATCATCTCCTTGAAGGGTTTTGAGAGGGAGTTGCCGACAGTAATATCAAAGGCATTTCAAAATGCGCAAACAGGAGCAAATGTCCTGTGCTCATCTGTACGATACATGGCAAAGACCTTGAGTTCAAAGCGGCAATGAAAAAAGAAGTGCCTTCAAGCAATCGTGAGATGGAGTGTATGGGACTGTAACAGCTCAAGGCTTGTAAGTGTTGGGTCACTGACAGCAGAAGACAAGGTGTTATAAAGTGGTGAACAGACTCAGGCGAATTAACCACCACCACCACCACCACCAGCAGCAGCAGCAACAACAACAACAGCAACAACAATTAAGTGTTCAACAGAATATTATCAAACTGCTTTAATAGATACACTAGCAAAAAGAAATTATGAGGGGATAAAAAAAATCACAAGTATCAAAGCAAAGTTTGCTTTTTAATAGAAAAGATGCTCTTATTTTGGTATGAATCTATGTTTGTGTTGAATCATATCACATTGGTTTGTTTATTAGCTTGTTTCAGAGCTTGTCTTGGGTATTAACTCCATCCCTAAAAAACAAAAACAAAAACAAAAACAAAAACTGACAGAGTGATTGAATAAGCCTGTGCAGACAAACATTCATACCCATCAGTACCATGAACTTACTATGATATGTTTTTATTTCAGTGCTCTTGGGATTCAGAGGCTGTGTAATCATATTGTATGACATTAAAAACATATACAATGTATTCAAAATGTTTGAGAGATCTGCCATCTATGAGGAAATTTCTCTAGTTGTTAAAGAATGCTAATGAAAATGATAAAAAGTCAAAATTATACTTTATGTTAAAGGAACAGACGTGAAGTTTTTCTTCTTTTTACAGTGCCACATCAAGAATTGAAAATCACTTCAAGTATCATTAAAAAAAGGAGAATAATGAAATAGTGTTTTAAACTCACTCTCGTACTCTTGTAAATCAAGGTGGCTGTTCACATGATTTTGTTCAATTGCACGATAGCCCTCATTGACGAGCAATTGTTACAATCTTTAATAGTAGTGAAGTATAGGTAAGTGTAGCAGTTTTAGGACAAAAAACAACAAAAAACACAAGCAGGAAAAATTATAGTATTAGTGCCCTCCCCCCTCCAACAATTTGCACATATCTATGCATAAAACAATAGACTGGTATGATAGTGTTTCCCAACACCATGGCCCTTTTAAATCCGATCAGATTTTGAAATGATGATAAAGCACTGTATGAAAGGATCATGGAAATGCATACCACTTTGCCTCAGTCGCTTGTGATTCATCACTTGAGTTGAATAGGAAATCAAATATGTATATGCCACGGGTGTAAGAACGCAAAGCCCTGATTAAAGGAGACATATGCGGTGAGGTTGGGACACTCCGCAGGGTGGATTTCCTCTTGCCTTCCTCCTAATCTAACCCAATCCTATTCTTCTTTTTGTGTGTAGAAAATCATAAAAAATTCATATTCATCCAACAAATGCCACTGCCCTGCTTTGTCACGGTGCATAGAGCTTTTGTGGTAATAGAATAGGTTACAGCATTATATGCCTTCCTTTCCTGTGTAATTTCTGTGTATGCTCCAGAGCCAGTATGCATTCTGCTGCCGTACATGATAAAGGCTTTTGCCTATTGTGTGCACCACAAGCTTTTATTTTTAGCATCGTCGGCGTAGACATAATTTAGCTGGTACATTAATAGAGTCTAATAAGCGGTAGCTAAGGTGGCGCCATTATGACATGGGCCATTCTTCTCCGATCATAAATTCACATACCAACGTGCCCGCGGTCACAGGATGATATGCAGAAAGAGCAATGCTCATTTTTTTTCTCTCTCTTTTGTTCACTGAGAGCTGGTTATTAAGTGGCCTAATTTTGTGCAGTATCCATACATCATTGTTGGGGCAATATTGCATCACTAATTCTCCACTCGAACCCTTTATCTTACCAGGCACCTAACTTAACCCGTTGAAGAAGGGCTGATTTTTCTATAACATGCATTTCCCACAGACACCTGCCCAAGTATATTCGGGACTAGACTTCAACAGGTTAACTTCCCAAGCCTTTTCATCAGCATAATTATAGTTACCCACCCAAACTTGGCCTAGCTTTGATATGGCAAACCCCCTCAGGTGTAGCAATGTATCCTAGTCAAAAAAGAAAGGTCATGGTTTAAAGTTAGGGATTAGGTGATATCTATTCATTTCCTTCACAGCTGTGCCAGTTGGCAAAAAAAGCAATCCATTGTATGAGCCAGTCGTCGAACAGAGCACATTAGGGTTTTAAAGAAGTGTGGGTTTTATTAGGGGATAAGTCAGGGGACTCTTTTTTCTGTTTTCTCACAGCAAAGAAATGCAAGTTGCCACTGGCAAACCACCTTGTCTCATCAGTAACACAGGAAAATCAGATAAGATCAGTATAAAGTGTTAATATATCATCAATTCATATGAATCTCCTATTTGTTAATTGTTCAGATGCTTCAATGGAAAAACAACAAGAAAAGAAATATCCTCTCAGGAAACAATGGCCGATCTGACATACCTAAGACTGTTCCTTATCATAAGGGCGGATCCAGGAATTCTGTAAGGGGGGGGGGGGGGGGGGGGAGGGGCGCAACTAATATTCCTGGTGCCACTTCCGGGTTTCATTTAATTTGTTCTTTTTATTTCTTTTGTTTTTAATGAAAAATAAAGGGGAGGGGTGCGCCGGTTGCGCTCCCCTCTGGATTCACCACTGCTTATCCATCAAACATCTGTGACATGATCAAATCTAGGGCTCGTAAAGTGGCCATCACCACTGCATTGACAAACGGAAGAACAGATTCAAGATTGCATATCAAAGAGCACTCAATAGCCGCGGCTGCACTGGTAAAAGATCGCAAAGTTTAGGATGGCGATCTTTTGGCAGTGTGACCATAAACTTCTCGCAAAACTTTCATGAAACTCCCCACGAAACTTCCCACTCAAACTAAGGATATTTCTTGGACCCCTGCAAGTCTTCTCGATCTTTGGGCAGTGTTAGCGCTAGAAATTGAAACTTTGTGAAGTTTGTAACATGACCAGTCCACCACCTGTTTTTGGGCGGTGCTAGTGAAGTGCACTTTGTCATTGTGATGTACAAGTGTGCATTGTTATTTCACAATAACTAGCTGCACCAGTGACCTAAACTTTGAGAGCTTAAGATTGAGCCGTTGGGCTGCCAGTGTGGACAGTTGACCAAAGATCATGAAGACTTCACAATCTTAAACTATGTGATCTTTTGCCAATGTGACCGCAGCTATTGGCAGGTTTAAACAGGATCAGATTTTTTGTTTTGTGTGTGTGTGTGTGTGTGTGTGTGTGTGTGTGTGTGTGTGTGAAAGGTGTGTGCTACACTAATGGCATCTCTATCTCTCTCTCTCTTCATCTCTCAAAATTTCAAGAGACCACTTCAGTATGAAGCATTGATTTTAATCTCCGATCGTTAGGATAGCTAGAGAGATGAGAACGTACTGTGAGAGGAGACAGAGACTTATCAATGAGCACTCAACTACATTTGAGAGTATGTCATATCTGCAAGCTAACCGCTCCATACTGGAATTCAAATTGAAGAAATTGTTAGTGAACAATTTGTATGTGATTTAGATATTTGCTCCCCAACTAAAGAAAAAAAAATCTCAATATACCAATCACACACTGATTACACCAGCACGTGTAATTCATTTTTTTCACTCATCGGAGAAGGAAAGCTTACAGTGAATCTTAGAAATCATTTTATAACTTTTGTTAATGATGCAATTTCCTCCTGATGACAAATATAAATAGTAACCTAAATTTACCAGCATGGAAAACAATGGAAAACAATGAGAACCACACTAAATCTTCAAAATTAAGCAAACAATTAAAACTTGGAAAGAAATAGGCTGAGGGAGAATGTGACGAAAAGAAATGTGTATGAGGGGTCGGCCATAAACAGCGTGGCTTGCTGCAGCACTGGGATGAATCGATAGATGGAACTCGTCAAATGGTCATTAATTAAGATAACCTGCAGAGCCCTGTTGAGAGGGTTACGGCCTACAGTACGTGGATATACATCACCCCCTGCTCCAGTCTTTGCCAATGTGTTGAACGATTGATTAACGGTGGGGGGGGGGGGGGGGGGGTGGATGAATTGTATTGCAAGCAAAGGATTTTTTTTCTTTGCTTTTTGCCAAATAAAAGCCCAGGTTTACACCTAACCCACCCTTCCATACGGGAATCCCAAAAGGAAAATTTGTTCGACAGCTGATTTCACTTTTTTGTTGTTGTTGTGAGTTAATATAAACTTGATTTTTTTTTCTTGGTGTACTTATTTCTTATTCATTATTCATCTGTCTGTATGATATATGACTAAAAGAACTGGATACTATCTACTACTCTATCATTCATTGATTTATGTTAATGTTATCTTTTGCTTGCCCAATTACATTTGTTTATCTATTAATCCATGTATTCTTACTGACGTCATACTCTTAGAAACATGTTCATTTTATCCGAGAGAAACTTCTCCCATTGTCGTTATTGAATGGATTGTCAAATTAAACTTGAAAATGTACAGCTACACTTATTTTAATTCAAGACTCAGCATTGCAGTACCAAGTAAGAGTTCACATAGCATTTAGAAGGTGCCTTGTGTGTTTTAAAAAAACATGAACTTGGGCTATTTCTTAGAAGAGTCAGGCTGTACCATAAGATATTCAAGTAGTTAGATATCTTATTTCACTCGAAAATCAAGGCAGTGAAGCTGCCAGAACCGAATATGCATGATTTCCCACACTCTGACAAAATGAAAAGCGATAGTAATTCAGAAATTTAAATACATACTACACTTTAGAGTCATATGAACATTTGTTTGATAAAGTGAAGACAAAAGTATGAGGACAGCATTTTAGTGGAAAACTGTCTGACTGCAGTAATTTTTCCCTCTTTTTTTTTACAGTAAATATGCTCCTTTTTCATGTTTTCTGACAACAGTTTTTGTCGAGTTTGACTCAGATTTGTAACATGCCTGATGGACATGAAATTATTTGTTAGTCCCCTGCAAGTCAAGTGTTTCTATTACTGTGTGAAATTAGCTCTTAGCCTCTATTTCCTCACTGACAGGAGATTTACCACAGCTATCATTCCCTGAGGTACTAAACAGACAAACACACACACACACACACACACAGACATCACATACCTTGTCCGATAACGATCAAGTTACACTGTACCTCCTAGGCATGCATTCAAAGGAGGGTATGTAGGCCCGAAGCCTGCTGTAAAATGGACCTCAAAATGGTTGCGTGTCTCATCACAGTCAATCATCAGCATCATCATAAATCATCGATTGGTTTGTCGTGGCGTGGCGGCAGAAAAACGACCAACAAGCGTTGTCCCATGCCTCCTCTCTTCCCTCCCCCCACCCCACCTGATTATTAATGTCACCATTGCGAAAAGAAGAAAACATACATGGAAAAGCTACATCTCATGGGCAAAAAATGAGTGCTTGCAGTAGAACAGATCAACACAATGTCTTATTTGAATGTGCTACTGTCGAGGAAATTGTGCAACATCGCTGGATGGAAGCATCATGTTAAAGCATATCACATTTGGTGTAGTCATCAATCAGGGGTTTTTTTCTGTCTTTCTTCCCTTCTAATTTGTCCTGTTGGGTGTGGTAACATTAAAACAAGAAATTTTCTTGCATAGAATCATACTGTGTGTACTTAAACATACTGCATTTTATCATCATTTGCCCTAGTTACAAGTTACACAACAACTAATCAATATGTTTGATTTAGTTTTTGTGTCTGTGAGTGTGTAAGTAACTATGAATTAAATAGAAACAATTGAATTCATTTTTGACTGTTACTTTCACTACATTCAGTGTCCTTTTCCTGAAACATTTTTTCTTTTGATTTATATTGAATCCAAAGTACTGTCTGAATGCTTGGAAATGGCACAATTTTGTATGATAAATAATGCACATGAATATACATAATGATATATACATCATCAGAAGTACTTATGGAATACCTCTACTTTCTTTCTTACACCACTGCATATTGAGTTGCCTCCATACAAAAGAGATCAAAAGTTCTCAGGACATGATGGATTGGAGTTTGATGGGAACAGAAGTTATGGTCCACGATAATAAAGCATCGTTTCTGTCCAAATATCAGAGATATCTAGGGGCAAATGTTTATGATATATTAATGGAGAGTATCCATCGGTTTGGAAATAGTGTACCCTGAAAGATATAAGCAACATGGAACAAGGTGCATGTATAGCATCTTTATGAGTCGTTGGAGCATTCCTGTGCTCTGATGTTTTATTGCCCAATAAAGCATTGCCACATTACGCCGCAACTTGGGATTACTGCATATTGCTTCCGTGACCTCACTCCGCGGTTCACATCAACTCATAAAGAATCACACAAGTCTCTTTAGAGGCCCCATTAAATATCTTTTTTTAGGGGGCTGAACATATTGGATTTCCTATGACCAAATATTACCCTGAGTGTGATATTGCTTTCATATGCTTTTGGCTTTGTGCAATATTTCTCTCTTGTCCTGTTGATATTGCCCCGACGTGCAGAATATGACCAACGAAAAATCCCAAGCAATATCAATTTCACTTCTGTTTGCTTTTTTTTTTTAGCCAAACAGTTGCTAATGATTGGCAGCCTTGGGAAGTGGTCAAAAAGTCAATGACTTTCATGATAAATAAGACATGAATCTCAGGGCATAAGTCCCAGAAACCATTTGTCCGCGAATTGGTGCTGTATTTGTCATCATGATTTGTACTACTCAATGTTAGTGTATCATGAGGTAGAATGAAAAAAACCAAAAAAAAACTTTTGAGCCGTACATTTGTTTGTTTTTTTTAAAGGATTTTTTTGCTTTGGTTGTTTAGAGTTTTAAAAGCCTCGTTATCATTCATTTGGACTATAAAATTGGCAACATAATTCAGCAGATCAAATTTTCATTCCTCCTTGAAATAATTGATGGTTCCTTCCTGTGTAAATCTGTTCAGGTTTTGTGCAGATTTGGTAACTTTTACCGTTTCCATGTAATATTCCGCTAATGTGAGACATGCAATGGAATTCAAAGGTACTAATATTATGATGACAAAAATGATAATTTGCTGCTGGAAAATTGCTCTGACACCTTGGCCCTGTTGTATGAAAGTTGAAATCAAACATAAGTCAGAAAGTTTAACATAAGTCTCTGAATGCTCAATTGTGATTGGCTGACACCTGACTTATATTTGATTTCAGGACTTTATTTTAATTACATCTTGTTATGCAACAGGGCCGTGATGTGTTTAAGGGTATTTCCAATTTTTACATCCTCTTAAGAGGAGATACTATTGCTTAGAAGTTATCACATTGCATCCAAAACCGAAATTCACCTGTGACTGTTTTCATGTCCTGCCTTCAAGACATCTTTGGTTTTGGAAGTGTTTTGAGAACGTTTAAGTTTAGTTTTGCTCAAAAGTGAAACCTTTCGCAGTGAGGGGCTTGTGCTGCAGACACATACATGTGTATAAACACACACACAACATTTAATCAAGAAAATGAAAATGTGAATACTAATGTTTATATATGAATACAGCAGCCCGTACTAAGAGGTAATCTAAGAACATTGTGTGAAAATCACAGTTTCAGAGAAAACCATACAGAAACTTGATCACTATTTTTCCAGCTCTTTGGAATGAGGGTTTGAAGGTAAAATTAATCACTTGTATTAAATGCAGAATGTGTTGCTCCAGAAATCAATATCAAAAGAGGATGAAGAAAGAGGAAGGGCCGTTGAGAGTATGAGAGAGAAGAAAAAAAGGAAAAGAGGAGACATTTTGAAACTAAGAGAAGGAATTGGATGGAGAGAGAGAGAAAGGAGAGAGTCCTTCAGAGATTTGGCGAGACATATTACAACCCGAAAGTGATGGAATGCCTTGTACTCCGTCGAGTACATCCAACTTCCGGATCCGAGCTGATGACGTGTTAGCCAGCCCGGAGAAACAAACACAAACATAGAGGTGGTGGGGAAATGCGAGAGAGAGGAATCATGGTGATGGCCAAGGAACATTAAGCAAGGGAGAGGCAATATAAAGGAAGGACCAGAGTTTCATAGCAATTTGGAAGCAAATGAGAAAAAGAGAAAGACAGAAACAGACAGACAGACAGACGGAGAGGCAAAAGAAGACGGGAGAGTAACAGATAGGGGAGAGAGAAAGAGAAGAACATAGAGAGACACAGAGAAAGGGAGAGACAGGAAACAGAGTGGAGAGAGAAAAACATAAAGAGAGAAACAGAAGAGGAGAGAAAGAAAGAGTATCAAAGAGAGAGAGGGTGAGAGAGAAAAGCAAAGAGAAAGAAAGCGAGTACAGAAACCAGGTTAGAATGAAAAGATATTAACTGTCCTCATTTACCAGCCGTAACTTTCTGACACGTTCAATACTTCCTCTCCTTGTCAGTTATTAGTGTCTGTAACCTCTTGCATGAGAGATAACAGAAAATAACAACAACAACTTTGTGAACGAAAAAAAAAGTTTGTTGTGTAGTCTGATAAAAATGTCTTTCTGAGAACAATTCCCACTCATTGAAGCCTTGTTCTGTGAGAAATAATTCTAGTACTTGATTTATTGATTCGTAGTGTTACCATATCTGATAACTCTTCATTCCCTGCTTTTAACCCGTTGAGGACGAGTCCCGAGTATACTCGGGCAGGAGTCTATGGGAAATGTGTGTTGTAGTGAAATCATTCCGTCCTCAATGGGTTAATGTAACTGCAAGAGTGGAAATTTTCAAGCATTTCACATGACCAGAAACTGGAGGGAAAGTAAAAGTATGCAAATATTTTTACTTGTTATATGTGCCACTATGTAATGTCTTGATTCTGTGGAATTAAAAACATGCAAAATTAATCTTACTCGGGAGAATGTGAAAACTTATTCGTGTGAAAAATATCCACTTTTACAAGTATAGTCTATTGTCTATGAACAGTAAGATTAAATAAAAATGTACTTTTTAAAAATTATGGACATCAAGCAGATTGCTAATTGTGCATTTTCTCTTTATTGTTTCCCCTTTCTATGTTCATCTTTATCATCGATGTGTCACAATATATCACTGTATACCTGATGACCTCTAACCTCTGGCCACAACCTGTTTCTTCCACCAATGACAACATCTTCTGAATCTAGGTAAGTCATATTGAAGTCTTTGAATTTTTCATGCACAAGCAAGAGTTGACAGGCAAAATAAGAATGGAGTGACTGTTCATCCACCATTTCAATTTGTTGGCATTTATCCCATGCATTATAGTCCATGATTAACTGCCTTTGTCTTCAGAGGTGTCAGATCCTCCCTGTCTATTTCATGATCAATTCAAGAAATATGTTGCATTCCATATATTAATAATATTTTTGTCCTCAAGAAAGACTTCAAACGGTTTTAAAGGAGACTCTATGAGCCCTATTCAAGAAAGTAGAATAATTTTAATAACAAATCAAACAGAACGTTACAGTTTTAACCCTTTGAAGACGAGCTGATTTTGCTATAACTTGCATTTTCCATAGATACCTGCCCAAGTATGCTTGGGACTAGTCTTTAACTTGTTAATTGGCAGATTCTAAAGCCTGCCGCACACTACACGATTTTGCCCCGATTCACGGGTCTTAGACCTTTAGACTAGAAGTGTGACGTCACAGTCTTGCCAGTTTCCAGTCATACAACTGGGTCTTAGCGCCAGTTGTACAGATTTGACATGTTGAATTTCTACGACCGGTCGTAGGCTTTCAGCCATTCACATTGCAGTCGTAAGGTTCGGTCGTATAGTGTGCGGTGTCCGGTCGTACGACTGGTCTTAAGACCCAGCTTGGTTTAAGACTTTAAGACCAGTCTTATCGTGTAGTGTGCGGTGGCCTTAAACTGCAGTAATCTTTATTATTCATCCAGCAGACTTCTGCCTATATTGTGTGTCACATATTCTCATCTAGTTAAAGATTTTTTCTTTTTTTTTTTAAGAATGCATTTCATCTTGTGATGTAGCTTTCTAAGAGTGTGATCAGAGACTTGTTATCAGTTTTGTAGTATATATATATTTTTGTTTTTGGGTTGATTTCTTGTTTTAGACCAGAACTGCTGCTCTCATGGAGAAACTGGATTTGTTTGGAAAATGCATAATTTTTTGTAGGCCTAGAAAAGTCAAGAACCCCACCCCCACAAAAAACAGCAACTACAAAACCTGCAAAAAAAATCACGAAAGAAAAAGTCATTAGTGTTTTCATGTCTTGACAGTGTAAAGTCGTGAAAAGGCAATGGGAACCCTGTTTGATATGCCTCCGTGCATTTTGAGGAAACTGTGAACTCAAATTTAAAGATCAATTTCATTTCCCATGATTGTATGTGTCAGTAAAGTTTGACATATGATACGGCCGCAGAATGATTTTTAAAAAGAATGACTCACAGAACCTGGTGTTGATGAGAGTGGGGTTGGGTGGGGAGGGGGAGACACAAATTTGCCCATAACCCCTGAGGTGTTGGCCTAGTAGTGTCAGCACAGTGGTAGATAGCCTGAGAAATGTGCAGAGAGAGAGAGAGAGACAGACAGACAGACATACATACATACATACAGACAGAGATGATTAAGCTCAATCAAATTACAAGTCTAAGATGGACAAAATTTGCAGACACTAGTTTATTGGTACAGTGGTTTATGACATGAGTGTGGCATCTTAGACCGGTGAGCATGATTCTATAAGACTGGTTTATGTAGCATGAACTTTGGCAGTAGTTGTAGTATTGCTGTAAATGTGAAACATTATTAGGCATACAGAGGTATAGATGATGAGGAAGAGAATTAAAGAGAGATTGAAAAGAGAAGACATTGGTTCCTACTTACCAAGTAATTTGCAGTACAGTTGAACCTCTCGTATCCGGACAAGTCGGGACCGGGGCTCATCCGGATAAGGGATTTGGCCGGATACGGGAGACTCAATGCTTTATACATGTACATATACATACACATGTACTGATGTAGCCCATTGTAGTACCACATACAGTAATGTGTATACTGCAACCTTTTCATTGTTACATTTGGGGATGTTTGGGGATGTTGAAATGTCTGGAGGTAAGCAATTTGGAAGGAAATTTGATGTAATGTATGTTAATCATGTTGGAAGTAATATGTAATTCATGTGTGTTTGGGTAGGAGTTGTCAAGGAGTTGGGAATCCCCCTTTCCTCCCGTAATTATAAAAAAAAAATCGCGGCGAGATTGCGTCCGTATAATAGAGAGATCCGGATAAAGGGAGGCCGGATAAGAGAGGTTCAACTGTAATAATAGGACCAATCTGAATAGCCAATTAACAGTAATTATTGGTATTTTTGCCATGTTCATTGCTATCACTGTGAATTTTTAACTTATTGAATTTTCATTTAAAGCAAACAAGAAAGTTTGTTGTTTGGTTCATGGAAGAAAACAAACAACAAAGCAATTTTCCTGCCAGATACATACCTCATAAATCTGGTATATGGCCTTTTACAATTTTTTCTTTTGTCTGTTACTGCCCCCCCCCCCCCCCACCAAATTATGATGAATGCCAAAGTACGCCCTCAGGGGCATTTTCCGCATCTACTTGCGATTCGTGCAAGCAGTCCACTTTCATCGTTACCCACTTATCCGCTCAGCCAACAGAAATGTCAATATCCAGAGCCTCCCCCTGTCTATCCAATTCTCTTCGAGATTGCTGGCAGGCCGGGAACGTGTGTATACTTGTTGTGCTTTGCTAATGCGAAGAAGAAGCCCACTCCCGGAGTGTGTGTGTATATACACCATGGAGAGATAAGCGTGTAATTTGCCGAGTGCGCACTTGACGACCCAAATGTGCCCGCAAGAAATCGGGTACCGTCCAAATTCATTTGGTTTTTGCCGTATCGCTGATCGCAGGGGAAATTCCAGACATTGCAGGATTTTTTGCTCTCAACATGGCAGCTCTAAATCAAATTTGTAGATAGTTGGGAAAATCCTTACAACAGAAAAAACAAAAGGCAAATTCAAAACATGCATCAAAAAGTGATGTTTCAGTATCCCTAAAAATGTGAAGGACACTCCGTAATTTGTCTTTTCTTCTGATGCCCAGTGCACATTCTTCTTATCCGTGTATTGCAGTTTTAAGCTTCAGTAAGTCCCTTTCGCTTTGAGATACGTACAATGAAACATGGAATGAAATTTATAGAATCTTTTGTCACCCATGGCACCTTCTTAACAGAGAATAGTTTCCATATTAGCACATTCATATCATCTAATTACAGTGAAGCAAACATTTCATTTCATGAGAGAATGATTATAGTCTTTAGTCCACATAAAGCTCTTTTCTTCATCAGAATCCTGTTTGGTTTTGTCAAGTGAGAACTACCTGTTTTAAACTCTTCCATATCTAATTATCACCTGTTTTGCATGCAATGTCAATAACATTCTGAAAATAGAGGGCGTAAGAGGATTAACCTCAACTAACAGAATTGAGTAAAGCAATTTAGACACACATCTTCATGCCTATAAGGTTGTTTGTAATTAGCTCATGAGCACATTTCCCAATTGACCTTTCTTGTTTCTCCGTTGGTTAGGCACTTCAGTCATTTTTGAAATGACATGATGCATGATAAGCTTGCCTGAAGTAAAAATTTATGGAATTCGTGCTCAGACAAAGAATGAACTTGCATACATTGTAGACCAGGGGGGCATTTCATGAAGCGTATGTTCCAACAAACTTGTCCGACAAATTTTCTTTTGGCCAATCAGATGCGAGGATTTCAGTAGCTTATAACTATTTGTCAGATTAAATATCCAACAAAACACTTCATGAAATGCCCCCAGGTGACCTGAATTGCCTATCAGTTAACACTCTTGAAGAATCCATTTCATTGCCTTGCAGAGAATGCATTGACAAACTCTTTCTGTTAGCATTCCCAAATACTAGGCTTTAATGAACACATCATTGCTGTCCGTTAGATGTGCTGGCAAGCGCCATTTATAAGGATTACATGAATAATCAGTGCATCAGAGAGGCTTATCTCTGTGAATTGAAAAACCATCAAGCCTGTTAGTACAAGTAACCTTTTCCCGCTCACATGCAAAGTGGTCCTATGAACTAGATTATAATGACTCTCAGCAGAGCACACTTACTGAATGATCTAACCAAAGACCTTGGAATGCTCTTGAGGGACTTACAACCTTCATGAATTGCATGACAAGCCTTGAGGTCAGAACATTCTCTAGATTTTCAACATGAAAGATCAGTCACTCATTATCCTATATTGGGTGAAGTCAAAGTGCTACGAAAGAAAGGCACATCTTCCATTTTATGCAGTCTTTTCCCCATGTGAGCCATATCTGCTGCATCACCCCTAGGACCTCGATAAGAACACCTTTTGTGGGTCATACGTGCTGTGCGTACTCAACTTCATCTTGCGAAGCTTTGCCACAGTGATGCTTAAATTGTATTCTGGTCCTCATTCAAATGCAGTGGGAAGTTTGATGATGATTTTCCATACATGAAAATTACTAGCAAAATTTTCTCCAACTGAAATCAAATGTTATAGTAAATAGGGGGAAGGGGAATATTGGTAGTAATAATTTCTGAAACAACTCAACTTAACTCAGTTTGAAAGTAATGTTGACTTTGCCATCTTAGGCCCATAAAGTCTGGGGCGTGTTCCCAATGTTTCCATCTGAATCACCCAAATATCGTAGTTGAGGGAAAGTGGCTACACAAAAATGTTGTTCTCTCTCTCTACGTAATTTTCTTTATATTTTTTCTCTCTTTCTTCTCTTTCTCCATGTGAGTGTGTATCTCTCTCTCTATCTGTTTTTTTTTCTCTTTCTCTCTTCTTCTCTCACCCCCACCTCCTTTACAAAATAAGTATCACATAGCACAGTACTTCCAAGCACATAGACTGGAATCAATGTATCAGCAACTGCTCAAAAGTGTGTGTGTGTGTGTGTGTGTGTGTGTGTGTGTGTGTGTTGGGGGGGGGGGGGAGGGGTACAGGTGCAGTGTCTATGGGAAGCATTTGTAATATTTGTATATATACACTTGAGAGAAAGCTGTCCAATTTCCAAAGCTGTTCGTAACACTTTAATGACACAGAAGAGTCCTAATCATTGCCAGGAGGGAACAATTGTAAGGGAAAGAGGAAAGAACAGTCTGCTAATCAATGTTTGGGATCAGGTGGTTTTACTGTCTGAACTAACATAGGGAAGAGGGGGGGGGGAGTATTGGTGATACATGTGCTTGTTTCTGCCATCAGAGGGCAGCAAACATCAATCCTATGAAATGTCCATGATTATGCAGTGGAGATGCTCAGTGGTTATGACATATCCAAGTCAAGCGATTCGCTTATTATATTGATAATGGTCTTCTTCACTCATATGGATTATGATATGCCATGAAGAATAGTATATGTATTATTCATATAATTAAATGTAATGGTACTCTTGTTTATATTTTCATGTGAAAATGTTTGATTTTGTCAGAATTACTTCTTCCATTCAAGTGGAGAAACATAAACATTTTGAAACTGAAACTGATATGTCCCAGTAGCACCTATCTAGTTTGCTGTGATGTGTTCCATGTGTTTAATGAAATGCTCTTTGGCTTGCTAGAATAATGTAAGCACTGTTTGCAGTGCTTATGAGTTTATAAGTTTGTAGGTTTGGTAAAAAGGTTATCAGATTATTCATACTTCAATTAAAGCCTACCATAGCAAATATCACTGCTCCATAAGAAATCAACAAAATTCAGAAATGAATGTATCTTCATTTTTCCCATTTCCAGCTTAACCCATTGAGGGCAAGTCCCAAGCATACTCGGGCAAGTGTCTATGGGAAATGAATGTTGTAGCAAAATCAGTCCGTCTTCAATGGGTTAAAATGTGAACTAATTCCATAGACTCCATCCCTTTAGAAGAATGAAGTTGACATTGGATACAAAGCTTTAGATAATGTTCATTTGTCTGGAAAACTGGAAGTGAAGCATTGTACAATGTACATCTAAATTCTGATTTTCTTTTGATACTGCAGTAGCATTCCTTTTACAGCAAATGCCATATCTGTACCAGACGGCAATTGCTTCCTAATACTTGTATTTGATGAATTTTGATAAACCTAATCCAGTGAATTCAAGAGAAGGTTACTTAGAGTGCTGTGTATTGTATTAATATTTTCTTCTAAAAAAAGAAAGAAAAGAAAATAGGGGTTATTTTTCATTTTGGATTTTTCCTTCTGAAAATTTGATTTAGCATAATTGTCAGTCATTTTCTGAAATAGGAACTTTACTCTCAAATTTAATGTTTTACTTTGCATCATTGCAAATTTAGATCTGCAGAGATTGGTAGTTATGATAGTGTTCTACGGTATAAGCCTTCTAATTTGCAAATTATTTCTTTGCAGACAATATTAGAGAATAGTTGAATTTGCATCAGCAACTTCAACAGCGGAAAGTAAATCATCTCTCTTCTATAAGCAAAATGTGAAATCTTTTACTTTGGAGTCAAAGAAAACAGTACAGTTGTGCTTGCTTAAGCACAATATTTTGGCATGTCACTGATGTAAAAAATGCAGTATTAGTTGGTGTGGGATTACAGCAAATGGTGTATGTTGTGGGTTGTCACAGCCATACTTGGTGTTTTCTAAAGAATGACTTCCACTTGTAGTGTGCTTGAGCTGAATTTGGAATTTCCTCAGAATCAAGGTTCCAGAGGTTACAGCATGCAAAAGAAAAGAACCCCCCCCCCAAGTTTTGAAAAGTGATTAGAGAACCATGTTCAAGGAATACATGCAATTGTGAAAATGATCTCTGTTGACTCCCGTTATGATATGATTCAAAAAGCTGACAAAAGTCCTATTTCTTTGTAAGCAATAGAATTTGACATTTCTAGATGATGATAAATTTCTCTTTAGCATTCACTTGGCAGGAAATATTAATGGGATTTCAGCTCCTGCAGCTTGTCTGATGAACAGAATGACAAGCCAAAAACAACTGCTGATTTTTTTTCCCCTTTTGTATCAATTTCTCTCTCGTGTTTATGGGTGAGAAATAAAAAAAACCACAAACTTTATTACTCCATGTAGAGAGATGCCATATGCTGAGATGGGATTCAAGCTCCCTAAACAGGTCATAACAGCCACGTGATCTAAAAAAGATTGTCTGACCTCGACTTTTGGGTTTTGTGAGGAGATTTTGCAATCCATCAAAAATCCCTACATTTGATCCCTATATAGTTACAGGCAAATGTAAGAGGTTTAGGAATCATGCTTACATTGCCTCCTGAATGCAAAAAAAAAAAAAAAATCACAAGTGGTTGTATCGGTGATTGCATCTATACATTTATAAACAGAAAATGAATATGTGGGGTGAACTTTAATGACATCTAGTAAAGGATAGCTCGAGAGAAGAGTCTTTGCTTGCTGTAACCATATCAACTGGCATCTTGATACTTGCAATTGTGGCAAAGTAAGGAAGATATCAAAAAAAAATGTGTGATTTAGGAAATGTATGTCATGATATGCATGTCATATGGTGCTTGTGTGAAAACCTGCCCCTTGGAATAAGAAAAAGTGAATCTGAAATTGAACGTTAAATTTATTGTGTCATTGACCTTAACCCATGGAGTTTTCTGTACCAATCAACACTTCAGAAACACACAAAGAGGTAAGGGGCTGCCTCAAGAGTGTGACAATCTTCTACTTGATCAAGGAAATAACCACTCCACAATCCTTATCTCAATGGGCAAAAGGCATCCACTTCTGTGTCGAGCACTCGTTTGTGGCTCAATGATTGCGATTTCATGATGCATTACCTTTTACAGCCACCACGTGGTTTTAGCCATGTGGTTTTAGTCATGCTGCTGCTTTCATCTTAGATTAGGAAGATGACATGATGACGTTTGTAAAACATCTCAAAGCTGATGGTTTCCACGGTTTTCTCTTCTCCTTGAATGTTTAATGGAGTGGTGCAAGACTTGATGCTGTAACCCACAATTTGATAAAGAGCATCTTACCAGGATGATGGTTTTGTGGTGGAATTAAGCATGGTGGAAATTTGTAACACAATTCAAGTCAGGGGAAGACAAAATTGCAAGTTTTGTTATAGTTGGAAAAGCAACCATGACCATAAAACTATCAGAGGCAAGGAGTTCTTACTGGAGGGAAATGTTGACTTGCACTTGCACTATCAATTGATAGAATTATCGATGGATGAATGAAGTAGAAAATAGTGCCTTACATCTAGTTTTTTAATATGTCAACACCACAGATTTAAATTCATATTGCTGCAAGAGTTTCAGCATGGGGTCTTTTTAGTCCCACTTGAGTTGCTCAAAAAAAGCAGTCATCCAACATTTAAACTTCTTGTTGCTCAACTGTAGAGATGAACAGAGGCGGGGTGGGGTGGGGATGTATTTGGATCTGAAGTTTGATATCATGAGTCAGTTGCTGCCCATGTAAATTAACTGAAAGGGAAATTCCATCCCACTATTATGTTGCTTTGCATGAAAACAGAAAAATCTGAGAATTATATCTATCGGTGAGATTTTGGATAAGAATCAGACACATAGAAGTTATAGATGGCAAAAAGTTTAGAGAGTAAGATGAATTGGCAACTGTTTGTGAGGTATTATGGAGTGGAGTCGCTCTCCATTTGTTTCGTACATAGAATTTCATGTACAGACAGAACTAATTTGCTGAGGAGGACATCCAAAAATGCATTACACTTATCATTCACCAAGAATGAGCCTGAAGAAAGTCTTCAATGAAAATTGGTGCATTTTTGTGGACACACCAAAAGCCATGTAAAAATGAGGATGGCATTCCCCTGCAAGGTGATTGCTTGGTGGACTCTCAAAAGGCACAAGTCTGCTACATTTTAAATTGTGCCCTGAATTTGTCCTGACTACAACCAGTCTGCATCTGTCATGCTTGGTGGTGGTGATGGTGGGGGGGGGGGGGGGGGGAGGGGGGAGCGTTGGGTGTCACGTGAGATTACAGGCCGTGAGCCTATGCGCGAGCTTCCAACGAATAGGCAGGATAGGATTTCGGTTGGAAGAAGGCTTGCCTGGCGCATCAGAGCACTGGTGGCACGGAGTAAGGAGTACAGTCCATTACCCTAGATACCGGCTCACAAGGAAAGCCACAAAAAAGTTGCGAGGAAAACAGATACGTGTGACTCTGTGCAATGAATGGGAGAAGCGTGCCGTGCAACTGATGCCGGAACAACGCTGAGAAGCAATGGCTCATGCCAATGTGGCTAAAGAGCCTCCACGTTGTCCGGGGAGTGCTTTTTGCCCCCCGCAGACTTGCAGATACTTTTACGGTTTAAATGGATTGAGGAGAAAAGAACTCCCAAATAGCCAGTTGATCTTGAGGATCTGTTAAATGCCACTGGAATTAATAAGATGAGGGTAGCCTGAGAAAATTGAGACCTTTTCTTAACCTTTTCTGTGCCAGAGACTGTGGAAAATGTGTGAAATTGTGTGGTTTTCTCTGCCAATTGGAGCACAAATGGCTTCACCCTGAAAAAGAATGAAACAAAAAAGGGTTTAAATAACACCACTCTGCAAATAGCAGAAAGGGGTTTCGAGTCACCAAATTTATCTGCATTTGGCGTTTAGATTTGCTTTACGCAGCCACCAAGGCGGTAGTTAATGTTTGTCAGGGGGCCAGCACAGAATGCTTTATGGTTCCCTGGAAAGGACTAGGGGCACACCTGCTGCCACCGGGAGATTTGAACCAGCAACCTCACTGTTGAGAGATCATTGATATTATCCACTGCACCACAAATAGCATTTGCATGTGACCATATGACAAATTTAAAAACTCATCTGAGCCATTGCTCGTCCAAGCACAAGAATCTTTTTTATGCCTTTACTTAATTTAGCTTCAATCATCATCTCATAATATAAGTCAGTATAGGTATGTTGTGATGGTTTTGCTCTAAAGCTCCAAGTCACCATCGTGTTTGTGGTGTGAATAGAGTGAGTAGCTCCTTGTAGGTGGGACATTGATATCATTTCGGTTTACCTAAAACTTTTAGCTGGTTCACAACATAATTACAGTGTCAAAGGCAAGGGAAGGGGAATAAAAAATGAATTACACAGTGAATAAAAAAAAAAACAAATGATAATACTTGTGAGAAAAATGATGATGATGGTAAAAGATAATGATATACTAATGAGAATAAACTGGATGAATAACTATAAAGATGAAAAATGAAAATAGGTAAATTTCGCAAGATGATACGTGATATGAATGACTCATAACCTTGCAGGCTTTAATTTGATGGGCATTGGGCTTATGATGTGACCTTTCTGTTTTCTCTGATAAAATGTATATTTCTGACAGAGCTCTGGTTAGAGCTGGATTTTTTATTTTTAATGTGCAGATATGTGTGTGTGTGTGTGTGTGTGTGTGTGTGTGTGCGTTTGTGTGTGTTTGTGTAACAATATGTATACAGATTCAAGTGTGGGAAGGAGTGGCAGTGAATTTACATTCACTGTCATTCATATTTTGCTTAGCAGATTTCATACTGATTTAGCCATTGCCACCCTGTTCGTGCCCGTTTTTGCCAAACAAAAGGAGCGAGATGCTCATTTTCCATGTTCCCACCATCAACCATGTTCATGGCCCTAACATGTTGATGCTTAATTAAGGAGAGTGGTATGCCCTCCTCAATGGTGGGGAAGAAGAAGGGGTGGGGGAGATGGAGGGATGGGAGAATTAGGGGTGGGGGAGGTGGGATGTCGGGTGGGTGGGGGAGGGGGCTGAGGGGGAAGGGTTAGCAAGGAGGAATAGGTGGGGAAATAATGGTGCATGCTACATTGCCAAGTCAGGTGCGTGTTAATACAAATAGACGGCGATCCCACCCTCGTCAAGGACTGTGTCCCATGATACCTCCTGTGCTCGCAAAGAGGACTCAAACCTTTGCCGCACCACTGACTTCAGCAAACACTTGGCATGTTTTGGCCACTAGAGGGGGCTCCCACTGCTCACAAAGGCAGTGAGATAGACCCCAGCTGCCATTTCATAGGTGCGATGTGCGGATTCGTTGCAAGGGTTATGCGAGTACAAACTTGGCAGAAAATCCCTGGAATGCATTATTCTTAGCATGGAAAGCCTAGTAAATGAAGACAATATTATCGTGAAACTTCATGAATATCATACACAGCGTAATCCTCTGGACATGGCAGAGAACATGACCTGCATATAGAAATTATTTGAATATTCACTGTCTTGCTCTTTTTTCTTGTTTTCTAAAAAAAGTTACAAGGTATCAATAAAGAAAATGCTCATCATAAATGCAGATAAAAAGTTTGGGAAGATTTGAAAAGTGCACCTTATTTCAACTGCATTTTTGTTTTATATTTAGGCTGGTAATATGGTTAGATAATAGAGCACTTGGAGCTTTTGATGTTGCTTTCTGGAAATAGAATGTTTAAATAAATGAAATATCAAAAGTCATATAAAAAGTGCAGTATCGTTTTTGAGGGGGAGGGGAATGTACATAGATATTGGCATTGTGCTTTTGATGGCTCAAGAAACTTAACTGGTTGAAGATGTCTGACCTTTCTAAAGTCGCATCACTTTTTTTCATATCATATTTCTTAGAAATGCACCACAGTTAAATACATCAATTGTTGGTGAGCGAAATCTTTATTTAATTATCAGTAGAAAAAAATAACATGAAACTTTGTGCAGTGCCTAGTACTATATATACTGCATAGTATGATCTCATTTAGTTAACGCAATAATCCTTTGTAGTATTGTATGTGATTATATCATGGATATTCCTCTGAAAAAAACACCCCGACAACAATAGTATGCCATTTACCCTCTCAGCCAGCATGAGATTCCATTAAAATGAAAAACAAACAAACATACAAAAAACACACGCAAAAAAAAACATATACTTCTGACCCTGAAAAAACTCCCACAATATCAAATTGAAGGAGCAGCAACAGCAACAACCAAGCAATAAGCCTACCTTGAAAAGATGAAGAAGAAGAAGAAGAAGAAGAAGAAGAAGAAGACAATAAAGACAGGGAAAGAAACTAAACAATGAAAATTAAAGTGAAGCTGGAATCTTTCCTCGTGTTGTTTAGGAAAGGTCTTAAAAAGACACAGAGGGTGATTGGGGGAGGGAGCACACATCCTTTTTCAACCATCTAGCCGTCTATCCATCCATCCATCCATCCATCCATCCATCCATCCATTTTCTCAGCTATCATTCTGCCTGTCGCACGAATGATGCGCTACATCGTATCTGATGAAGAGCACTTAATTCGCACTTCCCCGGTGCCACGGTCGTGCCCGAGTTAAATGAGACGCGATTTGAGAGAGACAAGAGTCTTAAAGAGAGGACATTTATTTCTCATTCCCTGTGTGACAGTAACCGATAGGAGTGAGTACCCCACCGCTTGTCCGGAAGAGGTGTCAGCCCTCCTTTTAAAACAGAAGGATAATTGTGGAATAATCACAAATATTCCAAAGAATAATGAATACCACTATTTCTATTTCAATAAAGAATGTACACTTTGGGATGTCCATTCTCCTTCTTACCGGCATTGTTGCAGACTGAGAATTGGTCTACTGTACACCTGGTCACTTTGATATACAATGGAGTTTTACTAATTCTGCTGTGGATTTATCTTGCTTTATGAGACTACAAAGGAAACATTGAATGATTACAAGTATTAAATGATCAGACAGCCACACAACTGATGGCTTTAAATCCCCCCAGAAAGGCCATGGCTACAAATAGATAGTGGATTACATGTGGACACAGCCACTGCAGCCACAGGACTCCAATCAGGGACCTTGTGATTGATGGTTCACTGTCTTGTCCACTGTCCACTGAATACGCCGTGTATTTCACGAGGTTTTCATTTTCGCGAATTTCACGAGTCAGGTGCTGTTTGCAAAATTAAAGACACGCAGAAATATTGACTCTGATCCCGATGTGAATGTGACGTATGCGCGTACTCTTCTCTGTTCAGTACAGGACTCCACGATCGTGAATTTAATCACTCGCGAAATTGTAGGGAATTCCAGATTTGCGAAGATTTAGACTCATGAAATATACGGAGTATACAGTATATGAGCTTCTCAGGTACTGTTAGATCTCTACTGTTCGAACTCAATCCCATTATTGGAATAAACCTGTTGAGGACCGGCTGATTTTGCTACAACATGCATTTCCCTTAGACACTTGCCCGAGTGTGCTTGGGACTTGTCCTCAACGGGTTAAGAATTGGAATTAAGAATTAGGAAAATTCCAGCACAGGACACACAGAGAGGGAAAAAAAGAGATCCCTTCACTATGATCCATAGAATGAACCCACCAGATTGAATCTGAAAGGGTTCTGTTCAATATTGTGCATGGAGTTGATAATATGTGACCTGCTGCAACAAAAGGATCCTAAAGTCGCTGGCGGCTGAGCCGAGAAAATTGAGTTTGAAGTCACATCATCAAAATTGGTCAAAACAATCGGATTTCTGTTTTTGGCATAATTTTGTAGTCTAATGTTTTGTCTATCATCTGGCAAAATTTCGAAGCTAAATGATCAAAGGAAAGGCAAGAAATCAGCATCTTTCTGGGCCATGATTTTCGGATTTTCAACGTAACAGAAACGTGTCTGAAGATTTGGACATAGCGCAGTACCAAGGCTCCGCCCCTAGCAACGAGGGAGTGATCTTATTGGTCAGTGCGTGGCACCCTGATTACTGATTGGTCGTGCGTAGACCGCTGGTGCTAAGCTTGAATGAACATTGCGGAGGTCGCTAGGAGCATACCTTCTATTGTTAAGCGGTGAAAATGTCTCGCCAGCGCTTGATTCACGATAGCGTCGGAAGGAAAACTTTGAAGTTGTTTTTCTCGAAACTTTAATTTCCACAACCACTTTACATGCGCTAATAAAACCATCGATATCTCCGCAACCGAGTACTCTTATGAGCTGCACTATATATGAAATTAAAGTAGAAGAGTAAGGAAATAATGTCATGCCATTTTCAGAAAATTGTCTTCCTCCGACTTATGGATCCTTTTGTTGTACCGGGTCACATATGTTTTTCTTCTCATGTAGCAAGTGTTCAATGATCATTTATAAAGAGGGCATGGGTAATCTTTAAAGTTTTCTACCGTTTATGTCATGTCCAAATGACTTTGTCATTGGTGCACCATTGGCATTAGATGGAAGCAACGATGCCACAGAAACAATGATCGAACATGTGCCTATAGTGACAATGATTCCATATCTTGGTTAGATAATCACCAGCCACATTCATATACTCACTCTATCATCAATGTTTAGGAAATGTAAAGAATTGACTACAAAGCATTAAATTTGCTGTGATGTTTGTAGCCCATCAGTAATTGCATGTGTGCCATCAGATCATGGGTTGCAGCCACTTGTGTTTTTGTTTGTTTTCTTTTGTTTTTTTTTTGTCAAAAGTTTTCTTTTCTTTTCCTAAATGAAAAGAGCAGATGATCTCAAAGCTCCATCTGAGAGAAGTAAATCACTAGCACCCTTTAATTTCCCCCATCTCCTTCATCTGAATTCACCTGATGCCTTGTGCACAAGAACCTCGCTGAACACATTTGCAGGTGATAGGCCAGATAATTAGCAAAGAAACATTGGTATCATCAAACAAAGACAAAAATCAGCCACAGCGAATAAAAAATGCTGAAGCAAAGGTGTAGCAAAGGCCTCCTTCAAAGGCATGTGACCCTGATGGAATCTTCCTTGTGTAATGCACACACCCTACACCTGTTCAGATCAGTCACTTCCTTACCCCCCCCCCCCCATTACATTTTGTTTTGTTTTGTTTTCCTCTTGTTTTACAGTTGTTTAGTCAGTGCCTACCCCCTCCCCATACCAGTTCAAACATGCCAAAACAGGGATTAAAAGCACAGGCAGCCTTGAAAATCTTTTACATCTACCTTCATTGCTGTACAGTGAGTCACAAATGATGATAACCCCCCACCCCCTTTTTTCATAACCCCCACCCCCCATCCCAAGTCCTCACATACTTACAGGAGATTGTGGTGAGTTTGCTCTCCACATTTCAGAGCAATAAGTCAGAGATTGATGTATGCATCTGCGCGGCCTTGGAAGACAATGAAGATGGAATATTTCATCGTATGTGTTTGGTTTGAAGCGGAGTGTCTGGGGAGGAAGGGAGAGGGTGCCTACTCTTTGGTGTTTGCCGAAACGAGTGCCCGCACTCACCGCACCACGTATAGAACGCCGCACACACTACCGCTATCCCTCTGTTTGTTTGGTTCTTTTTTTTTGGTCCATAAGTTATTGATACATCTCTCAAAGGCAGGATTTTGAAAAGTTTGCGGCGGTGCGATCTGAATGAAATGTAAAGATGGGGGAATGTTACAGGTGGACTTGTACATGTACACAGCGTATGTGCATTGTATGGCTAGCCTTTTGATCTGAAGTGATCTTGTATGATATACAAATCAAGACCTTGATACTGTAGCTACTGTATACTAAGTAGTTTGAAGTCATGTGTAAGTTAATCCCTTGCTTACCCAGGCACAAATCTTAACTTGCCAAGGTTTTTCATCGTCATTCAGTAACTCATCCCGACTTGACCGAGTCATAGATAAAAAGTCTCCTTGGCTGTAACAGTCAATGTGCCTCAGAACAACTTGAAGGCCATGGTGACAATATAGGGATTAGGTAATCTCTATCAGTTTACGATTAGTTTCTAGACATCTTTGCCAATCAATGAAAAGAGCCTCCAATGTTAGTGCATATATTGGCAAACAAAGAACAGTAAGGTTTAAATTTGAAGAGAACGCACACTTGTTATGGAGTATGCTTTTTTTCCCTTTACTATGGAGTATTCTTTTCCTCTTTTTTTTTTAGCCAATGCCATGGAAATTATGTTCCATTTGACCTATATGATTATCAATAGCAGTGCAAGTTCAAGTCTCACACTTTTAGATAATAATAATAAGATGATATAATTTTGTTTATAATTGTGACTTGCACCATAAAAGAAAGAGATTTAAGGAGAAATATGACACTGAAATATACTGATTTTGCAAATCAAAACTTCTTATCCATATTAAAAAAATTACTGGATATGGAGCATGAGCTATTTATTTGTGTATGACTTTGCCAATGTCTAGAGCATATTTGCAGCACTTTTCTAACTTCTTTTTGACAGAAGTGTATTTTTAGTTGCTAACAAGTGAAGTGACCTGCATATAGATGTTTGTTCAGTTGAATAAAGTATGTAGAGAGAAAGAAAAAAAAAAGGGAATAGAAAGCAGATATGGGGGCCAGAGGTTGAGTTAGGCAGGGAACTTGGAGAAAAACAATCTGCAGATGTGAAGGTCAAGTTTCTTTTCTTGTCTATGTCCAAGATTAAGGATAATTGTTCAAATGGGACTATGATTTGGAAAGATAAATGTCTGACCCTCCTTGGCAATGTCCTTCCCTTAAAGAATGTCCAAATCACCACTAAGTGATGGCGCTGTTGACAGCATCATGCACTGATAAATCTAAAGGAATGAATTATAGAATTGAAACAAGGTGCTGGGAGAGGAAGGCTAGAGGTAGCAAAAGCTGGACTGATATATATTTTATCATCTCTTTTTTTGTATCATATTTCCCCTTTTCTCTATTTTTGGTAATTAAAATAAGGGTCATGCAACTCCATGTTCAGTGGATTAGAATAACGCAATAGCTGTCAGCAACAGAACAAAAGGAAATCACATTCAAAGGGGATAATGGCATTGTTATACATAGCTAAATCTGGATGCGATGC
The DNA here is from genome assembly GCF_040938485.1 of Diadema antillarum. Classification (NCBI taxonomy): domain Eukaryota; kingdom Metazoa; phylum Echinodermata; class Echinoidea; order Diadematoida; family Diadematidae; genus Diadema; species Diadema antillarum. Next base: position 64,418 of record NW_027272295.1, on the reverse strand, counting down.
ATCAGATGGTCTAATAATTGAGCTTGAAAATTTGCCATATCCACTTGCATTAAAAAAACAAATGATGTATCAATGTTCTGAGAACCACAGCTTGCTGGAAAAGCCTCATAAATGATGTCAAGAGCATTATTGCCATCAAAGTTTTTGTTAAGCAACACAGTTTTTGTTTTGTTTTTGTTTTTGTTTTTGCTCTTAATTGTTTTGAGTTTCTCATTATGCAACAATTTACCACTGCCTTTGTCAAAGGCTATATCCAGTAATGATTTGCAGGGGTTAAATGAAAAAAAAGGAGAAATTTGCTGTCCCCATGAAAGAGATAGATAGAGATAGATAGAGATAGACAGATAGATAGATAGATAGATAGATAGATAGATAGATAGATAGATAGATAGAGAGAGAGAGAGAGAGAGAGAGAGAGAGAGAGAGAGAGAGAGAGAGAGATAGATAGATAGATAGATAGATAGATAGATAGATAGATAGATAGATAGATAGATAGATAGAGAGAGAGAGAGAGATATTAAGTGGTATATGCCATTACACATATGGGATGCCTGCAGACACACAGCTGTGTCCCATATTTATTATTCCTTATCATGGAGTACAAATAAAAGTGTCAAAATTTGCAGCAGTTTTTTAGCACACATGGATATTTCATGCTGCTATTTATGCCATGTAGTACTAGTTTAGCAGCCACTGACCTTTTAGAAAGAAGATGACGACGGGGTGAGTGGGTGCTGCCACTTTTCTACCCTGTCTTTGCTAGTCTGCAGTAGAAAGACTTCTCCCCCCCCCCCCATCATTTTTTCTTGTTTTCTACCTCACAGTGCCATGATGGCCCATGAAAGCATTTTAATTGACAATTTCCCTTTAAGAGCTTTGTGAGATGAGAGTACAAATGATTGCCTTTCTAGGAAGGTGAAAAGGTCATACTACTTTATTTCTAATCTCCTCATACATCTAGCATTTTATTTTTGTTTATGATTGGGCCCCGAGTGTCATTTCCTCATTTTGAATTGATAGATAAATTGGTATCATATCTGCTGCTTTACAGCTCTCACCTTACTTTCAAGTACAGCAAATTTCATTTGTGCTTATTGTTTTGTAAGCTGTTTTCCAGGGAAAGAGCATATTATCTAGAAAGAGAAAAAAATGATATCATCGTCACTACAGACTAGTTCCTATCATCTTGTTTTATAGCTTTTGAATTGAATGTCATAAATTCAATTCAATTCAATTCAATTCAGTTCAAATCAGTTCAATTCTATTCTATTTTATTGCCCACTTAGGAAATTTGTTTTGTTTGCTTGCATACACATGATATCAAGATAAAACCTGTTTTCATTATCGTTATTACTTTCATTGAATTGTATACGTTATATGTAGGTGAGTGTTTGTCCTTTCCTCAATTCTTGAGTATTGAGTATGTTAAGGAGCTGTAGGGGGAAGGAATATGAAGTTGACATGGAACACAGTCTGCGAGATGATAGTGGGATACTTTGCGAATCAGCAAGCCATCCACTTTCGAGCGTCCATGGTCACTGGCTATCCACGGTCACTGACCATCCATGGTCACTTTCACAGCATCCCTTTTAATAATAGAGTGATTGGTCAGCTGCAGAGTGTATGTCTCACTGAGTCTGTAATTTGATAAGACTGCCCTGATGTTCATTCAAGCTTAGCACCAGTGGTGTACGCACAACCAATCAGTAACCAGGATGCCATGCACTGACCAATAAGATCACTCCCTCATTGCTAGAGGCAGAGTCTATCTGCGGTGCTAAATCCAAATCTTCGGACACGTTTCTGTTCCGTTGAAAGTCGGAAAGTCATGGCTCAGAAAAACTCTAATTTCTTGCCTTTCCTCTGATTGTTTAGGTTCAAAATTTCAGCAGATGATAGGCAAAACATCAGATTACAAAATTTTGTAAAAAACAGAAGTACAATGGTTTTGACCATCAATTTAAGTGAACTGACTTCAAACTTGATTTTCTTGGCTCAGCCGTGAGCAACTTTTTGATCCTTTTGTTGTAGCAGGTCACATGAACCAAACTGGTAAAGGGAGATGAGAATTTCGGCACATCAGGATTTGTTACTTCTTTGGTCTTGTCTAAGAGCTGATAAGTGGCATTTAGCAACCTCAATCAGAAAATGATAATACCAGTATCCAAAATGAGGACTAAAAGCTCAAAAAAGTTAAGATGACAAATGTTAGAGGAGTCAGCATCATTGTAGATTTTGTGTTCACCGCCGTCTCTCTTGTTGTTGTTTCTTTGAGTGTAGAATTTTACAATTCCTATCAACGTAATAATGATTTTGTGTGCTGCTGTAAGAGATGTGACTGATGCAGTCATGTAACATATTTCTTGTCTCTGGATTTAGCTTGAGCATATTTCTATTTCATGGGAGGAAACTTGATATCAACAGTAAGAAATGTCATCTTACCAGATGGTAACTGCAGCTATTCATCAAGTGAAGAGGGGCAAATGCTTTATAAATGTACTCCCCTCCCCTCCCCTGCATTTTTCTAGTTTTATTGAGTCTGTGTGCAGTACCAGGCACTATTTTGAGGATGAAGTTTCTTTGGTGCTATTGTGTATGCTGTGGAATGCATTGCTATGTTTTATCCTCCCAAGTGCATTGCACGCTCTCAAGTTGCACTTGCATTCACTGTATATATCTGGTCTCAAGAGGGCAGCACATGCACTTCTGAGAAGCTCAGGTGTCTCGTGTTTTTTGGTGTGTTTTTTTCCTCTCTCTCTCTCTTCCTTTTTTCCCTCCTAATCTGATTGTGACATTTAGTTTCTGCCGCACAAGTTTTGAGAGTGCTTCCCGAGGCGATGAATCTAATCCAATTGATATCTGGTATCGTGGGAACATGCCAGTCAGCATCAGTTGGATGGAATGTATTAGTACAGGCTGTAAGATCACAGACAGTCTTCTGGATTTGGCAGAATTATGTCTTCTCATTGAGTTTGCAAAAACGGTTATTCTTATTTCCTGTGCTGTATTTTATTGTGACCGGTTCAGTTGACTGCAGTATTCAATCAATGGTTATTGGTTTTGTAGCATTTGAATTTCTTCTAAGCGGATTAGAATTAGAATTTATTTATTTTTTGCTTTATCATCTTAAAGTTTTTGATAAACCACCTGCCTCTTATGTGTTTGTGAAGAAAATTTAGTGTTTCCTCTTCTTAGATTTTGCAGTTGATTTTTTTTCTAAAGCATTTGCAGATCGATTCATTTTGAATTCTAGAAAGCTTTAGCAAGTTTGCAATAGCACTTGTTAACATTACAGGAGAAGATGATGTCATCGTCTGTTTTTTATTCCATCACTAACCGTTGGTGGATGTGAAGCTGACAATGATTAAAAATGTACATAATATAATCTGAAATAAACAGTTTATGACAACTTTGCAGCTGAAAAGCTGACTTGCAGTGCAATATGCAAGCATAAAATAAAAGTATTCTGCTGACATACTTGTATACATCAAGAACGGACAACATCTACGTTGAATTCCAATAAAATCACTTCACATATCAAATGAATTACATAATTATTAGCAAATTACGGTAACACGTTTGAATATTCAAAAGTAGAAAGAGAAATTTATTCTTTCATTCATTCATTTATTTGTATTTCATTGTATTTATTCATTTATTTTTACTTTATTGTATTAAATGTAGATATGGAGGAGCAAAACAGAAGTTATGTGGGATGACTTGTGTGATTTAATCAAATAAAGTGCTGCATATGGCATAGCAGGCTCGGATGAATGCTTTCATTTATAATGCCATCGGGCCCAACCAGTATTAGGTGACAGAGAGGAAGTTAGAGAGAGAGGGAGAGGGAGAGAGAGAATCTCTGTCTCATGTGTGATGTCGCCCCCTACTGCTCAGAAATGGAGAGGAGTAATGAAACCAGGCATGCTGCCAATGGGTTTTGCTATATTAAGTCCAATCATCCAGTTATTCTTTTTTCGTGGTATGAACCATTGAGGCTCACACAGCAAAGTTCTTAAAGGTTTTGAATGGCTGCTTGCTTACGATAATAATTAAAGGGGGCATCTCACATTCTTAACCCATTGAGGACGGTTTGATTTTGCTACAACACGCATTTCTCATAGACGCCTGCCCGAGTATACTCGGGACTCATCCTCAATGGGTTAATGTGGTTATTTTACACATACGATAACAGTGCACTCCTGCAGTCTGATCAGTAATGTGAGAATTGCTGATGCATTGATTACCAGTTTAGATTACCAAATAGATAAAATCACAAGATTGGACCCTACCTAAAGGAGTGCATTTATGTGAGGAACATAAGTCATACATGCATTAGCTCGTTGAAGACTTACACGATTGTAGTCCCACCTTACTCTCAGGCAAGTGCCTATGGGATATGCGTGTCATAGCAAAATCAGTTTGTCCTCAGTGGGTTAAGATAAACATTTTTGTTGGCCGGGATTCTTTGGTTTTGGATTTCTCAAAGAGTTTTTCATGATTTCTGAAGTAGATGAATCCTTGGCTGATCAACATTTCAAAAAATTTGTTTTTGTTGCATTTGTCTTGAAATTTCCAAAACTCTATCACTGTTCATAGTTTGTTTTTCATTGCATTGTTGTGTTGTTATGTGTGTTCAAATGTTGCAGGCATATTTGTTGGAGATTAAAGGGGATGGCTAGTAACCGATTAGTGGGAATCAGTGGGAATGCTGAGGGACGATTGTTCCAATCCTTGTGGGATTCATTAAAGAGTGCATTATATATCTATATATGATTTGCTTCAGAACAGTCTCATATTCAAGTAATTTGCAGATTAATGCCCCGTCACTGACCAGGCACGCTAACCTGGAAACATTAAACTGCACATTACTTGAATATGAGACCATTCTGAAGCAAATGATTTTCACACAACAATAGATATATAATGCACTCTTAAATGAATCCCATAAGGATTGGAACAATCATCCTCCAGCATTCCCGCTGATTCCCACTGATCAGTTACTGGACATCCCCTTTAAATAAAACAAAATAAAATGATAACAAAAATGAAACATTGAAGAGTCATAGACTCACTTGACATATTAGTCAGGCAAGGTTAATTTACTTACATCTGACACACCCATTGCAATTCTTATGATTGTAGCATGCATCCTACCTTGTCATTTGTTCATTGGAAGCTTTGAGATTGTGCTTAGGCCTATGGGGTATGGTAAAAATATAACAAAAGCATGTCATAAACTATAATTGGAAATGGGTACCAATTTTTTTCTTTCTTTCTTCTTTCTACCTGCAACCGCGACTTCATCTGACCTTTCCTGTGTTGTTCCTGATGCCATGGAAACAGGTGAGTACATTGTAGTTATCTTTGCTTGGTATTTTCAATTTCCTGTCTGCTAACCTCTGAGTCAGTCACCCATACTCTTTTATCCCCATTATGCATTACTTCTGGTGCTGTTGCTTATATCCATTCATATCTCAGCAAGTCCTTGACATTTGTTTAAAAAATGAAGCCAATACAAGTATTTTAAAATCTGTAAATTATCATTGTTCTTTTCGTTGCTATGACATGAGGTCAACTCTGTTATCTACTATCTGTTTGTGTGATCGCATATCTTTTTCACTGTCTATACAGTCAAACCTGTATATAGTGGTCACCCAAGGGAAACAGAAAAGATAGATGCAGTAGACAGGGTCTTTAAAATGGCTTTTCTCTCAGGTGGGATTGGTTTTTTTTTTTTAGTGGACGCATATGGCAGGTGGCTGTACGTCTTTAGAAAGGTGGCGACTGATGCAGTTTTGACTGTATTACGTACACGCAAGATCTTGTTTCGTCACAAATTTTGTTTTGTCCCTTACCGTGTGCTTTGAGTGCTGATGGGCAAAGAAACCCCCTCCAAAAACACACAAACAAACAAACAAACAAATAAAAAACACAGCCTTATACACATTGTCCCTGGCATAGAAAAGGTTGGACATTCTCTTACATTTTCTGAGTTTTTACGTATGCATCTGCATACTCTATTCCCTCATTCTGTTTCTACTATTCATTTTCTCTCTCTTTTCTTTTTCTCTCCTGCCCCCACCTATCTCGAAATCCTGACTTTATGCATTTCAATCCATTCCATCACCCCCCCCCTTTCATCTCTCTAGTCTTCACTTCCTTCTCCCATACTCTCTATACAAATGTAAGTCATCTCACACATACTTTCCCCATACTCTCTATAAGTCATCTCACACATACTGTCTTGTGTGATTCACCTTTCCATAATGATTCACCCAACATTAACCCTCCCAGTACACCTCTTTTCCTTCCTCTCTTATTTCCACTTTAAAGAAGCTGGCTCCCCCCCCCCCCCCCCTCATTTTTGTACATTTTTACCTGTACTCATGGGCATCCTCTCCATTTCTCTACATTTTGCCTTGTTCTGATTAATTCATCTTCTTTTTCATTCTGTTCAGTTTGAACTATTACATTTGATCTCTAACTGGAAATTCAATTGGAACATGATATGATGAGGCATATGTGAGACATTATATGTTGCGGTCCCATTTTCTGAATTCCTGTTTTTGTTTTGTGTGTGTGTGTGTGTGTGTGTGTGTGTGTGTGCGTGTGTGCGTGTGTGCATCTTTAATGATATTGTATTTAAAAGAAAGGATTTGCTCATGTATATCCTTGCGCCTCCTTTTCCTACTTTATATGTTTCCAAATAATCAGATTTTTAAAAAAAATTCCAGTATTGTCCATGTTTGTTTTTCTCTGGCATTTTCAATTATTTACATCGCCTTACATACAGTTTAAATTTTTAAATCAGTCTACTTTACCTTTTTTTGTGTGAACTCATTATTCCAAAGTGTTGTGTTCTCATTTCTAGCAATCTGCCAGTTTTTTTAGTGTTATGAAACCAATGATGCATGATTTGCCAGATAAGCTCATTTTCATCCTCATGTTTTCCCCACGCACACCTCCTCCACACTCTCGTTTATTCATCCAATCATCTTTTTGTTTCCTTTTGATGAGTGAATATGCGCGCCATTCTTTTAGAACTTCATATGAGAACGTTTCAAACCGCAAGAGTGTGAAGTATTGACGCCCTGCCAATCTTGCCAATGACCTAACGAAAATAGAGTCTTTACAGATCGCCTGCTGGTAGACGTGTCGAGAATTGAGAAGTACGACTTTCTTGTGTAAGCTATCGTTACAGTTTATTGGGCAATGAGTCATTTCGTAAGGCCATCTCCCAATAACACTAATTCTTCATTTATATGCATTGAGTACACCTCAAATAGTTGATGAAATTGAAACATGTAAAGTGGCTGGATATACCTTTTTTTTTTCATGAAATAATCTTCCTGTTACCATAACAAACTTTATTTGCTGCCTTCCCTCAGCACACCATGCCATCTTACACTAAACATTCATGTATTCATACGCTTCCCATCTTGATTTGCGAGGGTGGTTCATTGCGCGGATAGTTTGAAGCATTTCATCACACCACCTGCAGGTGTGAAGAATTCTTGCAACACCAAGACATGTTCCGTTTTCACCATAGCACATAATCTTTTAATGCCATCTCCAGGCGAGTACATTGTGTAGATAGCACAAAAGTGGTAGAGAAACACCATCCTGCAGCTATAAAGGACCTAGAAAATTGACTCACAACTTATCTGCAGCCTTCATTCAACATGTTTATAAAAGTTATTGAATTCATACTTGTTGGTTTGAGTCCTTTCTAATACGTTCTCCTTTTTTTGTAGATCGTGAAATAACTATGTTGTTTGTTACATGTGTTTCTAGCTCAGCCGCTGCTTGTTTTTTTGTTTTCCCTGTAAGTACTTGTGGTCACAGATAATAAGCAAAAAGCCCATATAGTCCTTGTATGTCTGGCAGGGACATTTATGTTTGTATTTAAAGTGTGTTTGATTGTGTTTTTCATTTGAAGGCACTCATTTAAATACCATGTATATCATTCAGCTTAATAAATTCTTGCCTCAAGTTGTTTTTATTGCAGCTGATTAACACTTTGCCATCATTGACATGAGTAAGCACTGATTATTCAGTGTTTTAGTAGTAGCCATGTAAAAAAAAAAAAATAAAACAATGTGACATATACACTCTGGTTGGACTTAATGGTTACTTGGTAGATGTTGTATCCACTTTACTACCTCAAACTTCCCCCCTACTGCCAGTGCTGTATCTAATCCTTTATAACATTGGGTACTGCATATTTATTCAAATTGATGAATTAGTCCATATCACACTATTTGCTTTAAAAAAGGGAAACATTCATTTCAAGCACAAGTTCTAAGAACTGAAGAAACAGACCAGTGAACTCTGACAAACTGTTGTAGAAATGCTGGCTATTAGAAATCAGTCATCGTTCATCATTTAGGCTGGCATATATGTTGCCAGCCCTACATTGCCATGTGTATTTCTACAATTGTGTTTTTTTTTTATGCAGGGAATATCTCTCACTTTACATTCATCTGTGCATCTATTAGTTAATGCATTTATTCATTCATAAGACATAAATTGCCAGTATAACTTGGTTAGAAGGAGCTTCTTTTCAGCAAAGTCATAAAATAATGGAAATGACTGAATTGGTGACCACTGTTTTCGTATGTAGTCTCTGCACAAAATGAAAAAGTGCAGTGCAATTAAGCTTAAAAATATGTGGCTTGAAAAGTGGTGATCAAATGATCGAACCACCCGGTACATCAAGATTATAATGGAGAAGTATTTTTGGACCCAATGGGAGATGTTTCGGCGTGCACTGTAGTCAGCCATGGAGACAGGGAAGATTGCCATGAGTACCTACGTAAAAATGTGGAATTCATCTACACACACAAAAAAAGAACCCGCCTTTGACACTTGATACGGTCCATGCAGTTGGGCAATTTTTCCGTCCAGTTTAGATGATTGATTTCATCTTCGTTTCTTCGAGGAGGGAAGAGGGGGAGAGGGAATTACATGGCAGGTCCTTCTCGTCTTTCAGAATGTCGGTGACGCCGCACCTAGACCGACCGATTATTAACTCACTGATGACGAGAGGCATTAATTTCCCGTTTCCCGTAGAGTAGAGCCTGCTTGGCACCGTGGATACCTGCACACGATTGGTTAATGGTGCCTATGAGGTGTGTCCCATACTGTCGTTTCTTGCAGTGCCCTTGATATGAGATAGTTTGTATGGAGCTTGTCTTCATCATAACAAATATCACTAAAAACGAATATCAGTTTTGGCCAAGAGAAGTTGTATATATTATATTTTATTTATTTATTTTTTTATTAATTTCCATTTTATTTCAACAGGGTAGCCCTTTAAGTTATAAAGCTGCTGTACCAAGGATCCCTGCACAATAAAAAGATACAAAAACATATATTCAAATACACATTATTACAATCAGAACAAAAGTACACATATAAACCAGATAGCAGAAATAGAGAATATGTAACAAAATTACATTGCAATAAGAATACAGCAAGAATAAAAAAGAGACAGAGAGAAATATAATACCTAAGTTCAAAAATAACAACTAAACATATGATGTGCCTGTTCTAGATGTCACAGAAATGAATATATTGCACTCTGTTTATCCTTAACAGCTTCATTTTTTCCTAGCAGGCCTCAAGGATATAATTGGCTGAAGTTAACTAAGAAAAAAAGAAGAAAGAAATCATTCACAGATGATAATCAGACCTGCTTTAAATAAACCCCCATTAGAATTCCCATCACATGACATGAGAAGATATTAAAGGAGATGACATTTAAAGGACAACAACAAAAAGGTGTTTGGTGATACAGAAATAGAGATGAAGACAGAAAGGAGAAGGACAAAAAAGAGAGGAGAGAGAAAGATGGAGAGATTAAATAGAAAAAGAGATTATGAGAGATAAAGAGAGAGAGAGAGAGAGAGAGAGAGGGAGATTTGCTATTTTTGCTGTGTCTGTAGCATCCCGGGTTCCTCTTTATTGTTCCAAGTGTGACATTCATATGAGTTTATTTTTCCCCGGGGGATGGAAAAAGTGAGACGGAAGTCAAAGTCATTTTTGAAAACAGATGAGAGAGAGAGAGATTTGAAAGGGGACGGCATCGATGCAGGAAGAGATTGCATGGCAGTCACGCCCCGATCGGCGGGTTAATGTTGCGATATGAGATGGCGAAATGTTGCGCGTGGCATAACATGATACGAGCAGATCTCTTTGGCTAGATGCATTCCTCCCACATATGAAAGAGATCACTAACAAACCAAATGGTTATGCTTTATGCAGAGTCAGGGATTATGTTAAATGTCAACTTTTACTTGACTTTTATACTATTTTTTTTTTCAAGTGGTAGAAATGTTTGAGCAAAGATTTTTACAACTGACTGAGCACATTAGATGCTGTTGAATGTGTTATCTTGTGTAAAATCCACTGGGAAGATCTCTGCCACAAAGGAAGTAGCCATGGCAACAGTAATGACAAAAATGGATAATTTGGGACCATCTTATATAAAGGTGTCATTTATTTCAGGATGATATGAGAAAGGATGGAAGCAGAAAATTAATCAATTTGCCCAGGCTACAGAAAGAAAAGAAAAAACACTATGGCCAGCCCCTCAAGAACTTAACCTTAATTTGTCATGTGATGTCAAATAAAAGAAAATACTACTGCAGGAAAGACTGTTAGAATTTTAAAACTTATATTCAAGGGTAAAGGATGTAACTGTTACAAGACAGCACATTGTGTTTTCATCAGGGACTAAAGCCTCCTCTATGCCATGCATCTTGGACTATACTCTAACCTCAAAGAAAATTTGGAGCAACACCCCCATAGGGGTGTTTGATAATAGGGCCAGGGCAAGAAGAAAAATCAATAAACCTATACACAGATATCTACTCCCCAACAAAAGTCCTAACGGCTGCCTCAGAGCTGTTATGAGTGCAACAGCTGATCCCAGAAAGTGGGCAGCCAGGTATTGATTAGGGATTAAAATATACGAACCGATGGCTCAATATAAGACAGTGTGTGTGTGTGTGTGGGGGGGGGGGGGGGTACATTCTGCATTACTATCCCCTCTTGCATTGAGTGTTTACTACTGGATAGTTATAGACACAAACCACTCTACTCACTCTCAATCTCGAAGTCAAGATTTCCAGGATACGAGAGTGCCACATGTCAGTTGTAGATTTAATTGTCCCAAATTAAATATTTGATTTACAAATTGCAGATGCTGCATTGGAGACACTTTCCTCTTTTTGTTAAGTGTTCTTTGACATATTCAGTTTGCACATGATGTTTGCTCTCCTTTGCATTACTATTGTTAATCACTTTTTTTTTCTCTCCACTGTCTTTGCTGTATTCATTAGTCTAAGGTATCAAGTGATACTCATCATTTCAAGTACCTCCTTGTCCCTACAGTTGTAATCTTAATTCACTGTGAAAAGAAAGCGAGTTTCAGGTCAAATACCTGATGTTTTCTTGCAAATATGTCCTTCATGAAGGAGTTTTTTTTTTTTCTTTTTTGTCATCATGTGAGATATAACACTGATCTAACTACATGAACTGAATGTCCAGTAAAGAGAAACAAAGAGAAAGAGAGGGAAAGAAAGTATTGCTCAAATGTGATTGCCTTGATTCCCAGACATGAAACTAGACAAAAGGGAAACAAAGAAATTTCTTGACAATGAATGTATCATAAGTAAGAAGTGATTAGGAGTATGGAGAGAGTAGGATTGAAGAGAGGAGAAGAAAAGTCATAAGAAAGAATGGAAAACAGAGGGGGGGGGGGGGGTCCAAGGGTGATCTCTGCCTCTTAGCATAACATATTCATTTCCTAGGAGGTGGTTGCTTAAATTGAATTTTGTATTCTTCAATTGGTTTTCTTTTTTTACCCCACTGCCTGCATTATTCTGAGGTCTCCAAGCGAAACCCACATGAGATGAAATATGATTAATTCTTTTTTCATCGTGTGCTTGCCCTGTAAATGTATTTCTTCATTGTCTAGCTGTATAAATTCAAGCCTTCCTTTTCTTTACCTTTTGGGGCAAGGAAATTTTTGTTATTGGTAAAGAGAGCACACCATTGGTTGAAGTCCAAGGGCAAGCTATTGGTATAACAATTTGTGGGGTTTCTGCACCGACGACCTTGATGTGTGATTATAGACAGTCAAGTATGTCGGTTGATCAATTTCTCATCAAAGCCATACTTTGATCATCACATTTGTGTTGGAGATGTAAGTGAACCCACAGCCTCGGTGGTCTGTCTCCCTCTGTTGGTAGAGATTAAATATTCTCCCATTTGGTTAGCTGTGGTGATACCATCCCTTCCCATATCTATTTACTTTTTGCTTCCTTTTTTTTTTCATACAAAAGTAAAAGTTTATAAGTGTGACATGTTTATGGAATGCTTGGTGCTAATTTTTTTTTCATTTTCCTTTGGTTTGTTTGTATGTTTGTTTTTTGTTTGTGCTTGTTTGATAATTCATGGTGTTACCTGCAGAGATCCTACGTGCCTTCCTCTGTATAAAATCACGAATCAGCAGTCATGAAATGGGGGAAGACTACATCTCGGTAGTAAGCACATTTTGCCACAAAAAGAAAAGAGAATATGTGATAGATAACCTGGTAACAACTGCAGTTTGGAGATGAAATCGCATGGAGAATGTCGCTGAAAAGTATCACGTTGATACTGCATTTCATGTGGTCCTCCTCTGATGAGTCCTCTGGTGATTATCATACCAGGTGATCTCTTCTAAGTCTTCTTTTGTCTCAATGCCTCATCATCAAGAGCAACATTCATCGAGCATCTGAGACGCTGAAGAGAAATCTGCTTAAGAGTTACGAATTAGAAAAATAATAATAATTAATAATTGATATGATTTATATAGCGCCAAATCCACTCTGCAGAGTGCTCTAGGCGCGGAAGGAAGAGAAAGTGAAGGAGATAAAGGACATACAAATATCAAGTACATGTAATGAGTAGTCAAATTGAGGCTTTAAACAAGTGAGTTTTTAGACTGCTTTTAAAGGAGTCTGATGAAGAACAATTTTTTACGGCTGAAGGTAAGTTATTCCATAAGGTGGGAGCAGCATGGCCAAAGGCACGTGTGCCCCATATTGTAGTGAATCTTGGAATTATCAGAGAACCGGAGCAAAAGCAAACAATCGGCAATGACAACCGATGAAAAATGGAAATGATAACATGTGAATTTTGCATCCAATCCATGGCTATTGAATGTCTGTCAGCCAGAGGCTCACAATTAGTTTCGATAAGGTGACAAAGTTCATATAGGGATAAAGTAAAATACAGCAAGAAAGAAACAAAAGATGAAAGAAAAAAAAGAAGGAAAGAAAAAAAAAATCATACAGATAGATGGATATAAAGGTATACAGAAATATAAAAGATTATTGAGGAAGGGCAAATATCACAGGGAGACAGAGAATGCAGGAAAGAGAGAGATGGAAGAAGAAAGAATGTTATGAAATGATGTAGGGAGGGGTAGGCAGGGGGTCTTCTAGCATATATTTTAAAGAATGGTAAAGGGTGAAGTCTATTGATTTTTTTTAAAGCTTAGTCCAGCTCCAACGCTTTGTGCTTGTTTCTTTTGTCACCCAGCTGGAAATAGCTATAGCCATTCTTCTCACTGAAAGTTTGCGCCATTTCAAACGGCCCAGTCTTCATCAGTGGCAGCAATGCTGTGCGTTGCCATGGCGATCCATACCACTTTTATGGCAGTCATTGATGTATGTGCTTGTCCAGGCCTGGGTCTGAGGCATGCCTCAAACGTGGTATTGGTCAGATTTGTTCAGTTGACTCCGTGCACCAATTTTCAATGAAATTAGTGATATTTCAGTCATCAGCTGATACTGTCGATGTTGTACAGCTCTGTCATATCGTAGACTGCTCCATCTAGCCATGGCAGGGGTATATTTTGGTCATGCTCCCAAATTTCATGAGGGGTTGGATTCCTTTCATGTTGCTCCATTGTACCACTAGTGGCTCTTCTAGCGTGGCATATGCCCCGGCAGGGAGGGGGTTAATGAGAAGAGCTGTGCCGTGTGAAAATTAATTTTAGTCTATCTGCCATGGTCCATTAGCTCTAATCAATGTGGATTTAATGAGCAGCCTGTGCCCGCTTGCTGGGCTGCAGAGGTGTCACCCCCCTGCATGCCATAATGAATGAGTCCAGTGGAAGGGCCCTTTGCTAATTGACTACCAATATGCATGTGAAAGGGTTATGTGGAGAGACTGGGTGAGAGCGTCATCAAACACACATGTGGTGGAGTATACACATACACACTCAGTACAGCCCAGCGACTGTGTGTGTGTGTGTGTGTGTGTGTGTGTGTGTGTGTGTGTGTGTGTGTGTGTATGTGTGTGTATGTGCACACGTTCTGTTTGTGTATCTGTATTGGTTGATGTACTGGACTGCACAGTTGAGCGGTAGAAATACCAAACATTTGGTGTGAACCACAGAGGAGAGAGAGTGAGAGAGGAGAAAGGGAGAGAAGGAAAAAAACAACAACAACACAAAGCAGGCAGTGAGTAAGAACGGTGCAATGATCCATGGATTTAGACAGGATTTAAAGTGTGAGTCGGTTTAAAAGATTTCTACTGAAGAGGAGAAAAACAAAAATACCAAAGAAAGGGTTGGAATCCTTGGGAGTAGATAACAACATCATCTCAGACCAGGCTTACTGGCATTGAGACACCAGTTGGCCCCATCAGCATCCCTCGACTGGCCGGGGTGTCAGTGCTTGTGTGTGCTGGAGAGTTTTTCCATGCCTTGACTGCTCCTGTCTTTATGCAACGGCTGTCTGAGAGCAGTGGAGAGCAACAGTTAGCAGCGTGTCAGGCCTCGGATGTCGGGGAGACTCTGGGGCTGCCCGTGCTGTCGTGTGCGCACCTGGTGGATGTATACCACCACTCTCTGAATCTTCAAATCATCGCCGAAATTGGCGTCGCGGTCAGGTGGAGGAAAGCCCCGGTGTTGATGCGTCGTCGCGCTCAGCGAGTCTCTCCTTGGCGGGTTCGCGGTCCTTGCTGTCAAATCACGGCCATTTTTAATACCTCCGCGGGGGATGCGTGTCTGCCTCCGAAATGCCAGCCATGGACAGTGGAGATGGAGACGATAGTACTTTAAAGGGATTCTTCCATCTTTTGTTCTCGCCACAGATTCCCCAGGATTGAAATAAGAACACTCTGTACCAACTGTTCGTGGAAAGACAAGAACCACGGGCTGGCGTCATTCTCAGTAATTCCAATCATCAGACCTCACATCCATGTGTTCATTGATTTTTTTTTTATTCCTCTCTCTCTCTGGCGCTAGATCAAGCTGTTGACATGGCAAGGCTCAGGGGCTCAATGTGAGACTGAAATTAAATATGTGGCCATGCGTGTGATGGTGTCTGTTTTCTCTTCGTGAATGTATGTAAACAGTGGTCTCCCCACCAGAAGTTTGACGACGGGTCGTATATATATTCTCTCTGCAAGCGTAATCTTAACAATTTCATCCTCTCGCCCACTTTCAACTTTTGATTATTGGAAGGACCTCCCAATTGGTCACAAAACTGAGCTACAGCCCGAAGGACCAGCTGTGGTCAATGTTGAAAATTATAAAATGGTTGCTGCTTCCATATCTCGGCATACATGAACTTTGAAGGCTGGTTTTTACAAACAAAGCTCTGTGAGACACAAGTCAACAATAACCAATTACCTTTGCCTTGTTATTCATCTGAATGGTGCCTCAAAAAGGAGTAATTTTGCAATTTCATCAGGCCTCCTGGGCATTAATTGTATATATATTTACTTCTTTTTTTGCCTTATCGATTTTAACTGTTTTGGAAATAGAGATCTACCTGATGTTGTATGGCAGGCAGCTACGCATTCTGTAATCAACGCACTAATGGAGACGATGTGATTGTATGACTTCTTTTGAAGCTTCAGCCGATACTCGTAAACCATGATGGAAGCGTGCTGAGTACTCCACAACATTTAGCAGGACATGATTTTGAGATCTGCCCCCTTCCCTTTTCTCGCTCTCTATCGTGGCAGACCTGTGGCAGATTTGCATACATTTTTTCACTCTACTATGACCTGTCCAATGCCAGGATGCTGCCTTACATTGCAATGACTGAGAGAGGATCGTGTCTGGGATAAAAAGCGATAACTCAGGAAAGAGTTCGAGACATCATCCGCTGACTGTTCTCGATACACGACTTTCACCACTCCCCTTTCCGTCACCGTGACGACAGTCAGAGTGTTCACCCCTCCCTCTCCTACTACATTCCCTATCCCCGGCATCCCCAATTCCTCCTAAGACCCCCCTCCCTCGCCCCACCCTTCGCATTTGGATTAACCTCAATATCTGGATATATACATATAATTGGTGCTATCGTGTGCTTGGATCAAGTGAGAGATTTCAACAAGATTTGGCTGTTGCCTGTGACAAGGGCGTCAGGTATCATCGGCGAGAGCTCAGTGGTTGGTAATCCTCGCCTTCAGCTACTTTCTCTCTCCTTTTTTTTTTTTTACTTGGCTGACACTCCCACCCCAGCTGGTGCCCAATGGAAACCGTGGAACGATTTATGAACCGCTACCCGCGGCTCGTTCACACCGTGCGGAATTGCTGTCTAGTGGAATGGTTCTTTCTGTGCTTTTGCACCAAAAAGGGTATGTGTAATCCACTTTACAGGTTTTTTTCATTTTTTCCCCGCTTCTACAAAGCAATACTTTCTGTCAATGAGTTTGGTATAAGTATTGTGCAACCCCATACAAGCTTTGTGAAACATAACTTTGATCTCACACACAAGCTGAAATGCAGCTCTAATTGGCAATCCACATGGTTAATAGAGTGCTTCTCTGAAATAATGATGTCAGATGTAAAGCTCATATCATATAGTTCTTTAAAAAAAAAGTTTTGGTAACTGAATGATGAGATGGGAGAATTAAAGCGAATTAATCAAGGGGTGTGTTTATCAACTCTTTTTTTTTTCGGCAGAAACAGGTTTTCCAAACAGCTTTCAGGCAGGGATTTCTTTTTAGAGATAATAAATGCAAAGCTGTTTTGATTATTGGGTTCGGATAGCCTTTTTGAAATCCACAAATTTGTGTTTTCAGAAACAGGTTTTAGCCAGAAATGTGTTTCTAGAACTGAGGTAAACGCAAAGCTGTTTTAAAACAGCTTTGAGCTGCGCATGCTGAATATAAGACCCCTAAATTTTCCTCAGGTCAAACGGCGCAATACAGCTGTGCAGTGACAAGGCCAGTTTTCGTGTTGGCGACGAGCTGATAACCGCAACTTATTTTGGAAGAGGTTTGCAAAGGGTTTTGGAAACAAATTTTGATAGAAGGTATGGAAAGCTGTTTCAAACTAGGGAAAGATGATAAACGCAGCCACAGAGCTAAATACATTTCACGACTTTGAAGCATCACAGCTAACGTGATACAAAATGCTACCCACATAAAATAGCTGCTGGTATTTTAAAAAATGCCGACAAAGAGAGCCCTTTTGCCCTTATGCATCTCATTACTTCAGTCAGAGTATCATTGGACAAATTTGCATAATGCGTATTTTCAAGCAGAGGATATCAGGGGTGCTGGTACCAGGGGATCTTTGTGATGTTGATATTCTTATCTAATTAATTTATAGGCTGCTTCTTCTTCCTACCGGTGCTCTCTTCTTTTCTATTCACTTCTGTCATAAACATATCAGCACTTGTGTATATTCATGCTAATGTGTGAATTTGAATAAGCCAACTGTCTGTGTTGTTGAGGGAATGTGAGCTTGTATCGTGTGTGGTGTGTCAGTAGTCAACATGAGTTTCACATCTGAATTCCGCACGTCATGGCAATTTGTGTATAATGGTAGTGATAATCGCAGCGGTGACCCTGGCAAGGTCGTGCGAGAACCTCGACTGTTGTCAATGATTTCTTACCGTGATTAAGTGCGCTTATTTGAGCTGTATTTATTTGCTCCGTTTCACATCCGACTGTCCATGGCAGTTCTTCATTGGCACAAAATCATACAATTATGATACTCCAGCACAATGTCACCATTACCTTATGGTCTCTCATACAAATCTCCTAGTTCAGCTACATTGCATATAGAGTGTAATCTAGAGCTGTGATATAAATTTGACTAAAGGGCAATTTTTCCCCCCTTTTTTATGGGGGGGGGGGGGGGGAAGGGGTCATGGATCAATTGAAAAGTATCGGTGTCAATTAATTGTGCAGTTAATTTGTGGTCAAAATATACCTCTATGTAGACAGTACAGTACTGTAGTTGTAATGAGGTATGCTTTTTATACTGTAGTTGTATGTGTGTGTGTGTGTGTGTGTGTGTGTGTGTGTGTGTGTGTGTCTGTAATATATATTCACACACATAACAACTGGACAGTTTAACTTTAACCATATACTGTTACTCTGATATCAGCAAATAGAAACCAGTGCAATTTCAGTCCTTGATCTGTTTTCAATCAGCTATTATAATCTCTATGTCATGGCCACAAGTGTCATATAGGCACTTGCAGGGGAGCTGTGTGTGTTTATATATATATTTCCCAACTTTCCCCGATTTTATGCTAAGTTATATAACTCTAAAACATATTTCTGTAATTGTAATATAGCATAGCATCAAAGGTCTTCGAAGTATTCCCTTTAATTATTGTTTGGCAAGTAGCAAACTGAACCTTTGTAACATCTTTCGCCCTCTCGCTTTAAGTGAAGGAAGGCAAAATACAGAGCAATCATTTTATTGCTCTTCTCATGACCTGGTAGAGAAGCCAGTGACAATTCTCACTGCTAGATGCTCAGGGCATGCTTGACACATTCAAGGTTACGTCACTAGTCAAACTATGCAGGGGCTTTTTGAATAAAAAAGAAAACACTTCCAACAAAGGATGTGTAAACTGGCAGTACAAACACCATTCAAGTGATTACAATAGAGCTAAGGGAGAACTGAGTATAGATCGGGAGTGCCTCTGTTAACCCCCACCCCCCACCACCACTCATCTCTCACCCAACTGGAAAGGGAGAGAAAAGGGAGGGGAGGATGAAATCTAATGATGACAGCACAAATCAAAGATGGCATCATTGCCTTCCGATTGGTTTGTGTTTTATAACTGTTTTATGGGTGACAGACTTCCACTTCCGACAACACTTAATTCGCGTCCCTGAGTTTTGTGTTCCTCTTCTGTGTATTAATATACCAGACACGAAGTGGTATTTTGGGGGAAAAAAAGAAAGAAGAAATGATTACATTAGTGCAATACTCTTCAATTAAGGAAAGGTGTGTTCATATCTAGCATGTCTATATTTAAGATGTCATACACATCAAATGTGCTGTTACATTTTTGATTTTGGACAAACTATGTCATGAGTGTGTCTATGTCAGTATGTTGTGCATTTAATACTTCTTTGATAGTGGAGAAATAATGTTTGTGGACTGTATGATACTTTCAAGCTTATTAACTAAAACTGCTGAAGTGAAAGGGTAAAAAAGGAAGGTTGAATAAAGGAGAATTTGTATGTTAAGTGAAATTTTTAGTTTTTATCGCATTTTTACTTATACTTTTTTGCATGAAAATGCCTGATCTCCTATGCACTTCATTGCGCCAAACTCCAAAACGAAATTTTGTCACAACTGTGTTAGCTCAGCAAACATACTTCAGATGTTTTAAGAAAAGAGAGTGAGATATCTTATGTATTATTGGAATCCTTAAAGTCTGGAGCATATATAAAGTGTTCAGGTAAGAAGTATTTACTCTTTAACAACTTCTATAAGTTGAAGGGTCACATGTCACCCTAGCCATTGGCCTATTCTCTCTCCTCTCTTTACATTCTAAATGCGGCTAGTTGTATATACAGTATCTGTCATTATCCCATCGAGGATGAGTCGCGAGTATACTCGGGCAAGTGTCTGTGAATAAATGTGTGTTGTAGCAAAATCAGTCCTCAACGGGTTAAAGCATGCAACAAGCTGTCAATGTGTTGCTCAAGAAAGCTTTAAGTTGCTCATTTGGAGCATCTTGTGGTCGTGCTTTTATCCTCACCCACCTTGAAGTTATGGGCTCACTTGAGAATAGTTGAGTCTTTGCATGCTGCATGAATTCCTGTTATAACTCTTTCTTTGCTTTGTTCACCGATTATCACATTTGCTGGAGTGCTTTTTTCGCCTATGTCTAGAAACATGATGTCTAGCAACAGATGTGAGGAAACTAATTGTCAAATGATAGAAATTACCTATTCCCCCTAAAAATATGGCCTTTGTGTTGGTCTGAAGTACATTGCAACACCTGATTTGGCTTAGCTAATCTACAGTCAGGTCAAGTTGGACTGAGTGCTAAATGCTGATGTAAAACTCGGCAAGTTAAGCTACAATGTAGGCTCTCTGTCTCATACATGAAGGTTTAAATTGTAGAGGATGAACTTTCTGGAAAAGCAGCAAAAGCATTTCACTCAAACGAACAAACAAACAAACAAAAGAAAAAACCAAAAACTCAACAAACAGAGATCATTAGGACATTCATGCCTTTGCAGTTATCCTTAGCCTCAAACTGGAGGTATGGCTCTCCGCCAACATCCAAGAAGGGGAAAATGAGTATGTGGCATCTTTCTTCTTTCTTTTTGTAGAACAATGACAGCTCCTTAGGGTATGCACCATAAATAATATGTTCAGTCTGTCAACTTTTTAAATTCTTTATATTGAGATGAAGGACCAATCCAAGATTAGATTGAAAATCTCAATCTAAGTTTTAGAAGTCAACGTTTTTTCTCAATCTAATTTTGGATTGGTCCCTCACCACGATCTAATAAATTGATTTCCAGTCGAAAGAATTTCGGGAGAATGCAGTGATAATGGTTCGTATTTCCTTTGAAATGGGAATTTGCCTTTTAACCTTGAGTAGGAAGAGGTGTTTCTTTCCTACATTCCATCAGACAGCGTAAAGCTATGTTGGCAGTGTGGAAGCTTTCATTACCTAGAATCTGTTCGTTACTTGCACTGACTGGCGGAGTAAATCTCTTGTTTCACATACCCAATTAATGGGAGTCGATTCATTTGACTCTCTCTCTCTCTCTTTCAAACTGTTTTTTTTTTTCTTCTCTGTCTTTTTTAGAAGAGGGTGGGAAGAGGGTGCGGGGGCCCACTGCTGAAATTTCCTTGTAATCTGGGAGCTTGGGGTTGGTCAAAGAGCGTCATTAATTCATTAAGTGGATCGGATGTTGGTCGGAAATTACTCACCTCAATGTGGTGGCGGAGCCGAGAAGTGAAGGAAGAGAAAGTGATACCAAGAGACAGGGAGAGAGGTAGATGAACAGATAGAGGAGGCAGATAGAGAAAGAGAGGGAGAAGGAGAGAGAGAGAAGGGAGGAAAAGAGAATGACTGTGAAAAGGGCATACATTAAATGTGCGCCTGCTTTATTACCAGACTTGCATGTCGTCGTTACGATTATTACCTGAAATTGGCGCGGGTTCAACCAGCCACCAGGTTAAGGCCTCTTCTTAATTGTTTCACGTTGATTGCTCTTGGACATGCGGATATTCTCCCTGTTGACGGCATGGTGGAATTTAAGTCAGCCTGCTTCTTTAAAGACCACGCCGTCATTATTTTGTTTGTGTAACACATTTGCACATATGGGAGATAATTTTTTTCATTATGCATGGGTAACAAATTACATGTAGCATGAAGGTGTTTAACTCCCACCAAGCTTTGCAGAACATCCAATTTACTCCATTTTAGCACTTGTAGTGACACATTTTGAGTCGGTTATTGATTCAGAATTCATAAGAGGCAGGACCTCTACCCTTAGAAGAAATATCACATAGACTTCCAAGATTAATAGATTGACTGCATGTGATCCTTTCCATCACTATTGGTGTTGTAACATGTACAGATGGCATTCTATTGCTTCTGTTGAGGGCTGCTCTCTATGATCTTTCTAAACGATCTTTTTTCCTGCTGTATAATTCCCTTTCTCTCTTTTTGAACCTTCATTGTTGCATCATAACTCATAATGTTTTTGTGTGTTGCTCACAAGTTCAAGTCCATTAATATTGTTAGAATGAGTCTTGCTTTACACAACGGCATCTGTTTTGAGTCACAGTTTGTCAGATTCAATATGCATAACACGAAGCACATGTTGTGGTATGCAATGTCAAATTACACCAGTGATCTTAATCATGCAATGTACGTTATCCTTGTAGGGATGTTAGTGCTGCACATGTTATTCTCTTTTATTTCAGATCTCATGTAAAATGTTCCTCTTTTTCCATGATATGGTGAAAGAGCTGAAATTAGAAGCAAACTTGACTTTGAAACTCGACATCCCGTGGGTGCCATTGACCATGGAACTGACGTGGCTTCATCAATCTATCAATGAAATGGGGTTTGAATCAACATAGAATTCGCTCGAACATGAAAGCATCAAAGTCATTAGCAGAGCTAGTGGAACGAAGGGCTCAAGGTCAGGGTGGTTTAAACTTTGCAGGTTTGTACAATGTGTACAAATGCAAAAAAAAAAAAAAATATGTGTGCATGTGTGTGTGTGTGTGTGTGTGTGTGTGTTAAAGTGCATATAGGCCCTATGTTTAAATAAGCCATTTGTGTGTATATATATATATATATATATACGCATACATTTATATATAAACATATATGAGTTTCTGTGTGGGTGTGTAGGTGTGCATTGGGCTGTCATACATCAGGTGATTGGAGTAGGAGTAGGATATTACTTCCGCTAGCTATGTCTTTAGGCTCAGATGGCGGGGAGGTATAAGTCAGGCGTGTAAAAGCGGTGTACGGAGAGGTCGCAAAACAAATGTCCTTTTTTCCGGAGACAGGACGATCTGTAATCATTGCAGTACTTCTTGCTTCATTTTCTGCGCTTCATTTCCCTGGGCAGCTATCGTGTCGTGTCATGGAGATTCTTTTCTTTTTGCTCTTTCTTTGTATCTACTCTTCATCTGTCCAATCGATTTGTTGCGTGCAAATTTCCTTCTCTCTCTTTTTTTTTTTTCTGGCCTCCCTCTTCCTCGGAGATGCACTATTTGGTCAAAACTTGTCCTTGAATTTGTGAGCTGTAATTGCTTTGGGCATTTCATGGGTGTACCTGGTATTTTGTATGTATATTCATATGACAAAAAGGAATGCAAAAATTGCTGTGGTCATGGTTGCTGAAGTACAATTTTGTCAGGTGACCTCCTCAGCAGGCATTTAACGAGGGTTCTTGTTTATATATGACAAGATCTCAATATCATAATTGTGCCACGAGTACACCAAGCAAAAAACACATTTATTGTATATTGAGATCTTCTGAGCATGCTTTAAATCAGGTCAAAGGGCTTTATGAATGTCAAAAATAAAACAGACGATACACTTTTACAAAATGAGAAGACTGGCTTGTTTTCATTTGCAAAAAATATAATAGATGTGTGTAGGAATGGCTCAATTGTTGAATAAATTGTGGGGAAAAAGCAGGATGCTTCACTGTACTTTTTTCTTTTGGCAAAATATAGTTTTTTATAAAAATATGTTTATGTGAAAACCTTAGTATTGTTTTCAAATGTGGTTATTACAGTGTAGTCATTGCCATCAGATTTGGAGAATAAAAAGAAAATTACATTTACAAATTCCATATTTACTCATAAAATGTGTGAAATGTGTTAGGAACAAAATAAACAAAGTTCAGAAGTAGAGTTAAAAGTTACTCAGGAAAGAAAGAAAATTACAAATGAAGAGGGAACCTAGTATTTCTACTGTACATTATGATTTCCAATGAGACTGCTTTGCATCATCAGTCACAAAGTTTGCTTCATCTTTGATGTGTGTTTTCTTCCGTGCCAACATCAAGGCAAAGATGGGTGAGAAACAATCAAAGATAGGAGAGATATGCATGGGAAGAGGATGAAATTAAATCCAAGGCAATTCGCATTACAGTCTTGGCTGGGATTATCCCATCTCACAGACTCTTTCCACATAATTCGCAACTTCATTTTTGTGGGATCTATCGAAATTGGATCCCATTACCGTTCACTAAGAAGCTGAGCCTGCCTTTATGCAAAGGAGATGAGAAAGGAGATGGGGAAGAAGAAAAAAAATTGTGCCCAGAAATATTTCCTTGTAATGGCCGACAGTGGCGCCAGGGATAGTGCCGTCTCATGCCTTTTGTCTGGTCGCCGTCCACAGTGCCATTTTGAAGAATCGCTGAACTCCGCTACTCCTCAAATATTCATGGAGGTGTTAAAATGGGGGGAAAGGGAGTGAGAGCAGCTTGAGATTAATGACAATCGTAGGTGCAGGGAGCAGGCAGTGAGCGGGGAATGAACCGAACGCCAGCTATGACATTTTTAGGTCTGTCATAGTCATCAGTGTGCGATATTGGGGGCAAATCTAATCCCTGCTCCCAATTTTCTTTTCTTACACTTTTTTTTCCTTTTTTGGTCCGCCATAGGAAGGGAAATTGGGGGTTGGACACAAAATCAAGGGGATGTGGGAGAGGTATTGGTAAAGCAGACCCGACGGATACATGGCAAAGTCATGATCAATTAATCCATCGCCAGTGGTCGGCCCAGTGGATACTGTCCAGAGTGCTGGGCACTGCAGAGTCTTGTGGGGAAACAAGTTTTAAGTGCAAGCATAGTCAGTATAACATTCATAAATACGGGCTGTAGGTCATGTGCATTTCTTTTAATTATACCCCCGCCAAACAAAGTTTGAAGGGGGTATATAGGAATCAGCGGACGGTCGGTCGGGCGGTCGGTCGGGCGGTCGGGCGGTCGGGCGGTCGGTCCGTTGCAAATCTTGCGTCGCGAACTACTTCCTCAGTTTTCAACCAATTCCCATAAAACTTGGCACAGATGTGTGCCTTGGGTTGTAGATGTGCAAGACATATTTTTTGACAGTACCCAAAAGTACGTTGCCATGGTAACGGCATATTATGGGCAAAAATGGGTACAAATCTTGCGTCGCGAACTACTTCCTCAGTTTTCAACCGATTCCCATAAAACTTGGCACAGATGTGTGCCTTGGGTTGTAGATGTGCAAGACGTATTTTTTGACAGTACCCAAAAGTACGTTGCCATGGTAACGGCATGTTATGGGCAAAAATGAGTACAAATCTTGCGTCGCGAACTCCTCCCACAGTTTTTGATCAATTTTTATGAAATTAGGTACAGATGTTCATCTGAATATGTTAATGTGCAAGACACATATTTCCGCAGTGGCAAAAAGTGCGTTGCCATGGTAACGGCATGTTATTGGTGAAATATAGGGCAAAATGCTTCATGGCAAAACTGCTTCATCAGTGTTCTTCCAATTCTCATGGAATTCATATTGAATGTTTGTCTTAGGATATAGGTCATGATACATTTCTTGACAGTGACAAAAAGTATGTTGCCATGGTAACAGCTCACATATTATAAGCCAAAATGATGGAAAATTTTGTGTTGCAAACTACTTCCTCAGTTTTTGCCCAATTTCCATGAAACTTGGTACAGATGTGTGCCTTTGGTTGTAGATGTGCAAGACGCATTTTTCGACAGTACCCGAAAGTACGTTGCCATGGTGACGGCATATTAATGGCAGAAGATCAAGGAAAGATCTTGCGGATTTAACTACTTCCTCAGTTTTTTGACCAAAGCTTATCAAATGTTGTTTTGACCGAAGCTTATGAAATGTTGTTTGGCGGGGGTATGACCAGTCGATGTAGCGACATTTCTAGTTTATTTTAGTCTTTGTTTACTTCCTTCTTTTCATTTGAAGATGCACAGAGTCAGTCATCAGTGGGTATTGAAGAGATCTACTCATTGTTACAACTCTGCAAGTGTTGGAATTACAAATATGATGGCGATTGTATGTTTCCGTCATACAAGATGATTGGATGTCGGCCATGTTCAGCTGCACTGGCATGCCTACCATGGGATCCAGTTGTATCTAATTTGGGCAGCCTGCACTTTGCGATGAATGAATGGAGTGGGATCTGTTACATGCTTGGGTGTTGACTCTATTTTATTCATATCGATTGTGCCAGTGACCATAGAATGAAATACAACATATGCACATTACACACACACACACACACACACACACATGCATATACACAGAATAAAATCAAATTGAGTACATCAATACAGTGAAAGATGTAAGATGTCATTAACAAAGCTTCAGTGCTTTAAGTGTTATGTTATTTTCTTGTTTCCCGGAAAGAATCATGATCATCTACCCTGATTACCATGTCAAACAACCTAAACTGTATAAAGATCTATTCATAATTAGAGACAGCACAGTTAGTTACACATACACCACCACCACCACCACCGTCACCAGTCGTGCATGACGCTCCCCTTTAAGCAGAAGCCTCAAAGATGACGGAGTTTAGAGGTCATCTCCGATGCTATTTGTTTTCCGATACCTCAGGTGATGAGACGTCAGGGTCTGGGCAGCATTCCTCTTGGTAAGCGGAGGTCATTTCCATGTCACCAGATGAGGAGAACCAAAGAAAAACACTACCACAACAAATATTTAAAATGGGGGAAGGAGGTTTGGGGAGAGGAGCACTGCCTGGTCATAGATTTGATGCCCTTCTCCGGGCTAGATGATGACTCCGTCATGTCTGAGGGAGGGATATGTTTGTTCCCATCTTTTTACTGCCCCTGTAAAAAAAACAAAGAAAAAAAAAAGAGATACCCAATTACTGCAGTAAGTGAGTGCACTGATATACCTTAAGATGCATCATAAGGTTCTTGCCCTAGTTTCCATTATCCTCATACATTACCAAAAGATGGATCAGGTATTGCGTTCAAGGCCTCTGTGCCTTAGATTCCAGATAATCTATACAACCTTCGTTTCAAAGCCGGCAAACATGCTTAGGTGAATTGCAGGGTAGGCCTATGGTCTGCTCTTCAATTTCATTTTCATTGAGATTGGGAAATGCAAAAGATGGGGTGAATCATTAGTTGCTGTGAGTAAGGGTTGCTTCTTAATACCCTGCATTTTTTTTTATAACAAAGACTTTCCTTTCAGCAGTGATAACCCATGAAGATAACATTTCACAGCAAGCGTACATAGATATGTACATGTAGGACCACATTAAGGCCACACCATACCCACCGTACTATTAGCAAGGACTTGTTTTGTTTATGTTCCATTTTTAATATCAGTGTCTAAAGACTTCTAAACAAAATCTTAGATACAAGCTTTGAAAATGTGACTATATGAAGTACTTGTATTGTAATTTCTCTAATTTGGGGACAGAAATCTGAAATATCACTGAATGTCGGCTGATGAGTTTAAGTATCCAACCTGAGCAAAATCAGCAAATGCCTCAAACAGATTACTTTTTAATATATCTGAATGCAAGTTGGAGGAATGATATGGGTATTTGCAATCACAGTATCTTGAAGTTCTTGGAAGTGGTCTGGAGTGATGGTGTCTGTGTAAGGTGAGGGAACCGTTTTGGACAGAGATTTTTGTCTTAGTGTAGATATCAATGAAGGGTAGGACATTAATTGCAACATAATATAATACTTAATTCTAAAGCGACAAAGCATTTGGACAGTGGCCTTATGTATGTGTATTATATTCTCCCATTTTATTTGAGGTATCATGGAGGGGGAAGGTGTCAAAGGGGGCAGCTATATTGAGAATAGAGGAGATCGAGGGGTTGGGGAAAATGTTAATGGAACTTGGGCTGACGTACTAGGACCAACAGCAAAGTTGCTGGAACCTCTGTGTGGCAAACTTCGATAAATGTCACAGACCGACTGGGTAAGCTGCTTACGAGATGTATGCTATGCATTGACGCACATCATCTTGTAGGCCCTGCCAGGCCTTTTCGAAAGGGGTCACGTGAAGACCAGTGCAGATAATGGCTTCTGCGGCACTCACGTTTATCGCTACCAGCTGGCTGCTCAGGGGCGTGGGATATGAGCTGGGTCACAGGCTGATGTCGTTATGACGGACTGGTTCTGTCGACTGCACTGGAGCCGAGCCGTGATCTGTAGTACTAGATAATAAGTCACTAGTATGTCATGTCTTTTGCCCTTTCATATTGCTAATTTAGCCTCTCATCTTATCGTAGAGTCAAGATGCTTTGCTCTCACCTCTATATCTGATTTGTATGTCTGTCTGTGTTTGTTGTAGTTTTTTTTCTTTCTGTCCATCTTGTCATGTTGCCCTCGAGGGGTTAGTAGATACATTCGTCATCAATCATTCTTTCGTAGAACTGGAATCCTCTGTGAAACAGCACTACAATGTGATATAAGTATTGCGAAGTGTCACTAACAGAGACTGCGTGGCGTGCTTCACTCTGCGTCAAACAAAACAAACCCCCCAAAAGAACAACAAATGTGAAATCATGGCTGTATCTTGGTGAAACTGAGAGTCACAGTCATTCTTGTCCATTTCAGTTTTCCTGATTAGCACTTGTTCTCTTACTGCGTCAAAGTCTAACCCTATACTTCTTGCACAGATGATATCGGATGTCGTGCCATAGCACGGCGATTCCAATTTGTCATTCAGTCTTGGTCAATCTCATGTGTCCAGTCGTCTGTCCCTTCGCGAGGGTCGGCATAGATCGTCAGCATGGTGTTGTGACTCGTCGTGACGTAGCACCCGTCACACGTAACCAGATCTGTCAGCTCTGCCCTCAAAGCCTGCCAGCTGGGTCGTGACGGAGAGTGACCTTTCTTTGTCCCCCCCCCCCCCCCCCCGTATGTTGTGTTGGTCACCCCATCCCCTGTCCAGATCACCCCCTCCTCTTTATTGCCCTGACCACCAACTACTCCCCACCTCCCCCTCACAGGCATAGTCCTAAGGTATTCTGATGTGGTGTGTGTGCACCAATAATTTTCATCTCTCATATTCATAGAGCTGCAGATGTTGGGGAGGAGTTGATGTGGGGGGGGGGGGGGTGGAAGGGGAATTGATACATCTGGATAATGCATTTCTCAGCCACACAGGAAAGGTGCAATGAATATGATAATAATGAGGGCTGACATACCAAATAAATCCTGTGGCTTTCTGTGGTTGGTAACCATTGTACTATGTTGGTCCTATTTTCCCATGTGGTTTGACACCCTGCATCTGTTTTCACAGTGTGCTGTTGTTGAATCACCCAAGCTGTACTTCTACACTTACAAAAGGGTCATGCAAGAATATTTCAGTTACCACTATTTTAAGATCAACACCCCAATGAGGGCTTTGTGAATGGTGGAAACTTGAGTACAAATGAGGAGATGCTTAGACATTTTTCAAACAGAACCTGACTGCTATCAGCGTAAGATATGAAACTGGTGCTTTTCGATATGACCCATCACTGTATACCTATACCTCATCATTTTTAGCCCCTACAATGTATATGTGACTCCTTGCAGCCAAGCAGATCTTGTGATACATATTTGTGTATTATTTGAGTTATCTGTCAGCATCTAATTGTTGTAATCATCAAATCATCAATTTTTTTTTAAAATCTAGTACTGTATCAAGTCTAACAGTTTCAGCAAAATATCAAACGAATGAATTTGTACAATTTCATGAGTCTGTTTGTATAGATCCTGGCATTCTGGTGTGCTGTATGAAAACTTTAAGGGAGAATCATGGAAAGAGAGAGACAGAGGGAGAGACAGACAGACAGACAGACAGACAGACAGACAGACAGAGAAGATAGAAGAGATTGATAGAGAAAAGGAGAGAAAGATAAATATATAACAAGAAAGAGAGAGAGAGAGAGAGAGCGAGAGAGAGAAGAATTTACAAAGGAGGTTTTAAGCAAGGAAGGAGCAAAAAGGAACTCAAATTGGCTGGAAGATAAAGCATCATCACCAACTTTGTCACCCCTCCCGGTTGCCCTTTAGACCAGGGGAAGAAAAAAGACCCCATAGTACTCTGTCCCATCCACCTCACATGTGCCGGATATTTGTATTGATTATGGCGGGGATGGAACCTGACCAGACCCGAGGCATTGTGATGTAATTGGTGCCGAGAATGACAGTGAAAAATTTAAAGGTGTGCTCCTACCATTGAGTCATATTCCTTTGGCTCGTATGTCTAGTTTTCTTTGGCTTGTTTTAGCTTTGTTTTGTTGCTGTGTTGTTTTTTATTTTCCTGTTTTGGTTTTGTTTGTCTTAATAAGGACCATAGCATTCTGAATCTCTTTTATTTTCACAGCTTGGTTTTTGAAGTCGTTTCCTCAATTTTTGAAAAGATCATTAACACTAACACTTTGCCTACACAAACCCAGTTGACAATTAACAGAGTCTCGTAGGGAAGTTTTAAGCTTTTAGAGAATATCAGGCTTTCCCAGGCTGTAAGTTTATAAATATAATGACATATTTATATATGTTTACATAATACATCTGAATATATTTGTATGTAATTACATATACATGTAGAGAGAGAGAGAGAGACATAAATGCATATATGCATAGAGGAGAGAAAGAGATAATGATAGACATGCAAATAAACCGTAATCAATTAACATGGACTGCACAGATAACTGCAACAGGCAATGAATGAGGAAGACCAAGCAAC
Source organism: Diadema antillarum (assembly GCF_040938485.1). Lineage (NCBI taxonomy): Eukaryota > Metazoa > Echinodermata > Echinoidea > Diadematoida > Diadematidae > Diadema > Diadema antillarum. Next base: position 33,909 of record NW_027272295.1, on the reverse strand, counting down.
AAAGTAAATTGAATTATACTACAATAGGAATGTCATCATCAGCAATAACAATATTTTCATGTCAAACGTGTTTGTGTCAAACTAAAGTGTCTTGATTTTTGTGTCTGTGATATATAGAATTGGCCAGGAGTTTTATGCAAAGTTCTCTTCAGATGTGTCATATAACTTTCAATTAAAAGAATAGTAAACCAGCAATCCCGACAAGATAAGCTTTTAATCAATTGTTTAAAATTCTTTCCAGTATCTATGCCTTCTCTGGCCAAGCGTAGTCCTTCAAAATACAAATCTTAACCCGTTGAGGACGAGTCCTGAGTATACTCGGGCAAGCGTCTATGGGAAATGCATGTTGTAACAAAATCAAACCGTCCTCAACGGGTTGATGTAAAGTTAGAGGGCCCCCCTCAAAAAAAAAAAAAAAAAAAAAATATATATATATATATATATATTTATAAAGACAGAAAAAAAAAGAACAAATCTTTCATGCCGAAATCAGATTCGCAATTTCTCTGCACAAGTTGACCCAGAGTACGGAGGGCATGGAGAAATTCCTATTGAAATCATGCTGGCGAAAAATGCTTCGTGATCGTGCACTATATCCATGGAAGAATCCATCCATAGAAATATTGGACTGACCTGTATGCAAAAAAAGAAAAAAACCCATGTGCAATCAATATCGTGTGAGCCAGAGCGTGCACTGCATGTAATGGATTTTGTAAACACATAACGGGGCATGTGCTTAGGGATAGAGAGTGAGAGAGAGAGAGAGAGAGTAAAAAAGAAATTAATTTGACTACACTCATAATGCTGAGACACCATACTAAGCGTGCATATCGGTGGCTTAATTGATGTGGCGTTGTGTGGATTCTATGTCATCAGCTTTCTCTAGTTGCAACAACAGGGCTGCCGTAATGGCTGAAAGGACATGTACGGCATGTACATGTCATAGATTTATACAAAGTGAGCAAATGACGTGCAGATATTTAATCAGGATGATGCCAGATCATTTACAGTTCAATCAACACAAAATAATTAAAATTACTCCATTGCTTTATGCCTGTGTGACGTTGGAATTTTACCGTGCAAACCATGTGTGGCATCAGTATAGTACATTCCTTTTCAGCCAGTACACATTTGTGTATCACTGTTATTGCTGTGGGAATACGGTTTGTATGAGAGATCTGAATTGAGGAAGTATTGTAGGATGTGAAATTCTTCATATTACGTAAGTTGCCATGTACTGCAAAACGAATCATATGTATCCCATGCCAGATTATTTCTCTCATCAAATCGACCATTAACAAAATAGTATACCTGGAGGTGTTCAGCCAAATGATATTGTGGTTCCTGGATACCTAGTCCTATTGTTTTAGCCTACTTGTGGGCCACAAACAATAGAAATGAACATAAATATATATGACTTTGTTTATTATCCCCCCAAAAACAACAACTTTACTTTAACTTTGTTTGACAAGTCAACAAGGTTTATTCCATTTGATAGGCTGCTATGAATGTTTTCTTCAAGAACAGCCAAGTAGGAAGATAAGAAAAATGGGGATAGATGAGCATCTAGGTTAGAACATAAGTGTCCTTGTCTATGATGCCCTTCTGAACACTACTGTATCATGGTTAGAAAATTTCATGATGATGGAATAATGTCTTATTCATGCCTCAATGGTAAATCTCTAACCCTCTGGAAGGCCCTACCCTCATCATACCCCGGCATTGCCATGAGACATGGGTCATACATGAATACATACATGGCATTTCCTGTCATTTGATAATGCTAATAAACTTTCTGGCACTAGTTTTTTGTCTCTGGAGAACTTTTTGAGAATTTGAATCTTGTGCAAACCTTTCCCTTTAACCCAAGGGTTTAGATGTCAATAGGATGGGCTGAATTGCTGTATCCCCAGTAATAAACTCTGTAAGGTTTTCTGTTCAACGTGTTGTCATCATTTACAAGTGCACTTCTTGGGATATGAACATTGAACCATGCTTGGCACGCTATGTAGCCAGAGGCTTACCGATAATGGAGTGTCATTTTACGTTCAGTAAGCGCACTCTTTTTAGCATGCTTAAAGGACTAACCCTACTGCCATAAATAATCCCGAGCTCAGATACGGTGTCATCCCTCTCTGTACGTCAGAAGAAAATGAACCCTTGAGTAGCGAGCCATGCAAGCAAGTCGTCGGGCGCTTGACATGTTTTGCTCATAAAACTATCATTCACATTTTTGGGGGGTCAGTACAAACCTCTCCTCCTCGTGAAGAAAGAGAAATTGGTAAAGAAAATATTTTGATATGAACATTTGCTGATCTGTCAGAATGATTTCATTTATGTTTGTGCAAGTGAAGAAATAAAACAAACAGATAGATACAAAGAGAGAGAGAGATGATGATGTGCCAGCTCAAATACCTGGAGTGCTGATCCATTTTAATATTCATACCACCTTTTTGATTTGATGATAGCAGAAGACAGGTGAGGAAGGCTTACCGAGACTGGAAATATGTAAAGTGTGATATTGCATATGTTGACTGAGGTGATGCAGAGGTGATGCAGAGCTGAGGGGGTATAATTCAGGAGATGGTCTTGTAAACATGGAAGGGGTTCATGACATTACTCGCAAGCTGAAAAGAGAGGGGGAGCAGTAATCTTGATGTTCAGAGGAATGGGGGGGGGGGGGTGGGAGATGGAGGGAGGAGGAAGAGGAGGAGGAGATAACTTTATTGAGGTTATTGAGGATGTCTGAATGACGTGTGTTGGAGGGAGGTCCAAGATGGGAGAGAAGAGTCAGAAACCAAGGCTGACAACCTGGGAAGGAGGTTGATGAGCGAGAGTTTGCGTCCTTTCCTGGCTATAGATGATGAGTCAGCTCTGAGCTGCCAGTAGTTCCAAGAAATTAGTTCAATATTCATCAATAGGGGGAAAGATACCACTTTCATTACACTGTGCCACTTTGTCACTCTATTAAGTGGGACCTTTTCTATTTCAGAGAGAGCTGTCAAAAGCATGTGGCCAAGACATACCCAGGTTAATATACCAGAAGGCTTTGTTACATCATCCAAGGCGACATCCACATCAAAACAGAGAGAAAGCTCACCAGCAATCCCCTCCCAAGATTACGTGTGATGCCACCGCACATCTGTTTTAAAGAAGGAGGACATTTCAAGCACACTGTTTTGGATGTCTATCAAAATTGTAATGAAGCACCACCTCAAAGACTAGAAGTAGTGCATAGATTGCACCACAAGGCAAAATCAACAAAATTTTTAAGTGAGGCTGCTTTTTTTCTTGGGCCAACAACTTGGGACTCAATACTTTTGTCACAAATATAAGATGAGATCTTTCATAGGGAAGCATGTTTGAGAAAAGGTTGAACTATTGTAGTTAACTAGGAGCTTTTTTTAATGTTTTCCATTTTCTTTTTAACTTTCCAGTGCTATTTTCCACTTGATGTCAAGACATAGCAAGAGTAGAGACTCTGAGATCTACATGATTGATTTGCTTGGTGTCTTCACATGTAAACTGCTGGATAGCTTTGTTTTCTTCAAGTGCCTGTAAAAGATTCTGGAGGTTTAGGAATCTTGTAGGGAAGACTTTGAAGACCACACTCTTCTTGGTTTTTTGTGTCAGATGATCCATACATCTTTTTGTTATTGTGTTTTTTTATTTTATTCATTTTTTTGAGAGATGCAAATTCTGGTCAGAAAATTATGGCGAGATAACTGCACTCACTACAAAAATGTCAGAAAATTGGAACCAGAAAAGCTGTTAAACTTGTACAAATGTACTCTGTATAGCAATATGAAAGGCGTGAATACAGTACTAATGCACACCCAAAGTTTCTTTTGTACATATACCCACAGAATATACACATGTAATTATTTACATGCTACTTCAATGTCGCCCTAACTGAATACAAAATCAAGTTACAGTCGTAGTATTTGGAATGATTGTAATACATGACTGGTACTGCTATAGATAATAGTTGTACAAACACTGTTATTGGAGCTTCTACTACTCCAAGTGCTAATGATGATGCTGATAATAATGTTGGTAATGAAGATGAGAAAAATAGAAGAAAAACAAAGAAGAAAAAAAGGGGTTTTCAACCTAGTAACACAAAACATGTTCACAATGCTGTCACACATTTGTTAGACTTGTATGACACAGAGAGTAATTGGAGCAAATATTGTGCCCAGCTCATATCATGCTGCCGTAGGCCAAGACGCACACTACCTATCCTGTGTTTAAAATGGTTTTTAAGTACCCTGCTTCTCTCCAAGCAGCTCATTGATGCGGTAATTTCCAGGAATCGCACAACACCCCCAATTTGGCGCCGCTGTAGAGGCATCCGACACCCATGCGCTGCTACATTGGCAGGTTGGAAGAAATAATGGCAGTTATTAGCTGATGAGAGTGTGTAATGACTGGATCCTACACTGTCACTGCATTAAACCTTTAATACATGTACCTTCAGGTATGAGGGGAGTGTAGTGCATTTTGCTGGCAATAAATTGTAATCAGAAATATGACGATGGTTATAATGCCACCATTGTGCTGTCTTATATTATAATCCGAGTTCATTACACGTTAGAAATTTGATTTCATTTACTCATCATACAGACTTTGGTATGTTTAAAAAAAAAAAAAAAATGGTGCTTCATTTGTCTCATATGCATTACTAAAAGCCATGTGCTGAAATCTTCAAGGAAGCAATGACCTAAAGTTTGGATGAAGGGGGGGGGGGGGGGGCGAGAGGTGATATACTGAGCCCCAGTGGAACTGATCACTCAGGCGTGCTGCTAAGACTAAGAGGGGGAATCTTGGGAGAGGCACAAAAGACAGAATCAAAAACTCCACAGCACCTGATGTACATTTACGAGGATTTAATGGATCAGACCTTTGATATGACCCTTAATCTGAACACAGCAAGGCCACTCTCTTTACCGAATGAAGGCTGAAAGTTCAATTATCTGAATTGGAGAATTTGGGTGAATAAATGACCTTTCCCTTAAAAAATGTATAGATATAGATAAATATACAAATCTTTCCCAAGCTAATAAACTCCCCAGGCAAATTTGCTTTTCTAGTGTTTACTACCAGTAACCCCCCCCCCACTTGTTTGTTTGTTTGTTTGTTCGTTTGTTTGTTTGTTTGTTTCATTTTTCCATCTGTAAGATGGCTGGGTAGCCCATATTCAGCTGCACTAGCTGGGTTTCCATGGGGTCCAGTTGGATGTGAGGCGGGACCAGTTCACCAGGATCCATACGCCTGCCTTTTGTGATGTATGAGTGAGGCATCAGGATCTTTTATATTTCATCTCCTATCCAAGGAACAGAGTGCTTTGGATCTACAGTCAGATGTGGTATTGACTGAACCAAATCACAGCCCTTTGCATTTTGCCTTTGACTGCCCAGCTCAAAAGCCACATGTAGTGCAATCCCGTTATAACGAACATGGTTATAATAAAATTCCGGTTACAACAAAGTAAAAATCCAGGCCATAATATTATCGGCTCCATGTATTTTCATTCTTTATTTGTTCAGTTATAATGGAATTGCAGGTCCAGAGGACTTCATTATAGCAGGAGTCCACTGTAGTTTAAAAGAATAAGCTCAAAGCATTACAATGATATATAACTTGTTAAAGTGAAACCATTTAAAAGGAAAATCAAAGTTAGGATGAGCAGTTTCGTAGAAAAGGGAGAAATGAGGATTTAAAGATAAGGGTCACTCAGGCATGCTGTGAGCAATATCACTGAAAATAAGTACTATTTCACAGTGAAGGCAGCACCTGTCAAAAAAATATGGTCCATAAAAACTGCTCATGTCTCCATTTCAATTTTGTTTAAAGCCACCAAATATTGACAGTAGGTAGAAATATCATCACTCTCCCAGGTAAGACGAACTTGAAAAATTTGAGTTTTTCAACAAGAAGACATATTCTGGTCCACTACAGGGATGTTAATCTGTAACCTTTTGTCGGTTTTAAAGGGGCTGTGCAGTACTAGTTGAGGTGGGGATTCATGTTTTTTGCATTCCTAAGTGAGATAATGAGAAACCTCTTATGAAATATGAAAGAGCATGTAATTTTAAGAAGGATTCAACGTTTATTTGATGAAAATTGGTTTTCAAATGGCTGAGATATCCAAAAAAGTGCTAATAATAAAAGACTACAGGCCACAACTTTATTAGGATCTCTTTGTTTCACCTTGTTTTTTTTTTGGATATCTCAGCCACTTCAAAACCGATTTTCATCAAATAAACTTTTGATACCTCTTAGAATTGCACGCTCTTTAACATCTCATAGAGTGGTTTCTGAATATCTCACAAAATGTTAAAAGCTAAATCCTCACCTCGACCAAAACTGTACACACCCTTTAAGTTGGGCAGCCACATTTCTTTGATGGAGGGTTTTGACATGCTTGCAAAGCTAGAAATATGACACAGGATGCCAGTTTGCTCTAGTTGGTCTGCATTCTACTTTTATCTCAGCCATTAGTCAGTATTAAATCTTCTTTAATCACTGTAGAGTTGAAGTACAGCTTCTTGGGAAAAGGTGTCAAAATACATTGTGGATGTATGCAGCTTTTATTATCACGCTTAGCACATCTTCCTCTCATACATGAACAATGCATGGTGTTGTCATTACCAATTACAAACATTGTAAGGCTTGAAAGTTTCGTCCTACTATATGTGTTTTCCACCCTCAGCCATTCTGCTTTTCATGGTTAATCCAACGTGTAATGTTTAACTGAGCTGCATTACCCCTTTGGTCGACGACAGCTGGTCCAGTCATGTGTTTGTGTGCTTTGCACAAGTCTGTCCAGGAGTGACAGAAGGATGCAAGTGACAAGTTCTCCAAATCTGAGTAGTAGCATTTTTTTTTTTTTTTTTTTTTTTTTTTGGGGGGGGGGGGGGCTCTTGTTGCTTGTTTTTTTTAAGCTGGACTAAACATGTTTGGTATTGATGCTTTAAGCAAAGACACTCATGTTGTTAAGAGATATCTGTAGCAAGATGTCATAGCATTACACTGTCATATTGTCAACAAACTATAGCTGCCACATATTTTACAAGCAAAATATTCTCACAAAGTGGAACATCAAAGAGTGGGTGAATTTGCATTTCAGAGAACCAAAGTAGCATACTGAGAATCAAGTATCATATCTTTATGAGAGTTAGCAGTTTCTCACATTTGAGACGGTATACACTGCCTTTCTGCTATGTCAGGCATATATTTTCATAAGTTGTTCTTTTTGCAGATAGGGCCTATCGGTCGACACGCGAAATTCGCTTTAGCAAAATCTTTCTAAATATATGGCCTATGTCACACATAATAGGTACAATGCACATTTTGCTCAAACATGAATGATGCTGTGTGGCACCTTCATTACTTGCTTCCTACTACTGAAGTAGGGCGGAAGTTTAAAAATGATGTTTCCGACAGGCAGAAATCGGTAATTCCCGTTAATGGCTGGAGACGTTCTGCCGGACATAATTGGCTAACCAAGCCTGTGATTGTTATATCAGGGACTGGCATTTTGTCAGTCATATATCAAATGATGATTGCAGTGCTACGTAGGTATTTATATGGCTGGTGTCAAATGAACGGTATCTGAAAAACAAATCTCAATGAGTTTCAAGGCTTTTGCTTACTGTGACTGACACAAGCAAATGTTCCCACAATATTCCTCTTGTACAGATGGTACTTTGAAATCAGAATGGTCATTTATTAATCCATTAACAAACATGCCTGGCCATGAGACAGTGATATTTCAATGGTGCATTTTGATGATACTTGGTTCTGTTTTTCTCTTTGCCCACAGATTGAATTACCAAGTTTGGGAAAAACAGACAACTTGAACAAAAAAAAAATGATATCACCATGATCGGTCAGCATTTATTCTTGCCTTGGGAAAAAAGGATAATGGAGAATGATCATGAAACCTATGGTAATGAATCTTCCAGAGGTTTATGAAAAAAAATAATGATAAGTTGGTCATCTACCTTGGAATTCTTAAGGGTACTCTTATTCAAATTTCTTCAGGACTTTGTAGAAACTGCAACAACCACAACAGCAAAAAGAAAACTGCAAGAGATCATTTCAGTTTTGCTTCGGGAAACAGGAAGGAAAGTGAATTAATCTGAGTATGGACAATACAGACCCACAAGGATCCTTGGCTGCTTCCACGAATCTTAATCACTTGAAGCATGCAGCTAGGTCACGACAGTGTTGCCGTAGCTCCACTTTTTAGTTTGTGCCTTTAAGCAGTTTTGACTTTGTATTGAACATTCCACTGTGCTGCTGTTGGATGGAAATGTTGATATGGAAGTAATTCTTGATCGGGCATTACTCATTCAGTTTTTATCCGCACCATGGTAATCACCAATCTAAAGAGCGTTACCACAGACTAACTGAGGGTTTCATTGTGTATAAGTGTTCAATCCAGTACTTTGAAATTGCTTATCCATATCAAAGCTGCGATGTCATTCTTTTCACATGTAGAGTGAGGTTAGGAAAAGTCCCAAAGTCATGTTAAGCAAGACTTCTAGGGTCACTGTAGATTTCACTCAATATGGAAAGTAGAATCCAACATCGACATGTGTTGGGAGATTTTAAGTTATGTGGGTGAATTCTGTCACAAGTTGCTCACTCATTCATGTTGATCATTCCAGTCGATGCAAATGATCGTAGAGAGTGCTTGTATATAGTTCTTGAAAGAAAAGTGGTACAAGTGGTACGAGGCATTGAGATAAGTGATAGAAAGTGTTTGTTATTGGCAGTTATTGTTGCATGATGTCTTTCCAAGAAGCAGCCACGGCCAACTCTCAAGCTATAGGTCACTGGCCCAATTGCTGAATATAAATGATCTACACGCCATGGATGTAAATTCGTGATGGATGCTGCTAGTTATGATTTTATGTTTTTGACATTTTCTTTCATCATATTTCTAGTTGATTTATGAGATCACTGCTGAGATCCACTGCTGCTTGCTGAATATGCTCTTGAGATTCATGTATGCTATGAAAACCTAACTGTCATTGTGTCGTAGCAATAAAGATGCTGAAAATAGGATAGCATGATGAAAGATGATTTAAGACAAAATATCATCAGTTAGTGTTTGGAGCTAGTGGTTTTAGGACAAGACTTATTGGAGACCTGCATTAATGCCTTCCAGTCATTGTGTTGTAGCAATAGAAATGCTGAAAATAGGATAGCATAATGGAAACTAATTTGTGATGAAATATTATTTTCTTAGATGTCTGGGAAGTGCTTTTAGTACAAGAGACTTATTGGAGGTATACTTGTTTTTGCCTTGGCATATGCCAGTCTTCTAGACATTAGAGGACAGTGGGATAAAGGGATTTAAAATGCTGATGAGAATTAGAATGCACAAATGTGATGTTTCAATCCGGATTCAAAAACAAAGAGGAGATTAGGACAACATGTAGACATCTTAAGCTGCAAGTCCTCTCCTGATCTCAAAGCATATGCCACTGTTGAAAACTGGACTCCCAAGGTTAAAAATCTCTCAATTTCTGTCACCATGATTAGAGAGCTATGCATTCACTTTCAGAAAACTTGAAAGGCTTCTGACCAGTTGGGCTTCAGCTTGATGTTCAAGGTTAGATTAAGCCTCTTCCTACTTCCTCCCTTAAATCAAGGTGATTATTAATGGCAGATTCTGTGGGAGATCATACATGGCTCCAGGGTCCATACTCAGGGGGAGAACAAAAGTCTGACATTACCGCTGTAGTCATAGCAACGATGCTGTCCATTTTGGCTCGATTCACCATTTCTATTGCTCTTACAAAGTGGAAACTTTTCAAGATTAATTTGATTGCCCTTGGCCGTTTTTTTTTTTTCAAGAGACTCTACTGGCTAGTTTTCTCCGACGACAGATTTTTTTTTTTTTTTTTTAAAGCACAATTTAATACTCGGTGTAGAATTCAAGAAAATTGTTCCCATGCCAGAAAATATTCCACATGTATAAGGAGGTTGTAAGGTGGACAGATACATGCAGAGGACGGTTGTTGTGAAAGTTCAAGGACGGCTGCGTCAAGCCACGATGTGTGATTGCTTTTATCTGCAGTGACTCTCATTGTGAACAACTGATGAGGAATAAAAGGAAAAGAATACTGGAGACCTTGTAGAAGAATATCGCGTTTCTCTTTGAACCTTTTTATTTTTAGTGTTTGAATGGACGATTGAAAATTGAAGCACCTACCAACACAGCTCTGCCCTAATTCTTGAAAAATAGATTGCGAAAACACATCTCCATAAAAAGTCAGAAACATATGGAAATAAAGAGAAAGAAATATGAAAACACACACACACACACATTATATATATATATATATATATATATATATATATATATATATATATATATATATATATACATACATGAAAGTGAAAGAGAGATAAAGGGAGAAAGAAAGAGAGGAAGAGAGAGAGAGAGAGAGAGAGGGAGCACAGAAAAGATCAAAGTAAAGTTAGAATGTCAGGTATACTTTGTTCCGAAAGCACTGATACAATCAGAGCAAGACACACAAAACATGGGTAATTATTGGGATATTGGATTTTTATGAACCCGGCCAATATCACAACAGTTGGCAGTAGATTGGGAAATGTCAGTTTTTTCTCCAATCCTAGCATTCTTGTATATCAACCTTTGAAACATTTCATGTAACCCCATCAAGAAACAATAAGAGCGAGGAAGAGTGGGCGAAGAAACTGTGACCAAAAATGCACATTCAAGTTGTTTGAATACTGTTCAATTCAAACTTTGGTATAAAACTAATTTAGTTATCCATGTAACTTCCTCCACAAAATCTTTTTAAAAAATATCTTTCTGAAGTAATAAAATCACTTAGTTCCACTGTTTGATTGATTGCATTGCGGCTCTGAGTCAATGCTTGCCGATATCTCCCCACGACAAAACAAGCAGAAAAACAAAAACAAAAAATGCCATGCTATACCTGAAGTTATTGGATTGGAAGAAATTAAGTATATGTTGTTGTTTTTTGCCATCTATGGATAATTTTGGCCAAAACCAATTACATGTGCAATTTGCAGGCATTAAGAAGAATAATCAATTCCTTGTGGCATGAACAAAAAAGAACATATTTGTCGGTATATATCAATCATATTTGATTATTCTGTTATTATTAATGACAAAACTGCATGCAGTTTTGTCATTATTTATTGGGGAGAGGCATTCCCTACACTACATGTATGTTCATTTCAGACCCCAGTCTGCAGTCTTAATTCAGTACATGGACAATGGAAATGGGATGATATTTGTACCTTTCATCTGTGATGACAAACCCCCTCCCCCCCCCCCCCCCACACCCAAAGTCTGGCCAAAAAGACAAATTAAGGCACTCTATCAACAATATGTTTTAGAGATATAAGTTAAACCAATTATAATTCCTTGCATGATTGCAGATGTTGGCTTACTAAAGTCACTTCGAACTTAAATCAATAGATTGAAGAGGTAAACTGAAACTAAATCAAATGCCCAGTTTCTGAGAATTTTGTGTGAGTGGTTTCCATCTATCTGGAATTTTAAAAGTGCAGATGAATACAAATTGAACGTGACAAAACATGCCACTCACACACACACACAAAAACAACAACAAACAAACCAAGAAAAAATGAAATCCACAGGGGGAAGACCTGCTGAGGACAAGCTAATTTTGCTACAGTACACATTTCCCATAGACACTTGCTCGAGTACAGTTGAACCTTTCATATCCGGACAAGTCGGGACCGGGGCTCATCCGGATAAGGGATTTGGCCGGATACGGGAGACTCAATGCTTTATACATGTACATATACATACACATGTGCTGATGTAGCCCATTGTAGTACCACATGTAGTAATGTGTATACTGCAACCTTTTCATTGTTACACTCAGTAACAGACCCCAGAATAGAGGTTCGTGTTTGCAAGAATGAAATCATTTTCTTTTATAAATTCTTGGGATGATTTACCTAAATAATTATTAAGAAATGTATCAAGTATATGTAATTCATGTGTGTTTGTGTAGGAGTTCTCAAGGAGTTGGGAATCCCCCTTTCCTCCCATAATTATTTTTTTTTAAAAATCACGGCGAGATTGCGTCCGTATAATAGAGAGATACAGATAAAGGGAGGCCGGATAAGAGAGGTTCAACTGTATAATCGGGACTGGTTTTCAACAGGGTTAATTTGAGGCTTTATCATTTCTTAATTGAAAGGTTTTTGATGCAATTTTCATGATAGATCCATTGTGTTGATGAACCTTTTTTGTTCCTTTTAGTGCAGCTTGGCACAGAAAACCCCAAGTGTAACTTACACTCACTGTCTAAAGTCTCTGGTACGGAAAGGGTTGAAGGGAAAGGTAATAACTTCTCTGGTGGTGATCCAAATTCTACTCTGGATCCATGATTTTACTCCCTTTTTTCGTTCATACAAGATGCATGCACAGTTCTGCGGTGTCAGTGATCCTAAGGCCATAATGGAGGGTTGCGCTCACCGTGTGCTCCGTTGACGAGCTTGTCTTGTCTTTCACGTCTCTTCTTTCTTCATCAATTTATCTCTCTGTCAAGTTATGAGTGAGACCAATGCAACATCTCTCTTCATTTTTTTTTTTTTTTTTTTGATGGGGGGGGGGGGGGGAATGGGGGGGGGGGGGGGAGGGATTCTGTGCCACAGCGCTCCTGAAATATGCAACATGAAAAGCAGCCATCAGTTACACAAACCTAGTTTTTTTACCCTCTAGTCTTTCTCACCCAGACATTTGTGCTGAGAGAATTCTCAACTTCAAAGGAATGTGACTTTTTTACCTGTCAAAGTGTATTGTATTTATTCTTTTAGACATATATATACAGCGCTCCTGAAATATGCAACATGAAAGCGGCCATCAGTTACACAAACCTATTTTTTTTTAACCCTCTAGTCTTTCTCACCCAGACTTTTATATATATAAATGTTTCTGATTACATCATACCAGAGGAGGAAGACAATATAATTGTGCATTATGATATTTTGACAGCCAAATTTCCCCCTATGTTTAAGAGGTGAATGTCATCATGGTCTTGTGAACATATTAAATAACTCTTCTAGCTTCTAGGTATTATGGTGTATGGTAGAAAGAGCCATTATCTTAATAAGACTATTTTTTATAATTTACTTGTCTCATTGGATTTGAGCTGGAGAAAAAGAAAAAGATAATAATAATAATAATGATGATGATGATGATGATGATGATGATGATGATGATTATGATGTTGATGATGATGATGATGATGATGATGATGATGTTGATGTTGATGTTGATGATGTTGATGATGATGATGATGATGATGATGATGATTACAATAATAATAATAATAATAATAATAATAATAATAATAATAATAATAATAATAATAATAATAATAATAATAATAATAATAATAATAGTAATAATGATAATAAAAATAAGAAGAAGACTAGCTGGTCTGTTCTCCCCCACTCTCTCCATAGTCCTCACAGCTTCCTTTCTAGGAAAGTATCACTGTGGTACATCCTCACCGTAACACATCTTTTCAATAATTCACTGACTTCAGATTGTGGTTAGCCGCTCTCCTCCGTTTCCAATTTTTCCCCTTCTCTCCTTTTTTCCCTTCTGTCTCTCTGGCCAAGCAATTTGGCTATGGTTTCAGCTTAATTCTGGACTGTCATCATGCTCTGTTAATTGAAGTATTTCTTCCAATGTATGCGGGGAAGGGAAGAGGGCGAGAAAGTTGATATTCTACTCCAGTGATGATGGAGTTGTGCACAGTGCGTAAAACTGTGCCGGATGTACATAGCTATTTGTATAGTGGCGTTTGAGCATGTGTGTGCATGTATGTTTGTGTGTGTGTGTGTGTTTCTGTGTTGCATGTATATTTGTAATAGTCCATTGCTATTTATCAAAATACTGTTAAAGTGGAAACTTTTGCAGTGTGGATATTTTCGCACATTTCGTGCAACCAGAAACCAGCATGAAAATAAAAGCATGTGAACATTTTTGCTTGTTCCTTGTACCATTATGTGATGTCTTAAATCCACAAAATTCAAAACATGCAAAATTTTTCTTAGTCTCGCCAGAGCATGAAAAATTACTTGTGTAAAAATGTCTGCTTTTACAGTATCTGAATTGATTTCTTAAAGGATGAAAATTTTACTACATGTAGTATAGGTCTGTGCAAAGCTAAAGCAATTTCACAGTAAAAATGCATGTATATACAACTGTACATTATTTTTCATGGACTACACAGATATAGTGGTTGTTGTATTTTTATATTTAATTTCTTTGGCATATTCCTTAGGGTAGAGATCATTATTGTCACACTTATTCATAGAGATACTTGTTATACAAATAGCAACTTGACTTGAAGCAAGCTATCTCCCTAGTCCCCTAAGCCTGATATACTTGTTGAAGAAAAACAAAAGACAAAAAGGGAATTGGTCAAACTTCAGTTGTACATGAGGCAAGTTATGCAATTGATTGCTCAGGTACCCCTGACTACAGTGGTAGTGAATAGGTAAAACAGGTCAACCCAGCCAATTTTGAGGTTTTCATATCTTATGAAAGAGCAATTCTTCTTCTACATTATACTAACGTTTGGGATCATAAAACGAACAGGAAATAGTGTTTTTAGCACTTTTTCTCAAACACCATTTGGTAGGATATTGTGATGAGTTGTGTCTTTTGGAGCACCCTTTATATTTCTTAAAAAACCCTGTCCATGCTCTTCACCTTCAACTCTAGTAACTTTGGAAAGGATGATGTTACTGCTTTGAAAGTTGGCATTAATCATGTACAGTATGTGTTACAAAAGCATTCTCAATTTCAGCTTAATCTAATAATCCCTTCATTGTTATTGCTACCGTGGTTTACATCCTGTTTTTTTATCCCATTCATCGCACAGCTAGCACGGCTTGGTAAAGATTAAACGCTTGAATAGACTCTGTATTTCAGAGCCTCTTTTCTCAGTTCATACTTTTCCGAGTGTGTGCTTTCTTAACCTTCCAATGTAAGGATATGTTAGGAGAGTCCATTTTAATTGAATTATACATCATTCTAAAGCTTAAGGTCTGCTCCTTTCGAATCTGCTCTTAAACTGAATATCCATGTCTGATGACTTTTTGTTGGTTTTGTGATGCAGGATCACATATTATGTAGCAGACTGTGTCTAGAAGAACCGTTACTTGAGACACATTTCATGAAAAATGTACTGGTAGTGTGTATGTGCTTGTGTGCTGATGTCTATTCAAAATTCAGAGAAAAAGAGAGTACTGGTATATATTTCATTTGAAACAGCAGAACCTTCTGGCCAGGGTAGCATGTACACGGATGTTGATTGACAAGACACTCCTGCAAGTTGACATACACGTATCCTAGCTACTGGGTTTGTAGGCGGCAAAAGTTGCCATTGTCAAATTGCACTTCTAAAATGCATTTTCTATTTGTCTATAGAGTTTCAAGCCATTCAAAATGGGTCTCTGCACTGACAGCCGACTGCAAACGATATTCCCTATAATGACCTGTCAATCAAACATGAAACTCTCGATAACCTTGTGTGCCCAATATGTTACACGCAATCACAAACTGTGTGGAAGTATTACAACACAATAGTCTCTCACAGGGCACCACCTTCTCATTCGTGCATTAGACACAGAGGCCACACCATTCTGACTGAAAAAAAAACTGCACGTAATTGAGCCTGACTCAATTTGGAAAAACAACATCACACTATACCATCACACTGTCCAAATGCAATTCTAAGAAACATGTCCGGGATAAATGTAATTCAAGCTCACTTTCACACTTGCCAATACAACTTTGTTAATGCGGAGCTTGTTTTTGTCCCCGCCGAACGAGTTCGAGCAGGGGACTATGAAACGGGCTCCGTACGTGTGTGTGTCCGTCCGTCCGTCCGTCCGTGTGTGTCCGTGTGTGCGTCCGTGTGTGATCAAAATCTTCAATTTGCTACTTCTCTGTCATTTATGAGCCAATTTTGATTCTGTTTGCTTTATATGATAGCACTACATGGGAGCTTTGAAAAGTTATACACAGAATTTCAGTCGTGACCTTTGACCTTGACCTTTGACCTATATTGTACATTTTGCTACAAAATGCTACTCCTTCGCCATTTCTAACCCGATTTCGATTCCGTTTGCTTTATATGATGGCACTAGGTGAGGGCTTCAAAACTTCTACACAGAATTTTGACCTTTGACTTCTTTGACCTTTGACCTTGATTTTTGACCTATATTGTACATTTTGCTACAAAATGCTACTCCTTCGCCATTTCTAACCCGATTTCGATTCCGTTTGCTTTATGTGATGGCACTAGGTGAGGGCTTCAAAACTTCTACACAGAATTTTGACCTTTGCCTTCTTTGACCTTTGACCTTGATTTTTGACCTATATTGTACATTTTGCTACAAAATGCTACTCCTTCGCCATTTCTAACCCGATTTCGATTCCGTTTGCTTTATGTGATGGCACTAGGTGAGGGCTTCAAAACTTCTACACAGAATTTTGACCTTTGCCTTCTTTGACCTTTGACCTTGGTTTTTGACCTATATTGTACATTTTGCTACAAAATGCTACTCCTTCGCCATTTCTAACCCGATTTCGATTCCGTTTGCTTTATGTGATGGCACTAGGTGAGGGCTTCAAAACTTCTACACAGAATTTTGACCTTTGCCTTCTTTGACCTTTGACCTTGATTTTTGACCTGTATTGTACATTGGCTACAAAATGCTACTCCTTCGCCATTTCTAACCCGATTTCGATTCCGTTTGCTTTATGTGATGGCACTAGGTGAGGGCTTCAAAACTTTACACAGAATTTTGACCTTTGCCTTCTTTGACCTTTGACCTTGATTTCTGACCTGTATTGTACATTGGCTATAAAATGCTACTCCTTCGCCATTTCTAACCCGATTTCGATTCCGTTTGCTTTATGTGATGGCACTAGGTGAGGGCTTCAAAACTTTTACACAGAATTTTGACCTTTGACTTCTTTGACCTTTGACCTTGATTTTTTACCTATATTGCACATTTTGCTACAAAATGCTACTTCCGGCGGGGACATATATTACGCACCGCGTAATTTCTACTTTTCCTTGT
The DNA here is from genome assembly GCF_040938485.1 of Diadema antillarum. NCBI lineage: Eukaryota > Metazoa > Echinodermata > Echinoidea > Diadematoida > Diadematidae > Diadema > Diadema antillarum. The sequence continues at coordinate 16,752 of NW_027272295.1, read as the reverse complement.
TTAAGAATGTTTTCAAACAAGTTCTTCTGCAAGTCTGAATCCTCTTACCCTTAACTGGTAAAGGAATCATTCATAGTCATTCATTCAGCCTTGATGTATAGTTCTAGAAGACTGGAAATAGCTCCATGGATGCATGTTGTCATTTGGATACAAGGGTTTTCATCCTTTGAGATTGTACCTCTGCTCATTTAAATGTTTAATCAACTCCGTTGCTGCCTTGTATTGACCCTGTATTCCACATTTATCGCAGGATTCATACAGTGCATGCATGGACAAAATGATGAATTACTGAGAAGTTTTATGCTCGAGATGCTGTACACAGCACATGTGGTATTATACGCTAAGGTGCATTTGAAGCTCAACACATAAGAGAGGTAGCCCAGCGTATCATGCTCATATCACGGCTCAGAGCCCACTTTGGTTTGTCGTTGAATAGTCAAAGCGCCATGGTGTGCCCTTGGATTTTGAGTGAGTGGTGCGAACCTTACACCCTGTAGAAAGAACCTGATATACAAGAAATGGACCACGTATGCTGGTAGTTCACGTGCTTTCAGTTTTTTGAAGGCAAGATGTGCCGTTATAAAATGAACATCATGTAGAGAACAGTGGCAGGTGCCCATGATGTGGAAATGTATAACGTGAATGCAAGGCTTGCTTAAATGGATGAACTGAGGTCAAGGGTCAGGGGTCAAGTGACCACACAGATAGGAGACGTCCCATCAACAGGTGGGCATGACAGCTGAAGACAGCCTACCCCATTGGAAAGCACACCAGCCCAATTCAAGCACAAATGAATGTGTATGAAATACTGTTGCTTAACAGTTATTTATTTGTATTTTTCTCTTTCAGGCAATCATCTGTCACTTACTGTTACACATATATTTTTTTACACATCTGGTGAGAATTATAAAACAAAGATTGAATTCAAAGACTATATTTGCTTTGACTCCTTGGGGACACTTTGTGCACAGTTTAGCTTACGATAAGAAAAATAACCCAGGCACCATAAAACCTTTTAATTTATAAAGACTAGCGGGTGTGTATTATACACAAGTTCAGCAATACATATGTGTGTTTGTAGGCTGGACATAATCAATGTGTTTGTATGTATGTCTGTGTGCATGTATGTGTGTTTGCATTATCTGTGTTTGTGTGTGTGTTTGCGTGTGGCTCACCCTTTAGTGTTTGCTCGCCACAGATGGTGGTGCCTGGGTGAGTTTCTCACCTTTTTCTCTGACGTGCTTGATGCTGCAGCTATCAGACCGTGGAAATTGAAAGTTACAGTGTACCATGAATCCACTTCCTCAGTGGGTCTATGTAACTGCCCATTTGGGCCATTACCGGAACGGCACTAATGATATGGAACTTCTTTCAGTGTGGTATTAAACCGTGCAAAAAGGCACATTGAGGTGTTAAATGATTGTTTACCCCCGGCATATTCGCATAGCTTGCATTGAGAGAAGATGACCTGTAAGTTTAAAGAATTTTTTCTTTCTTTCTTTCTTTCAGCTTCAAGGAATGAAATAAGTTAAATTATCCTCAGCAATCCCATGACATTGCAGGCTAATTCATTTAGTGTTCAAAAAGCATGGTGCCTTTTGTGTGGTCTTATTGTAACAGTTTAGTACCACCCGAAACCAGAGTTTGATTGAATTAGACAAGCTACCTGCTAGTATATCTAAATATATTCCCCCTCACCCTGTTATCCCGCACCCCCCCCCCCCCCTTGTAAGTAGATGGAATATATGACACGTTTAACCACCACTACTCATATAACGGCTCTATTTTTATACATCCAGAAACAAAAGAAAAAAAACACTTGTGGTATATATGCAACATGGTAAAGACTCATATTCATGTATTTCCATGCTGCAGTACATTTTCTTTTTCACAATAATTTCTTTTTTTTAAAGGGGGAGGGGGCAGGTATATATGTAATCTTAAAGGGGACCTCTGGATGATTTTCAGACTTTTACATTTGAACAACTATGCCCCTTTAAACATGAATCCTTTTTGTTGTTGTTGTTGATGGTGGTAATAAAAGAGCTGTAGTTTGGTATCAGTAAGCAACCATCACTACTTTGTTTTAAAGATTAGACAGGAAACTGTGTGGTGTCCTTTGACAAAGAAGAAGAAGAAGAATGTATATTGGAGTCATATTTCAAAAAAATTGATGGATACTCGGTTTGAAACATCGTCTTTGAAGGGAATATTGACATCCTGATTGCTCTGGCTGTCACAGGTCCCACCTGAGCAATATTTGTTCAGGGAAGGTCATGTGTAGAGACCAATTTATCATGGGGGATGGGCCCTCTTATTTCAGAGGGGAAGAAAAAAGAGCTGTGAGATTGATGTTCCAGTGTCGGCATTTCATTTCTGCTATGTAGCAAGAGGATATGTCAGGTTCCATTGTTTCTTGATCTCTCTCTCTCTCTTTGTACAACAGTCTTTATTGGCTTTTTAAAGGAGCTTGCTGCATGTATCATATTCAAGTATGTTGTCATAGGGATGTATATATGTTTCATTGAGATCGATATGTTATTAGTCCATCGTGTGTGATTCCTGTCAAGACAAAATATTGTGTTTGGGAATAAGGCATTGTATTTTTCAGTAGAACACCTCAAGATTTAATGCAGAAAGTGGATCAATTGACTTTTTGAATTTCTTCTGGCTCATTTCCATTTGGTATAAGATTCTGTCTTCATTGTGCGATGACTCTTCTCATGTTTTTATGTCTACTAGAGAGTAAAGCAGTTGTCAAAAGTGTTTTCACTGTAAGAACTACTTCCTGATTCTGTTTTTTTTTTTAATCAACAGATTATATAACTATCTTTAATGAATAAGCTGCTGGTACATCATCCATTTCTATTCGCTTATATAGCATGGTAGCATAAAGCTGCTGTGTTAAGAAGGAAAGAAAAGTAAAGCCAAAGAATTTCATCAAGCTGAGTGCATTTAAATCACTTGTACTGTGGAATGTAGTGTACAGAGTCACCCTGAGGCACTCCACCGTAGTGTTCAAGTCCCGTGAAAACTTATAAAAGGGCTGAAAATAATTGGGGATATCATAACACCGCCCCATAAATCCCTGGGACAGATTGTCTATTTACAGGAGGAATTCTTCGCCGAAGACCATGAATCAGGATCGTATCCCGAGCCAGACGCTGGGGTGCCTCTCCCGGAACAACGGTCACATTCGATCTCTAAATATGGGCTTGTGGCTTTAATGTAGGACATATCGCATAACATCGATTGAGGTCCCTCTCAAATTGCAAAGAACAGGTTTACTGCACTTTGATTTAGCATAAGACACTGCTGACCAAAGCATCTGGAACTGTTTTAGGTGTGGCATCCGAATTTGGAAAGCACTGGTATAGACAGTTGACCAAACTATAGCGGTGAACAAAGTCTCAATCACAGACCATCGCCGATGCGAGACTCTGAGCCTCGTGTAGGATGTAAGGATGCCATTGCCTCCCGGATCCTGGGGGAACCCTGTCCAAAGTCTATTGAGATTTCAGATTTTCACAGGAAAAGAGTTAATATACTGACTCTTGGCTGAAGCTCTTGGTAACCCTTTATATGTCCAGACGCTTAACTTAAACCTGCCAAGCTTTTTTTTTTCTTTATCAGTGTTCAGTAACTCAGCAAAACTTGACCTAATGGTACAGTTATGTAGCTAGCCCATTAAGGTGTACAAATGTGCCTTAGTCCAAGAGGAAGGCCGATGTGACCCAATAGCAGAGACTCCAACCCCAAGCACCTTCTGATCGGGAGATTCTCCCGCCTGAAACCCCTAGCAAACGGGAGACTCCAGCTTGACTCGTGCACATCACGAGCGCAAAGCACGAAGTTCCTTACGGCCGGGGTTCTAAAGTGGAAGCTCTTAGGGTTTGAGATGCTCTCTCATGCTATATAAGGCTTATTTTTTGACATACGATGACACCAAGTAAGAAATCATTTCAAGCGGGAGACACAGAGCCAGGGCAGGAGAACTGGAGATTTTGCAAAAATGGGCTTTCGGCAGGAGAGTTGGAGTCTCTGCAATAGGGATTAGGGGGATTAGGTAATCTCTGTTAGGTGACAGTTAGTTCCCTGCCATCTGTGACAATGGGTGGGACAGAGAGCACACCAGCCTGAATGCCAGTCAACAAATACAGCACCGTTAACCCATTGAAGACGAGTCCCGAGTATACTCGGGCAGGTGTCTATGGGAAATGTGTGTTGTAGCAAAATCAGCCTGTCCTCAACGGGTTAAGGTTAAATTTGCAAAGCAGTTTTGTTGTTGTTGTTATTGTTTTTTAATGAAGCACTCAGTGATTACTTCCCATGAAGTATCTGAGACCATAAAAAACCCAGAAATCAAAAAGTCAGATGTTAAACCACTACCTTGCAATGTTCACATTTCAGAAACTTTTCAAGACTTGTTCTTTTTTTACCATCAGAAGTGAATACTTCATCTTTAACTTTGTGGTTAAAAGTTGCACATAGCCAACAGAAGAAGCTTCATCGCAAATCATTAAATCCCACTGAATTACAATCCCATTGTAAGGTTGGCACACCATGCAAGAGTTAAGTCTTTTAGTCAAGCCACCAGAAGGAACCTTTGGAATTCAAAGGTAACAGACAAATATCCAAAGACAACGTTGATTGTTGTTGAAAATAAAACTTGCCATATCAATATGGTATGATCCCTAGGGCCATTTGCACTCACAATGAAAAATTACATATTTTTTAAATCTTTGTATCATTCTGATTTGACTTTGTCCAATGTGGATACAAGGCAAGTGTGAGCTAACAAGAGCAGGAAGACCGTGTGATTCTTCAAACCTTGCAAGGGATTGCCACTCACTGCTTTAGGCCCTACTGCTTTATGTAGCATCAATTCAATAAGGTGAAGTCTTGCAAAGTGTTGTTGGGGTGACATCAGATACCCGATGACAAATCTCTAAGGGGCACATGGCCTCACTGGGCTCCTGCAGGTTCCAAATTCTGCCCAATCAAGCAGCGGATGAGGCTCCTTTTGCCTAGAGTTCATCAAGGTTTGGAGCTGACTGCGGTTCCTGCAACTCATTGATCATCTTTGAAAGCAAGCAAATTTTCTTGAGTTTTGAAAGTTTTTAAAGTTTATTTGGGTCTGAATAGATCCCCTCTCACTTGCAAATACTGTGAGGGTTTCAATTGGCAGGTATGAACATCCTACCAGAACAGGCTTGCAGGACCAATTTTAAATGGTGTAAGTACAAACTGTTCAGTGTAAAAACAAGCAAGACTTGCATGGTTTCATGCTATTGCATCTGACAAAACTCAAGTAAAATCTTCATCATTGCAAGACAACCTTCTTGCAAAATTACAATAAGAGCTTAAAGTCTGCTATTGGAAAAAGAATCTGCCATGATATGCAACTTATTTCAGTGTTTAACATCTTTATGGCATTTCAGTGTAGGTATGAATGTCCACAGCGTAAGCAAATCTGGTTGAAATTTGGAGCACTCAGCTATATCGAGACTGATGCCTCTACAGCTGACAGCACCCCCAGCCTACCCCACAACCAACATTTATTGAACCAATCTAAAACTCTGTCGAAGATCTGAAGTGTACGCTGGCGGTACAGTCCGTCAGGTATGCAGCCGAAAGTGATGCACGTCAGAAATTCTTGGAGGACTTAAGATTTAGGGCCAACCCGGATAACAAACTCTGTCTCTGGCTCTGGTGGCTAAAGAGACCGATGAGAGACAGATATCTTCCTTGGTGACAATGGAATGTAGTTGGAGGAAACAGATAGTGCGTCAGTCAGAATCTTTCTGATTTAGTTCTGTTTGTATTCTGCTCACCTTTTGCATTGCTCGTCCTCTTTGACACCAATGGTAATAACAAGCATTAACCCATTCAGGACGGTTTGATTTTGATACAACACTCATTTCCCATATACGCTTGACCGAGTATACTCGGGACTCATCCTCAACGGGTTAATTGACTATGGGCTTATGTATTAAAGCAAGCAGCTTTTCTTAAAGGACAAGTTCACCTTCATAGACATGTGGGTGGAGTGAATGCAGCAATATTAGTAGAACACAACAGTGAGAGTTTGAGCAAAATCGGACAATTCGTTAAAAAGTTATGAATTTTTGAAGTTTCTGCTCAGTCACGGCTGGATGAAAAGACTACTATAGCTTGTGATGTCACATGAGTACAACGATATAAAGAAAGAATAAAGAAAATTCAACATATTTCCATTTTTCTCCCATAACAAAAGAACACTCGACTTCTCTCTATCAGAAGGCAGGGGGAACAATATTACCCTTAACATTCGTCAGTAGCAAGTCGAAGAACTGTGCACTTTATTCAAAAAGTAAAGTTTTGTGAAATTCTCTTTTTATTTTCCTTATATAGTTGTACGCATGTGACATCATATACTGTAGTAGTCTTCTCTTCCAGCAGTGACTGTGCAGATACTTAAAATATTCGTAACTTTTGAACGGAATGTCCAATTTTCCTCAAACTTTCAGTGATGTGTTCTACTCATATTGCTGCATTCCCTCAATCCTTATGTACATGAAGGTGGACTTGTCCTTTAAGGTGCTTATGATACCTGGCTTTACCTTATGAGGCATGTGAGAACAAAGTGGATTTCTTTTTTTTTCCATCACTGTGCAAATCCTCAACATGTTTAGGTTTGCTTTAATGAGTACAATCAGACCAACAAAGTGAGAGCTGTTTCATAAAACTTTGACCTGAAATAAGGAAGGTATATGCAGCTTTAAACTTCCACATTTATATGCAAGATGACCTCTTCCAATCATTGGGTCTTCTATTTTTCATTCCGTCTGGTTTGACTACACTTGTTTGAGTCAACTTGAACCCATCATGGAAATTGAAATTGAAAAACTATGTGCATATATACATATATAGATATATCATATAAATGTCTATAATGTATGTATGTATGTATGTGTGTTTGTGTGTGTGTGTGTTTGTGTGTGTTCAAATGTGTGTTCTTTGCATGCAAATCTGTGTGTGATTGTATTAGCACGTGAAGTAAAAGCTATGACTGAACAATATATGATGACAGTTATACATTCAGCTTATGTATTTCTTTTTTACGTACACACCTTCAAGCATTTCCTGCAAAGTTGTGCACTTAACATCTTTTTTTTGCTCCGCCACTCGAAGATGCATTACTGACCCGCCTGTAAGATATTCATCAAGTGACCTTTAACTTCTGTGTTCAGTAACTAAGATGTAGAGCACAACACAACTTGCCCACGTGTCAGGTGCACTTTCATTGTGCAAATGATATCTGATATGTGGAATATAAATTACACTGTCCCTTCTTCATGAAAGTCATGCACTAGGAAAGAAGAAGGGGGAGGGGAAGTGGATGCGATGAGATGAGGTTTGCCTCGAAATTCACGGAAAGCACCGTCGCGATGATATGAGATCAATATGATTTCCATTATGATGGGTCTCCCCGTGGGATCAAATTCATGTATTGTCACACTCTCCGTGCATTAGGCCAATTATGTTGTTGCCGTTGTTTCCCTTGCTTACCATCCACGCTCGAGGGTCAGATACGCATCTTAAACCGTCACCAATATTCCACTCGCTTTTTGCCCCCGGAGGTGACGCATTGGTGCCTAGATGAATGATGATGGGGACAATCTTAAGTTCATGCAACCTTCAACTTTGGCAAAGAGTGAGTCCAAAAGAAGACAAGAAAAAGGCATGAGCATGTGGTAATTTTGAAAAAAAAAAACTACAGGTTCTTTGAAGATGGTAAATAAGATTATCACTACTTGTTTGTAGATATGATTAAACAGGTATTAAAGAGATTCATCATATCATTCTATTTATCAGCAAAGGAATGACTGCTGTAAAAAAAAACTAACATGACCAAACAAAAAAACATTGTGAAATTGTTTGCTTCTTCACATACAAACTTTTGATGCAACTGCAAAGTATTTTCACTTGTTTTTGCCATCGCCCCTTCACTTCTGTTCTCCCCTTCCCCAGAATGGTTGAGTCCTTTGTATTATTCTTTGAACAAAAAGCAACAATAACAAAACATCAAATGAATCAACCTAGGAGTTATTTTCATGCATCTTTCCACTTTGAAGTTGTGTTCGGAAGGAGGAAAGAGAAGAAAGAGTCTAAGCTCGCATAAATTTTGCTGTTTTCTTATCTGGTGATTAGTACGTTTTGCCTGTCATGGTTTCTGTGGATGTCAGAGGCTTCTATTTTCTCTCTCCATTTCATTCTCAATATGAATACACACTTAGTAAATGAACAGTAATGTGACGTCTATGTATTGGCCACATAAAGGAGATGCAGTTTCCGTGGGAGCCCAGACGATAGGTTACTCTGGGGTGTTTCATGAGCTCCTGTCAGTTTTAATGGCGACATTCGCCTGTTAGTTACCCTCTTCTCCGAAGGAGGACAATGGGTGTGGACGGAGAAAATATTCTCCAATCTTTATCGATGCTGCCAATGTCTCTTTATGCCAGGTGAATGCACCTGTCTTCTTAGAATTCTGACAATGAGAAACATACATGTCTATGCTCCTTTCTTGTCTCTCTCTCATAATGATTCATCCATCTTGCTTCAGCAGTTCTGGGTGGGAAGTTGCAATTAACTTTCTCTTCCTATTCCTCTCTCTCTCCTCCCCCCCCCCCCTCCCCCGCTTCTCTCATCCTCTGTCTGCCTTTCTTTCTCTTTCTTTTGCTTGATAATTCATTGGTGATATATTTTTTTACATATTTTACTTCATCCTCCTGCCATGTTTCTTTTCATCTTTCAGTCTTTCTTTTGTTTTTTTCTCCCTACGTTTTCTCTCACTGTTATCTACCTCCTGACATCCGCATGATTCAGATGTTGTCATGGCAACGCATCACTTCCTGAAATATCACTCTTTCAATTCTCTCCATTAAAAAGAGTCAAAAGGCAATATCAAATGAGAAAATAGATAAATAGAGAAAGAAAGAGAAGTGACAGACTGACATTGACACTGACATTCAGAATGAATATAACAAATAATGAACGTATTTCAAGTCAAGCACATTATGCTTGGCTTGAAAAACGTTCAGGTAAGGTACATGTAAATGTTCAAGGTTCAAGGTAAATGTTCAGGGTACTTTGCTTAGACTACACCTGTGGTGGTTGGATTCTCCCTTTTTTTTTTTTCTTTTAATGCAGACATTTCATTTAATCCATCTAATGTGATATGCATTTCCGTATACACAATGCATGGCATAAATGACAAAACAGAGAAAAAAAATTGAAATCACACAACTGTAATGATCATTCTTTCAGGATTAATGGGTGGTTTTTGCAAAGTACTCTGCATGAGTTCACTTAATCACAGGATGATTTAAACTTTTCCCTACTTCAGATGCTGTGCCTGATATTTGAAGCCAAAGAAATGTGAAATAAAATTGAAAATCTTTTGAGCCTGTGACATTTCTGTGATGTGCTTTCCAGTGGAGGAGGAGCACAAGCAAGCTTTGCTTTCGGTTTGATGTGATGTGTGATGCTCAAATCTGGAGGCCCAACTTTGATACTGTGTGAATAAGATCCTTGTAGAGATTTTTCCCATCTTCTATCTCCTGTGGGCATGGGCAGTGGGGTGGGGTGGGGGGGGGGGAGAAACCTGTCATTGTGTAGATGCCCCCCCCCCCCCCATATTCTGCCCCTCCATCACACTGGTTTCCAATGGCAACAGCTGCAGTGCAGGTGTCCTGACAAGGCTTGCCATCTTTTGCATTTGATGGAGACCTTCCTCTCTCTTTCTTTCATTTTTCGTTTAGTTCCCGTCATGTATTTATCAACAATTGTATTCATGTATTCAGCAGTGCCACAATATCAGCAGTTGCCTTGGGAGGTTTGTTCTTTTCTCATTGGCACCCCTTCCTGATATTTCATTCATGGAAAATATTCCATAGCTGCTTAACATCTTGACGTAGAAACAAAGATGATATAGAAAAAAAAAGTGAAGTGTCAATGCAATGTCTTGACCTATATTCTTTACTTCATGAGAGTTTTTAGGACAAACGCACAAACACAAAATGAAAAGTTATACACAATCAGCTTTAAAAAAGAAATCAAATAAACAAGGGTTTGGTACAGTGCTCTTATTCTTAAAATGAGGGCAGCATGGAAGGCGTTCCTTTAATTCTTTTACTGTCAAAGCGCTTCTAACTATTTTATGTTTACATACTTATCTCTAGATGTCGCTTAATGGATACTTTAGTTTCCTTGATCAGCGAAAGTTGTAGGTGACATGCCCCTCGTTTTCTACCTTCCTTTCTTCCTGCTACAAATTTTAAAGACAAAATTGGTCACCTTAAGAATGGACATTCACATTATCATTTGAAGTGACATATGTATACACCAGGTCCTCATTTTCCACTGGAGACAACAAATACAGTGGGAAGATGAAATACTGGACTTTGGAATTCCTGTCATTGCTCAACAAATGCAAAACAATCTCGCTATCTCCCATACCGAGTCATCACTCGGAGTGATTCTGTTGCTGTGCAGGTCTCTCAAAGTCTTTCTCAGGCCACATGAAAGAATTCCTGCAAAATCAGTCTGTCATCTCCTGTTACGTCTGTCCTCGGTGCACAAATCCTGGAAGATCCGATCCAAGATGACTGCCTTTCACGGCATGTCGTGAATTACTCCAGAAAATTTCCGCGATGCGCGAATGTGGCGTCGGGCTTGTCATCTGCAGACGGTCAGTGACCCACGCATCTCTTTTCTTCTCTCTCTCTCTCTCTCTTTCTCTCTCAAAAAAAATGTCTCTCATCCCAGTGATTATTATATCAGCAGTGGAATTAAACAATTATTTGAAAAAGAAAAATTCTAAAACGAAAGTATGGGGAAGAAGCTCTTTCTTATTATTAAACTCTTGGTGGAGGAGAGAAAAATGTAGAAAAGAGAGATGAAAGAAGAATTATATATTGTTAGCAGTATATCACTTTACCCCTTCAGGTCCTCTGCCTCAAAATGCAATTGCAACAGGATGGTCAGTAGTAGTAATAGAGTTGAGTGTATGGGGGCATGGCAATCAATTGGAGTTCTTGGACCCACTCTACAAGCACATGGAGTGTGATTAATGTTTTATATTGCCCCACAATCAGCTTTTGCAAGCACTTTGTATGTCTAATGCTTTCCACATGACCTTCCTGCAGTGAGATTGTATTCTGTGGGAATGCTACACTGATTGAACTACCTGTTCACGAGTCATAGGTGAGAGGGAGTGTATCTACCATCACCATATATCAATGAAAACTTCTACGATTCATCAAAATGTGGATCAACCCCCCCCCCCCCCAAAAAAAAAATAAATAAAATAAAAACTAACAACAACAACAAAGAAACAAACAAAACAAAACAATTCAAAACTTTGTTGCGATATCTCTTACCGCGATCCCTTGATTTTCCTTCTATTTTGCCCTCCAAAACCAGTAGGTGGTGCTCATGATCATCTGTTGTTCGGTGGCGGCAGGCCTCGGTCGGTCAAGGGTGACCGTGTGGGGTATCATCCTTTTCTGCTTGGCTGGAGCAGAGTCATCTTGTGCTTGAATGACCAAGTGTAGTTGAAAGGAATGTACAAGGGCTTTTAAAGCCCAAATTATGTCTTCTGGGAGACTTTAGGTTGTATACTCCACTTCATTCACACTTCTTGTTCCCACTCTGAGAAAAAATGAGAAAAGAGACCCAGGGCCCTGTTTATAGAGCTCTTTACAACTATGAGTTGTGAAAATTTGAGTTTCTATGGCAGCAGTCTTGAAGCAACCAATCAGATCTGAGTAATGAAGTCATTACCATGGTAACCTCAATTATAGCAACTTTCAATCATTGCAAAACTCTTTCTTAAATGGACACTGGATATTGCCCCACTTTGTTATAAATGGTGTCTAAAACAAAGACAGAAAACATACACAAAAGAAAAACAGCTGTGTCCGAGTGCATGTTGCCAATCTGAAGCCATGAAAATGACGTTCATGGAAATGTCATAAATGTGTCGACCTAATCCTGAAAAGATTGAGAGTGCCCGGATGAGACTCGTACTGTGCCATGTATCACAGCAGGTCTGCAACATTCAGTATGAGGACCCAGGTGTGAAGGTGTCAGTGAAATACGGCAGGTGATGTGATTCTTCTTATCAGCCGATCGTTTAAAACTCAGTTAGACATGGGGGTCCAACCAAACTTTCTCGGTAGGGCCAGAGTCGTGCTGATTATGATCACTTCATCCATTGACCCAGAAAACGCATGTCCCATTGATTTGCTGAAGTTGAGACAGAGACAGAGAAAGAGAGAGAGAGAGAGAGAGAGAGAGAGAGAGAGAGAGAGAGAGGGCGACTGCATGAAAACAGTAATTACATCATCACCGCGTGCTGTAGCATTTTTTTTTTTTTTTGGATTCAGCTCTAGTCTAGTCATTATAGGTCTCGCTAATTACTGACCGTTCACCCTGAGCGTCCAGACTGGATTGGAATCTAGGGGCCAGCATCCGTTGAAAACATTTAGGAGGGATGGGGGGGGGGGGGAGGAATGGGTAAAAAAAATCAGTTACAGCAAACAAGCGCAAATGAGGTTGCCCATAATTCGTAGCAGTTGCTACATTTCCTTTGGTGTTTAATACTCGCGTACTGACCAGCACAGGCACGGACGGTAATTTGATTTGCATTGCATGGTGCATGTATACTTGCGGTGTTTCATTAGGCGGCGGTTATGTGCCGCGTCAACGGGGGCCGGGATGGCAATATTACGATCAATTCTTCCTCGGTGTGTATAATCGCCGCATAATCGTCATGCCAGACCACGGGCAAACATTGACTTGAATGACATACCAGAATGCTGCTGTGTGCATTTTTACATTCTCTTTGCATTGACTCATGTACCCCAAAAAAGAATGACTCAGTATGTATACATTAGTTACATATATAATAAGTACATGCATATATACATACATACACTTGCGCATGCACACACACACAAATATATATATATATATATATATATATATATATATATATATATATATATATATATATATACACACATGCATGCATACATGTATGCATGCATATATATATATATATATATATGTATATTATACATCCTAGGCCCCGTTGCTAGAAACTTTGCGTTTAAACGCAACTTGCAACTGATTGTCACTGACCAATCAAAATCATTGTTGCATGCATGTCTTCTTAATAGGGCAGACCCTGAGCCAATCAGAATGGTTGTTTCAAAATTAGCAATTATTTGCAATTGATTGCAACTTTCTTGCAACGGGGCCCAGTACATGTATGTGTACACACAATCAGTATTCTTTTTTTGTGAAGACTTCAAGGCTTAAAGTCATATATACAGTTGGTGTATCGAATTTGCTAAAACATCTATATTATTTGGAAATTTCACAGTTGATCAGAAGATATTGAATCATTCAATGGAATTATATATATATATATATATATATATATATATATATACACAATTCATGGAAAATGTGTATTTTTAGACACTTTACCATTTCTTTGAGTTAGTTAGAATATCACCATGTTAACTCTTCACAGGTTATCAACCTAATATTGATTTTGAAAAGTACACATTTTAGCAGGGATCCAAAAGGTCATCTTATGAAGATAGTAACTCACTGCAAAACTAGACGTAAAAAAAAAAATGCCTAGTTTGTCCTATGTACCCATCCTATTCATGTTAAGCAAAACAGAATCAAGAAAATATGCTTTCATTACTATGGCTGGACTGTGGGGTTGTAGCAAATTTACTAGAACATATGTTACTTTGAAATTTCACAGTTGATTGGAAGATATTGAGTCATTCAATGGAATGACATAGATATATACAATTCAAGGAAAATGTGTGTTTTTTGACTTTTGATTATATCTTTGATTTATTTTGAAAATATCACCATCTTAATTCTTCATAGGTTATTGACCAAACAATGATTTTGAAAAGTACACATTTTAGCAGGGATTCAAAAAGACATCTTATGAAGATAGTAAATCACTGAAAAAACAGACGTGTTAAAAAAAAGCCCAGTTTGTCCTACGTATACCCATACCATTTATGTTAAGCAAAACAGAATCAAGAAAATGTGCTTTCATTTCTATGGCTGGACCAGGAGGGGGGGGGGGGGGGGGGAGAGGAAAAAGATATACAATTTTTTTTTTTTTAATTTCATTGATATCAAGACCCCATGAATTCCCCAATGAGTGTTTGCCCATGGCTGTTTTCCACTTACCAAACAATTCACTGTTCTGGTGTGACATCTCTTTGCATATTAAATTGGGAAAAAATAATTTCTCAAATAATTTTAAGCGTCATCATAATCTATTTATTGCCTCCTTGCCCCAGGCACTGCAGCAGCCGCCTCGGTTCAGTTTAGAGAGAGAAAGAAAGAAAGAAGAAGTAAAAAAAAAAAGAAGGAAGAGGAATAAGAAAGTAGTTCCCTGCAATACGTATAAATCTCCATAATCCATTAAATGATGGGGGAGAAGGAAAAGAATATTGACACCTCGGCCTGTCTCCAGCTTGATTTTGCCGTCCCCTGGAGCCCAGATGGATAAATAAACAAACGCAGAACGTGCTGAAGCATACTTGCGCAGAGGAAAGAAGAAGAAGGAGGAGGAAGAGGAGGACGGGGTAGAAGAAGAAAACAGTAGTGACCGCACCGCACACTGCGCGTGGATACGCAATTAAAGCGCACGACTGGCTTAGATACTGTGACTCCGCAGTGCCACGGTGTCATATGTGGGATCACGCTTTGACATTTTAAAGTCGCTCAACGGTCTGTGTCAAATCTTGGCAGTGCGTGCCTTCCCAATCACTTTCCCTCTGCGATTTTTGCATCCATCTGTCTCTCTCTCTCTCTCCACCTCTATCCCTCTCTCTCCCCCTCCATCCCTCTCTCATCCATGCCTCATCTCATATCACGTCATATGATACCAGTCACTGCTATGTTTATGCAGCCCCCTTGGACTCTTCCTCCCTCCGTGAGCCGACGATGCAGTGATCCCACTTAACTCTGATGCTAGACCTATGCTACGGCACCACTTCCTCCAGTGTCATACTATTTTTCTCCCTCTTTTACGATGATGCCTGTGATCCTTGCCCATCACTACTTCTGTATGTGATCTCCCTTTTAAAAAATTTCTCTCCCCTTTCTCTGTCTGTCTGTCTGTCTATCTGTCTATTTGTTTGTCTGTCACACACACACACACACGCAAACACACACACAGACCACCATCCTAGTCAATCTCTGCTTACAATCGAGGTCTTCTGCAGTTTCTTGTTATGTTTTTAAGACAACAATCAATTTGTCATGAATTCGTATAAAGTATGGAAGAATTCATCACATGAATTTAGGAATAATGAGCACATGTCATTATTACTTCATAATGATAATTATCAAAAAATGTTAATTTGAATGATATTTCACCATCACATTTATGTTCATTTTTTTCCAAGAAGAAATGCAGAAAGTAAACAAGCAACATGCACATACATACAAACACTGACTTTTCCAACTTTCTTTATGTTATGTACTCTTCGTTATTACTCTGTGTAATATTTAAAAAAAAACTGGAGGAAGATTCGTTTCCCCACTTACTTTACTCACATCAAACATGCAAGCAAGAAAAGTGGAATCATATCCCATCACCTGTTTCTGCTGCCAGAGACTCCTACTGAAATAACAGTTGTGTGACATATGTTAATAATCTCATGATCCTCAGTGTCTTATTTTTCCATTGGGTCATATGGAGAGAGAGAGAGACAGACAGACAGACAGAGATAAAAAGAAATATATATGATCTTGAATGAAGACTATTTACTTTCCATTAACATGTGATCCGCCACAATACTGCGCTGTTGAGGTTGCAAAAAATAAAGCAGAGAATATTACAAATCCGAGCGATTTTAATCTGAAAGTGAGAAATGTGTCAATTATGCATAATTCATATGTTTGACACCCAGACTCTGACCTGCCCAAGTTTTTAAAATCTCAGAATACTTTGAATTGGAAGTTTATGTTGTTTTGTTTTTATGATGCCTGTTGCTGTGACGTTTTGAAGCAACCCCGTGTGATTCAGTGGTTGATTCATTGCCTTAACTTACATGCCATTATTCTCTAAACTTGTTCATTTTGTGGGTGCCTCCTTACCATTTCTGTAGAATTCCTTTGTAAATAAAGTGGGCCAAATTATTCCCTATCATGACCATTATGATCTATAGAAATTTTATTCTATTGAGAAAATCAATACCAAGCAACTTTATGAGAACACAGAGGGATTGTATATAAATACCTATAGCACTTTTTTTTTCTAGAGTAGGTACATTTATAACAAATGTAGCATTTTGACAGCTGTTTGGATTTTTTCTCTACTCAGTTTCTTTTCATCCTGGTTTTCCAAGTTTAATGGATGTGTCTTTCATATATTTTTTTTCCTTTAAGCTGGCATCATCATACATATCAGTGCCTTTGATGCATACCTGAAGGCATTTAGAATTGGTTGCATTGGCGAGCCAGCTCCTGACATTGAAACAGGCGAGATGGCAAGATTCAACTCATGTAGTTCCCTGCACATAGCCGCTCAGCTGGATGTGTTTGTGTTTATACGGTAACATGCGACGTCAGAAAGTTATCAGTAGAGAGACACCGTTGTTTTCCTGTAGGCGACATTGCGCAGCGCTGGCTAAGTGAGCGCACAGCTAGATGCTG